>NC_041388.1:428227847-428264837 GCF_002162155.2 Triticum dicoccoides
ATGGTTTTTATCTATGTTGCACATATGTTGTCTACCATTATATCGTCAGACTTATAATACATCATGGCATAGTCATGGATTTGTTTATTTTTACCCTATTTTTTTGCGGGAAAAACTTTCAATCTATTCATCTTCATTGTAGTAGTACAACGAATACTAGAAATAATAAACATTACATCCGGATCCGTAGACCACCTAGCGACGAGTACAATCACTGAAGCAAGCGGAAGGCGTGCTGCTGTCATCGACCCTCCCTCGTTGGAGCCTGGCAAATCTTGTTGTCGCCGCCGTCTAGGGAGACCTTTATTCCATATTTAGGGAGTCACGCCGTTTCGTCTTTCTGAGCGGGACACAAACCCTAACAAAGCTCAAAAAAAGATCTAAAAACAGCGTCCTCCCATCGGCAAGGCCCGAGATCCACTCCGCCTCCATGGCCCTAAGGCCACCGGAGACGGGACGGACCGGCGTCAGCGCCGTCGGGAGGCAGACAACCCTATTTTTTTACCCTATATTAGTATGCCGCTAAACTTCTCAGATGTTCGCACCCCCTCTAATTGGATAAACATCACCAGTATCGATATCCGAGAATTCATTTAATAACATATGCATTTACATCGTACTTGTTTGGAAATATGAAAAATGAAAATGAGAAGAGCCTTATCCAATCCATTTTCACCTCCTCGCTAGCACTACCTCTGCTTTTATTCACTCTGCATATTAACATTGTCATAACACGAGTTTATTAAGTTTTTCCAAAATTTATAATATGGACACTTATAATACAATAACCAATACTCTATCCGTTCACAAATATAAGATGTTTTGAATTTTCATGATGGTCTATATACAAACTAAAATTAGTGAACAAACACACTTAAATATCTATGTTCATCCGTTTCACAAAAAAGTTAAAACATCTTATATTGTAAAACAATGGAAATATATATAATGAATCTTGTGGTGTTGTAGATGCTGTTAAATTTGTCTACAAAGTTAGCCAGAGTTCACCAAATTTGACTTAATATTTGTACACTAATCTAGGCGTGAAGAGAAAATAAAATCACATTTGTTTCGAATCATAATACGTTTCGGATATTTAATATAGACTATACATACTTACACGAGTGAACAAACACATAAAAACGCGTCTACATGCATCTGACTCAAAAAAAAAAACAAAGCATCATGGCATAGTTGTAAGATGGACCCAAAGCATCCGACTCAAAAAACGCGTCTACATCACTCTGCATATTAGCTTTGTCATAAGACGAGTTTATAAAGTTTGACCAAAATTTATAATATGGATGTTTATAAATACTGTAACTAATACTCTATCCGTTCACAAATATAAGATGTTTCGAATGTTTCAAGATGGTCTACATACAGACTAAAATTAGTGAACAAACACACTTAAATGTATCTATGTTGATCCGATTCACAAAAAGTTAAAATATCTAATATTGTAAAACAGAGGGAGTATATATAATGAATCTAGTGGCATTGTAGACGCTGTTAAATTTTTCTATAAAGTTAGCCAAAGTTCACAAAAATTGACTTAATATTAGTACACTAATCTAGGCGTGAAGAGAAAATAAAATCACATCTGTTTCGAATCATAATACGTTTCGGGTATTTAATGTTGGAAATATGAGCAAATTACTACGAGATATAATCCGAATAAATAGGAAATAGATCATGACAGCAATAGCAGAGATTAAACTAATCATGCGAACTAACATAATAGATGAACAGATCACATCTAGGGCACATACTAATAACATGAATTCTACCACGATCTCGAACAGGAAGGATAGAATCACATACGGTGCAGCGGGAGCAGCACCACCGGCGTTGACGTTGTCGCCCATGTCGTCGAGGATGAGGTTGCCGAGGTCGGGGAAGAAGTCATCGTTCGCGAAGTCGTCGCTGCCAGCAGTCGCGCGAGTGCGCTCCCCAAAAACCTGATCGTCCCTCTCCCGTACAGGATCATGAGAGGCGGGGTTTCGGAGGCCTGTTGTCCCTTCTCCCGGTGCACGGCAAAAAGAGGGATGGAGAAGACTTGCTGACGTCTGCCTGAATATATAGTGCGGGCCGGGTAGATCGTCGGAGTAAACCCCACATTCGAGTCGTCACGATGCAAAAGAATCGGAAACGGTTTAGTAATTAACGCATCCGTTAATTATTAATTAATGACTCATCAATTTTTCCCGAGCAGCAAAAATATAGACAACGTGCATAGCTCTGTCCTCGGCTCGGCTCAATCCCGCAACCCGCGCTGCGTCGCGTCGCGTCGCATCATGGCGAGGCGAGCGAGGAGGAGGAGCGCGCGTGTAGGTCTCCTCTTCTCATGCTCATACAAGTGGTAGAAGAGCTCACCTTATAAAGAGGTGCAACTCTTTCTCAACTTCCAGGGTGGGACTAAACTTTAGTCTCACTCACTCCACTCACATGTGTGCATGAATGGGCCAAGAGAATTTCAGAATTTTAGTTGGGCTTTGGGCCAAAGGCCTACTAGCAAAATTTCAACAATCCCCCACAAAGTCTCATTGGCACATCTCATCATTTAGTTTCAAAACATTGTTTATATACCGGTGCTTAGTGGAGACTGTGAAGTTGAATTTCCACTTAGAGATTTATGCTACACTAGATCACAACTTGAATAGTGGACTATGCCTTGAACTACAAGTTTTCTGCGAAACTAGTTTCACACAAATTCTTGACCGATACTGGGCTGCCGCAAGGCTTCCCCGCTGGTGGAGCGTATACGTCATACTCCAGGGCCTTTTCATGAATTTATTAAAGAACACCCAATTCTCACAGACTGCAACGTTAACAGTCAAATTCATATAGGTGTGTTCCTTAGAAGATGTTCTGCGGGACAACATCTCTGCTTACCCGAATAAGTCACTTGGAACACATTAAGATAAGTATCAACCTGCCATGCAGATTAGGAGAGTATTGCATCTTCATGGAGTGGGATAGGTAATATAGGGATACTCTCCTCCCAGCTGACCAACAGCTTGTCTCCCACTTCTACTTCACGGGATCTCTGATCACAAAGAGTGGGTTACCGGACAACTCATGCGGTGGGTCTCAAACCCATCTCCATCGATGCATTATCTATCACATTACGTGATAGACCCTTTGTGAAGGGATCTGCCAAATTTTTCAACGTTTGGATATAATCCAACGTAATAACTCCGGAGTTCCTCAATTTTCTGACAGATTTCAGTCTCCTCTTCACATGCCTTGAGGACTTCATATTGTCCTTAGAATTGTTTATCTTGACGATCACAGTTTGATTATCACAGTTCATCGGGATAGGGGGTATTGGTTTTTCAACCATAGGTAATTCCATCAAGAGCTCACGAAGCCACTCTGCTTCAACAGTGGCAGTGTCTAATGCTGTGAGTTCTGCTTTCATGGTTGACCTCGTTAAGATGGTCTGCTTGCAAGACTTCCAAGAAACAGTGCCACCACCAAGTGTAAAAATATAACCACTTGTGGCCTTAATCTCATCAGCATCAGATATCCAGTTTGAGTCACTATAACCCTCCAGTACCCTTGGATACCCGGTGTAGTGAATCCCATAGCTCGCGGTGCCTTTCAAATAGCGCATAACTCTCTCAAGCGCATGCCAATGATCATCTCCCGGTTTTAACACAAACCGACTCAGCTTGCTCACAACAAAAGAGATGTCAGGCCTCGTGGCACTCGCCAAATACATAAGTGAGCCAATAATCTGAGAATACCTCAGTTGATCTCTAGCAATCCGTCGATTCTTTCGAAGCAACACACTAGCATCATATGGAGTTGGAGAAGGTGTGCAGTCGCTATACCCAAAATGACTCAAAACCTTTTCCACATAGTGAGACTGAAGCAGTGTGATCCCACCATTCTCATCTCTCAACAGCTTAATGTTTAAGATAACATCAGCTACTCCTAGATCCTTCATCTCAAAACAGCGAGATAAGAAATTCTTAACCAAACTTGATTAAATCAAGTTTGGTTCCAAAGATCAATATGTCGTCGACATACAGACAAAGAATAACTCCTTCGCCCCCACCATAGCGATAGTACACGCACTTGTCACCATCATTTACTACAAAGCCAGCAGCAGTTAATGTTCTTTCGAACTTCTCATGCCACTCCTTAGGAGCTTGTTTAAGGCCATATAAAGACTTTAATAACTTGCACACCTTTCCTTCCTGACCAGATACTACAAAACCATCTGGCTGATCCATGTAAATTTCCTCCTTCAACTCTCCATTGAGGAAAGCTGTCTTAACGTCCATTTGATAAACGAGAAGACCATGTGAGGCAGCCAGTGATAGTAGCACCCGAATTGTGGTCAGTCTAGCCACGGGTGAGTAAGTATCAAAAAAGTCTTCACCTTCTTTCTGGGTATAACCCTTGGCCACAAGTCGTGCCTTGTACTTTTCAATCGTACCATCAGGTCTAAGCTTCCTCTTGAACACCCACTTACATCCTACAGGTTTGCACCCATAAGGACGGTCAATGATCTCCCATGTACCGTTAGCTAAGATGGAATCCATCTCGCTACGTACAACTTCCTTCCAGTAGTCAGCATCAGGAGATGCATAGGCTTCTGAAATAGTCCTGGGTGTGTCATCCACGAGGTACACAATGAAATCATCACCAAAGGACTTTGCAGTCCTCTGTCTCTTACTCCTCACAGGAGTTTCATTGTCACCCTCAAAAGTATTCTCAACGTGTTCCATCGCAATGGTGGGTTCAGGAATTACAGTGAATTCCTCACTAGATGGAGTGGGTATCTCCTGATTTGATGAACTCGACATATCCTTCGTAGGAAATATGTCCTCAAAGAAAGTTGCATCATTCGACTCCATAATAGTACCAACATGCATGTCGGATACCTCAGATTTTATTATCAAAAATCTATAGCCGATGCTATGAAAAGCATAGCCCAGAAGAACACAATCCACGGTTTTTGGTCCAAGCTTGCGCTTCTTGGGAATTGGTATATTGACTTTCGCCAAACAACCCCAAGTACGTAGGTAAGAGAGTTTCGATCTTTTCCTTTCCCATTTCTCAAACGGAGTCATGGTCTTATGCTTTGTGGGAACTCGATTTAGGACATGACACGCAGTCATTAGCGCCTCCCCCACCATTCCTTGGAAAGACCCGATGTGTCTAACATGGTGTTAACCATATCAGTTAGAGTACGGTTCTTTCTTTCGGCTACCCCATTTGACTGAGGTGAGTAGGGAGGCGCCCTCTCATGGATTATACCATGTTTCGCACAAAACAGATCAAATCCATTGGAAAAATACTCTCCACCACGATCGGACCTAAGCCGTTTAATTTTTCGATCAAGTTGGTTCTCTGCCTCAGCTTTATAGTTTTTGAAGAAAGTTAAAGCCTCATCTTTTGATTTCAGGAGATACACATAACAATATCTAGTGGAGTCATCAATCAACGTCATGAAGTATCTCTTTCCACCTTTTTCCAACACGCCATTCATCTAACAAAGATCAGAATGTATAAGCTCTAGTGGCGCCAAGTCTCTTGCCTCTGTGGTCTTATGGGACTTGTGAGGTTGCTTAGCTTGCACACATACTTGGCACTTAGAGCCTTTGACAGTAGAGATTTTCGGAATTAAATTCATATTGGCTAGCCGCGTCATGCAACCAAAGTTAATGTGACAAAGTCGTGAATGCCAAATATCAGACTCATTGTTGTGGCAAACATTATTAATAACTTTAGTGCAAATATCTGACAAAGACATGCGGAACAAGCCTCCGCTCTCATAGCCTTTTCCAACAAATTATCCATACTTAGAAATTATAACTTTATTGGATTCTAAAACCAACTTAAAACCATCTCGACATAAACGGGAACCGCTACCGAGATTTTTATTTATGGACGGCACATGATGAACGTTCTTCAGACGCACAGTCTTTCCCGAAGTAAACTTCAGATCGACCGTACCAACACCTCGAACGATGGCATGTGACCCGTTCCCCATCAGCACGGGTGAAGTCCCTGTTGCCTGGTAAGAAGAAAACATGGAGGCATCAGCACAAACATGTACATTGGCACCGGTGTCAATTAACCAATCAGGGGATTGAAATACTGAAAGGATGGTAGGTAAAATACCGTACCCTGATTCCTTCATATCAATATCACCAATGACAACATTAGCGGACTTGCCGCTCTTCTCATGTTCGCGCTCCTCAAAGCGGTTAGGACACTTCGGAGCCCAGTGATTAGGATCACCGCAGACATGGCAAAGTCCTTTCCCCTTCTTATGAGAATTCTTCTTGAAGTTGGTAGAATGTGATGGCTTGTTCTTTGTATCAAACTTGCCTTTGCCCTGAGTTTTATTCTTATTATTTTTGAACTTGTTGGGCTGGGAGTTCTTCTTCTGTACCATGTGGGTGTTGGAAATATGCCCTAGAGGCAATAATAAAATGATTATTATATTCCCTTGTTCATGATAATTGTCTATTATTCATGCTGTAATTGTATTATCTGGAAATCGTAATACATGTGTGAATACATAGACCACAATGTGTCCCTAGTGAGCCTCTAGTTGACTAGCTCGTTGATTAACAGATAGTCATGGTTTCCTGGCTATGGACATGGGGATGTCATTGATAACGGGATCACATCATTAGGAGAATGATGTGATGGACAAGACCCAATCCTAAGCTTAGCTCAAAGATCGTGTAGTTCGTTTGCTGTAGCTTTTCTGAATGTCAAGTATCATCTCCTTAGACCATGGGATTGTGCAACTCCCGGATACCGTAGGAGTGCTTTGGGTGTGCCAAACGTCACAACGTAACTGGATGACTATAAAGGTACATTACAGGTGTCTCCGAAAGTGTCTGTTGGGTTGGCACGAATCGAGACTGGGATTTGTCACTCCGTATGACGGAGAGGTATCTCTAGGCCCACTCGGTAATGCATCATCATAATGAGCTCAATGTGATCAAGTGGTTGATCACGGGATCATGCATTACGGTACGAGTAAAGTGACTTGCCGGTAAAGAGACTGAACAAGGTATTGGGATACCGACGATCGAGTCTCGGGCAAGTAACGTACCGATTGACAAAGGGAATTGAATATGGGATTGATTAAGTCCTCGACATCGTGGTTCATCCGATGAGATCATCGAGGAGCATGTGGGAGTCAACATGGGTATCCAGATCCCGTTGTTGGTTATTGGCCGAAGAGCCGTCTCGGTCATGTCTACGTGTCTCCCGAACCCGTAGGGTCTACACACTTAAGGTTCGGTGACGCTAGGGTTGTAGAGATATGAGTTTGCAGTAATCCGAAAGTTGTTCAGAGTCCCGGATGAGATCCTGGACGTCACGAGGAGTTCCGGAATGGTCCGGAGGTGAAGAATTATATATAGGAAGTGTAGTTTTGGCCATCGGGAAAGATTCAGGGTCACCGGTATTGTACCGGGACCACCGGATGGGTCCCGGGGGTCCACCGGGTGGGGCCACCCATCCCGGAGGGCCCCATGGGCTGAAGTGGGGAGGGGAACCAGCCCATAGTGGGCTGGTGCGCCCCCCTTGGGCCCCCCTGCGCCTGGGGTTGGAAACCCTAGGGTGGGGGGCGCCTCCACTTGCCTTGAGGGGCACTCCACCCCCCTTGCCCCCCCTTGGGAGATCCCATCTCCAGGGCCGGCGCCCCCCCCCCCAAGGGGCCTATATAAAAGGGGGCAGGGAGGGCAGCCGAACCTGATGTCTTGGCGCCTCCCTCTCCCCTGCTACACCTCTCCCTCTCGTAGAAGCTCGGCGAAGCCCTGCTGCGATCACTGCTGCATCCACCACCACGCCGTCGTGCTGCTGGATCTTCATCAACCTCTCCTTACCCCTTACTGGATCAACAAGGAGGAGACATCATCCGCTCCGTACGTGTGTTGAACGCGGAGGTGCCGTCCGTTCGGCACTTGGTCATCGGTGATTTGGATCACGGCGAGTACGACTCCATCATCCCCATTCTCTTGAACGCTTCCGCTCGCGATCTACAAGGGTATGTAGATGCACTCTCCTCTCATTGCTAATTGACTCCATAGATTGATCTTGGTGAAACGTAGGAATTTTTTTTGTTTTCTGCAACGTTCCACAACAGTAGCATCATGAGCTAGGTCTATGCGTAGTTACTATGCACGAGTAGAACACAAAGTAGTAGTGGGCGTCGATATTGTCAATTTACTTGCCATTACTAGTCTTATCTTGATTCGGCGGCATCGTGGGATGAAGCGGCCCGGACCAACCTTACACGTACGCTTACGTGAGACCGGTTCCACCGACTGACATGCACTACTTGCATAAGGTGGCTGGCGGATGTCTGTCTCTCCCACTTTAGTCGGATCGGATTCGATGAACACGGTCCTTATGAAGGGTAAATAGAAATTGGAAATTCACGTTGTGGTTTTGGCGTAGGTAAGAAACGTTCTTGCTAGAAACCTATAGCAGCCACGTAAAAAACTTGCAACAACAATTAGAGGACGTCTAACTTGTTTTTGCAGCAAGTGTTTTGTGATGTGATATGGCCAAAGGTTGTGATGAATGATGAATGATATATGTGATGTATGAGATTGATCATGTTCTTGTAATAGGAATCACGACTTGCATGTCGATGAGTATGACAACCGGCAGAGCCATAGGAGTTGTCTTTATTTTTTGTATGACCTGCGTGTCATTGAGAAACGCCATGTAAATTACTTTACTTTATTGCTAAACGTGTTAGCCCTAGTAGTAGAAGTAATAGTTGGCGAGCAACTTCATGGAGACACGATGATGGAGATCATGATGATGGAGATCATGGTGTCATGCCGGTGACAAGATGATCATGGAGCCCCAAGATGGAGATCAAAGGAGCTATATGATATTGGCCATATCATGTCACTATTATTTGATTGCATGTGATGTTTATCATGTTTTTGCATCTTGTTTACTTAGAACGATGGTATAAATAAGATGATCCCTCATAATAATTTCAAGAAAGTGTTCCCCCTAACTGTCGCCGTTGCGACAGTTCGTTGTTTCGAAGCACCACGTGATGATCGGGTGTGATAGATTCCAACGTTCACATACAACGGGTGTAAGACAGATTTACACACGCAATACACTTAGGTTGACTTGACGAGCCTAGCATGTACAGACATGGCCTCGGAACACAAAAGACCGAAAGGTCGAGCATGAGTCGTATAGAAGATACGATCAACATGAAGATGTTCACCGATGTTGACTAGTCCGTCTCACGTGATGATCGGACACGGCCTAGTCAACTCGGATTATGTTATACTTAGATGACTGGAGGGATGTCTATCTAAGTGGGAGTTCATTGAATAATTTTATTAGATGAACTTAATTATCATGAACTTAGTCTAAAATCTTTACAATATGTCTTGTAGATCAAATGGCCAATGTTGTCCTCAACTTCAACGCGTTCCTAGAGAAAACCAAGCTGAAAGACGATGGCAGCAACTATACAAACTGGGTCCGGAACCTGAGGATCATCCTCATAGCTGCCAAGAAAGATTATGTCCTAGAAGCACCGCTAGGTGACGCACCCGTCCCACAGAACCAAGACGTTATGAACGCTTGGTAGACACGTGATGATGATTACTCCCTCGTTCAGTGCGGCATGCTTTACAGCTTAGAACCGGGGCTCCAAAAGCGTTTTGAGCGACACGGAGCATATGAGATGTTCGAAGAGCTGAAAATGGTTTTTCAAGCTCATGCCCGGGTCGAGAGATATGAAGTCTCCGACAAGTTCTTCAGCTGTAAGATGGAGGAAAATAGTTATGTCAGTGAGCACATACTCAAAATGTCTGGGTTGCATAACCGCTTGACTCAGTTGGGAGTTAATCTCCCGGATGACGCGGTCATTGACAGAATCCTTCAGTCGCTTCCACCGAGCTACAAGAGCTTTGTGATGAACTTCAATATGAAGGGGATGGAAAAGACCATTCCTGAAGTATTTGCAATGCTGAAATCAGCAGAGGTAGAAGTCAAAAACGAACATCAAGTGTTGATGGTGAATAAAACCACTAAGTTCAAGAAAGGCAAGGGTAAGAAGAACTTCAAGAAGGACGGCAAGGGAGTTGCCGTGCCCGGTAAGCAAGCTGCCGGGAAGAAGCCAAAGAATGGACCCAAGCCCGAGACTGAGTGTTTTTATTGCAAGGGAAGTTGTCACTGGAAGCGGAACTGCCCCAAATACTTAGCGGACAAGAAGGCCGGCATCACAAAAGGTATATGTGATATACATGTAATTGATGTGTACCTTACCAGTACTCGTAGTAGCTCCTGGGTATTTGATACCGGTGCGGTTGCTCACATTTGTAACTCAAAGCAGGAGCTGCGGAATAAGCGGAGACTGGCGAAGGACAAGGTGACGATGCGCGTCGGGAATGGTTCCAAGGTCGATGTGATCGCCGTCGGCACGCTACCTCTACATTTACCTACGGGATTAGTTTTAAACCTCAATAATTGTTATTTAGTGCCAGCTTTGAGCATGAACATTGTATCAGGATCTCGTTTAATTCGAGATGGCTACTCATTTAAATCCGAGAATAATGGTTGTTCTATTTATATGAGAGATATGTTTTATGGTCATGCTCCAATGGTGAATGGTTTATTCTTAATGAATCTCGAGCGTAATGCTACACATATTAATAGTGTGAATACCAAAATATGTAAGGTTGATAATGATAGTCCCACATACTTGTGGCACTACCGCCTTGGTCACATAGGTGTCAAACGCATGAAGAAGCTCCATGCAGATGGACTTTTAGAGTCTCTTGATTACAAATCATTTGACACGTGCGAACCATGCCTCATGGGTAAAATGACCAAGACTCCGTTCTTAGGAACAATGGAGCGAGCAACCAACTTATTGGAAATCATACATATTGATGTGTGCGGTCCAATGAGTGTTGAGGCTCGCGGTGGCTATCGTTATGTTCTCACCCTCACTAATGACTTGAGTAGATATGGGTATGTCTACTTAATGAAACACAAGTCTGAGACCTTTGAAAAGTTCAAGGAATTTCAGAGTGAGGCTGAGAATCAACGTGAAAGGAAAATCAAGTTCTTGCGATCAGGTCGTGGGGGAGAATACTTGAGTCATGAAGTTGGCACGCACTTAAGAAAATATGGAATAGTTTCACAACTCACGCCGCCTGGAACACCTCAGCGTAATGGTGTGTCCGAACATCGTAATCGCACTCTATTGGATATGGTGCGATCTATGATGTCTCTTGCCGATTTACCGCTGTCATTTTGGGGCTATGCTTTAGAGACTGCCGCATTCACTTTAAATAGGGCTCCGTCGAAATCCATTGAGATGACACCGTATGAATTATGGTTTGGGAAGAAACCTAAGCTGTCATTTCTAAAAGTTCGGGGATGCGATGCTTATGTTAAGAAACTTCAACCTGAAAAGCTCGAACCCAAGTCGGAAAAATGCGTCTTCATAGGATACCCTAAAGAAACTGTTGGGTATACCTTCTACCTCAGATCCGAAGGCAAGATCTTTGTTGCCAAGAATGGGTCCTTTCTAGAGAAAGAGTTTTTCTCGAAAGAAATAAGTGGGAGGAAGGTAGAACTTGATGAAGTATTACCTCTTGAACCGGAAAGTGGCGCAACACAGGAAAATGTTCCTGAGGTGCCTGCACCGACTAGAGAGGAAGTTAATGATGATGATAATGAAACTTCAGATCAAGTTGCTACTGAACTTCTAGGTCCACAAGGACACGTTCCGCACCAGAGTGGTACGGCAACCCTGTCTTGGAAATCATGTTGTTAGACAACGGTGAACCTTCAAACTATGAAGAAGCGATGGCGGGCCTGGATTCCGACAAATGGCTGGAAGCCATGAAATCCGAGATTGGTATCCATGTATGAAACCGAAGTATGGACTTTGACTGACTTGCTCGTTGATCAGCGAGCCATAGAAAATAAATGGATCTTTAAGAAGAAGACAGACGTGGATGGTAATGTGACCATCTATAAAGCTCAGCTTGTCGCTAAGGGTTGTCGACAAGTTCAAGGGGTTGACTACGATGAGACTTTCTCACCCATAGCGAAGCCGAAGTCCGTCCGAATCATGTTAGCAATTGTCGCATTCTATGATTATGAGATATGGCAAATGGACGTCAAAACGGCATTCCTTAATGGTTTCCTTAAGGAAGAATTGTATATGATGCAGCCGGAAGGTTTTGTCGATCCTAAGAATGCTAACAAGGTGTGCAAGCTCCAACGCTCGATTTATGGGCTGGTGCAAGCATCTTGGAGTTGGAACATTCGCTTTGATGAGATGATCAAAGCGTTTGGGTTTATGCAGACTTATGGAGAAGCCTGCATTTACAAGAAAGTGAGTGGGAGCTCTGTAGCATTTCTCATATTGTATGTGGATGACATACTGTTGATGGGAAATGATATAGAATTCTTGGAAAGCATAAAGGCCTATTTGAACAAGTGTTTTTCAATGAAGGACCTTGGAGAAGCTGCTTATATATTAGGCATCAAGATCTATAGAGATAGATCGAGACGCCTCATTGGTCTTTCACAGAGTACGTACCTTGACAAGATATTGAAGAAGTTCAAAATGGATCAGTCAAAGAAGGGGTTCTTGCCTGTATTGCAAGGTACGAGATTGAGCATGGCTCAATGCCCGACCACGGCAGAAGATAGGGAAAAGATGAGTGTCGTCCCCTATGCCTCGGTCATAGGGTCTATCATGTATGCTATGCTGTGTACCGGACCTGATGTAAACCTTGCCGTGAGTTTGGTAGGAAGGTACCAAAGTAATCCCGGCATGGAACACTGGACAGCGGTCAAGAATATCCTGAAGTACCTGAAAAGGACTAAGGAAATGTTTCTCGTTTATGGAGGTGACGAAGAGCTCGTCGTAAAGGGTTACGTCGATGCTAGCTTCGACACAGATCTGGATGACTCTAAGTCACAAACCGGATACGTGTATATTTTGAATGGTGGGGCAGTAAGCTGGTGCAGTTGCAAGCAAAGCGTTGTGGCGGGATCTACATGTGAAGCGGAGTACATGGCAGCCTCGGAGGCAGCACATGAAGCAGTCTGGGTGAAGGAGTTCATTACCGACCTAGGAGTCATACCCAATGCGTCGGGGCCGATGACTCTCTTCTGTGAAAACACTGGAGCTATTACCCTTGCCAAGGAGCCCAGGTTTCACAGGAAGACCAGGCATATCAAGCGTCGCTTCAACTCCATTCATGAAAGTGTTCAAAATGGAGACATAGAAATTTGTAAAGTACATACGGACCCGAATGTAGCAGATCCGTTGACTAAACCTCTCCCTAGAGCAAAACATGATCAACACCAGAATTCCATGGGTGTTCGATTCATCACAATGTAACTAGATGATTGACTCTAGTGCAAGTGGGAGACTGTTGGAAATATGCCCTAGAGGCAATAATAAAATGATTATTATATTTCCTTGTTCATGATAATTGTCTATTATTCATGCTGTAATTGTATTATCCAGAAATCGTAATACATGTGTGAATACATAGACCACAATGTGTCCCTAGTGAGCCTCTAGTTGACTAGCTCGTTGATCAACAGATAGTCATGGTTTCCTGGCTATGGACATGGGGATGTCATTGATAACGGGATCACATCATTAGGAGAATGATGTGATGGACAAGACCCAATCCTAAGCTTAGCTCAAAGATCGTGTAGTTCGTTTGCTGTAGCTTTTCTGAATGTCAAGTATCATTTCCTTAGACCATGAGATTGTGCAACTCCCGGATACCGTAGGAGTGCTTTGGGTGTGCCAAACGTCACAACGTAACTGGGTGACTATAAAGGTACATTACAGGTGTCTCCAAAAGTGTCTGTTGGGTTGGCACGAATCGAGACTGGGATTTGTCACTCCGTATGACGGAGAGGTGTCTCTGGGCCCACTCGGTAATGCATCATCATAATGAGCTCAATGTGATCAAGTGGTTGATCACGGGATCATGCATTACGGTACGAGTAAAGTGACTTGCCGGTAACGAGACTGAACAAGGTATTGGGATACCGAAGATCGAGTTTCGGGCAAGTAACGTACCGATTGACAAAGGGAATTGAATATGGGATTGATTAAGTCCTCGACATCGTGGTTCATCCGATGAGATCATTGAGGAGCATGTGGGAGCCAACATGGGTATCCAGATCCCGCTGTTGGTTATTGGCCGGAGAGCCGTCTCGGTCATGTCTACGTGTCTCCACTATTAGGGAAAAGGCTAGCAGCAACGCGGGTTTTAGGTGTATCAGTAGCGCGGGGACCGGCGCTACTAATAAGGCGCTACAACTAATAGTTAGCAGTAGCGTGGGAGAAACCCGCGCTACTACTAACTTTGTTAGTAGTAGCGTGTGCCACCCACGCTACTGCTATTACAGACTCGCGCTACTACTAATGAAGTAGTAGTAGCGTGCCTGCAATACCAGCGCTACTAGTATCCTAAATACTAGTAGCGCACAGTTTTTTCCCACGCTACTACTAACCTATTAGGAATTAAAAAAAATAAAATCAACCAATTCCAATCCATCACACAATTCCTCATTGTAGCGGCAACTCATGTATAATTCAAATCACACAGTGTTGTGCGTAGCAACTTGATAAGCAACTACCTAAGTAAGCTCTACTCCTATTAACTTGGCAAGCAACTACCTAAGTAAGCTCTACTGCTATTACACACCGGGCAGCCTCAATGAGCCGCACCTGACCGACGGCAGCCGCCGTCGTGACTTGCGACACCATCACGTCCCTCTCCCTGGCCCTCGTCTCCAGCTGGCCTCAATCGATGTCGTCCTCATGCCTGCCTTGCCACTAGCGGGCTGCTTCTCCTCTGCTCGCCTAGGTACCCTACTTCTCCTCAGCGCTCCCGGGCCCAGGACCCCTGCTTCTCCTCGCGTCTCCAGCAGCAGCGATCCGGAGACGGATCCAGCAGCACGCCTAGGTCACAGATCCCAGGTCCTCAGCGCTCCAGCAGCAGCGATCTAGGGCCTTCTTCTCCTACTCGTTCTTCTCCTGAGCATGCTCCTACTTCTCCTACAACAAAAGCAACATCACGTCAATGACAACAGCAGCAGGTCAATAACAACAGTAGCAACTCCTGGGAATGCTTCAATTTAAGTCCATTTCTTTGATCAACAACTTATGCTAAGGACGACGTGCTATCGAACTTTGGAAAGTACAGTATGAATATGACAACAGCAGTAGCAGTTTTACAACAAAAACTAAACTACTAAAATTACAGCAAATGCAAGTTAACTGAACATTTTGATCTACTGCAAGTTCATTGATCTCCATTACCTACTGGAGTACTCCATTTTAAGCTACTGAAGCTACTCTAACTATCCTATTTTACTCTAACGGAAACTAAACTAAGCAAGCACTACTGCTTGCAAGTCCTACACTAAACTAAACAATCATGATTTCTAGCAACATCAATCATCATCTTCAAGTCCTAACTTAACAACAGCAAAGAGAAGAAGAGAAAAGAGGAGAAGAGAAGAAAAGAGATGAGAAGTTTCTGTTAAGGAAAAATAATTACTCCTCTCTTCAAATGAATCAAATGAGTAGCTCTATACTGCATGTTTAATTAAAGTAACTGAAAATGTTTCTGTTAACTTAAATTAACAGAAAAAGGTTTTATTTGAAGTAACTGAAAAAGTTTTCAGTTAAATTGACTGAAAACGGTTTCAGTTAACTGAAGAGAGGTTCCATTTAATCCATTTACAGTACTCATAATGCTTGTGCTGCAGTAAAACTACTCCTAATGCTACAACAGTTAACGACAACTGAAATTACTGTAATGTTCAAATATTACAGTACACACTCCACTAAATATTACTGAAACTTAATAGAGGTCGGAAAATATGCTTCGTTTCAGATAAATTTTGACAAATCCAGTGTGACAACTTCATTTCAGTCAAATTTTGTCAAATCCATTGTTACAGGCTAGCAGCAGTAGCTTAGTTACAGAATTGGGAGTAGAAGTTGTTACAGGCTAGTAGTAGTAGCTACAAATTTACAACTTCATTTCAGACAAATTTATAACTTCATTTCAGAATTAGGAGTACAACTTGATTTCACTAAATCCAGTGTTACAGGTTAGCAGTAGTAGCAAGGGAACTGTAAGATTAACAAAGCTACAGAAAATCAACAAGCTATTTCAAAGGATGATTCATGACTAACAAAGGTTGGCCTTGGCGAAGCTGCACATTCATGACTAAGCTACAGAAGTTGGAGTAACAGAAGCTACAGAAGCTTCACAAGAAGATTAACAAAGACGTGCAAGATTAACAAATCAACTACGGTGTTGGATGGATGGATGGACGACAAGGAGATTACCATGAGGATGACGACGCCGTGGCGCCGTGGCGGGGCAGGGCCCGCACTACCAAGGTGGGGGCACCATTAGGACGACGACGCCGCTCCGCTGGTCCGGCGGTCTGCTACTCCGGCGTCGCTCTAGATCCGCCGCTTGGGCCACACTCTAGGTCCGCTGCTCCACATCCAACGCCTCCATCACTCACATATAGCATGGGCGCAAGCCTCCGTCGCATAGAAGCTCATCACCGGCACAAAAAAACTCAATCTTTTCACCTAAGTACGTTGGTGGACACCTTCAGACAGATGTGGGAATTAATCCCTGCAGCATTAATCAAGGATACAACAAAAAATTGTCAAGGGGAAATCTCGGTGCAGTAGCACGACAAAAACTGAACTTGAGTAAAGTAAACCTGGTTGCGTAATCACTTATTAGATTGACCGAACTTATTCTTTGCACAAATGAGAAATCTGAAGCCCTTCTTGTACTTTTGCCGGTGCTACTAGTACAACCTAAGCACTAACAACCAATGAGCAAGAAATATAATGCGGGAAGAAAAGAATACATCCATCTAAAGCCCTTCACATGAACCAGATCCTCTTACACGTGCAGAATATCAACATTGGCCAACTAAAATCAGTCACAAACATGGATTTCATGCTGGGGAACGTAGTAATTTCAAAATTTTCCTACGCACACGCAAGATCATGGTGATGCATAGCAACGAGAGGGGAGAGTGTGATCTACGTACCCTTGTAGACCGACAGCGGAAGCGTTAGCACAACGCGGTTGATATAGTCGTACGTCTTCACGGCCCGACCGATCAAGCACCGAAACTACAGCACCTCCGAGTTTTAGCACACGTTCAGCTCGATGACGATCCCCGGACTCCGATCCAGCAAAGTGTCGGGGTAGAGTTCCGTCAGCACGACGGCGTGGTGACGATCTTGATGTACTACCGTCGCAGGGCTTCGCCTAAGCACCGCTACAATATTATCGAGGATTATGGTGGAAGGGGGCACCGCACACGGCTAAGAATATGATCACGTGGATCAACTTGTGTCTCTAGGGGTGCCCCCTGCCCTCGTATATAAAGGAGCAAGGGGAGGAGGCCGGCCGGCCCCTATTGGCGCGCCAGGAGGAGTCCTCCTCCTAGTAGGAGTAGGACTCCTACTAGGAGGGGGAAGGAAGTGGGGAGGGAGAAGGAAAGGGGGCGCCGCCCCCCCTCTCCTAGTCCAAGTCGGACCAGGGGGGAGGAGGTGCGTGGCCCACCCTGGCTGCCCCTCTCTCTCTCCACTAAGGCCCATATGGCCCATTACTACTCCCGGTAGGGTTCCGGTAACCCTCCGGCTCTCCGGTTTTCTCCGAAATCACCCGGAACACTTCCGGTGTCCGAATATAGCTGTCTAATATATCAATCTTTATGTCTCGACCATTTTGAGACTCCTCGTTATGTCCGTGATCACATCTGGGACTCCGAACTAACTTCGGTACATCAAAACTCATAAACTCATAATATAACTGTCATCGAAACCTTAAGCGTGTGGACCCTACAGGTTCGAGAACAATGTAGACATGACCGAGACACGTCTCCGGTCAATAACCAATAGCGGAACCTGGATGCTCATATTGGCTCCTACATATTCTACGAAGATCTTTATCGGTCAGACCGCATAACAACATACGTTGTTCCCTTTGTCATCGATATTTTACTTGCCCGAGATTCGATCGTCGGTATCTCAATACCTAGTTCAATCTCATTACCGGCAAGTCTCTTTACTCGTTTCGTAATACATCATCTCGCAACTAACTCATTAGTTGAAATGCTTGCAAGGCTTATGTGATGTGCATTACCGAGAGGGCCCAGAGATACCTCTCCGACAATCGGAGTGACAAATCCTAATCTCGAAATACGCCAACCCAACATGTACCTTTGGAGACACCTGTAGAGCTCCTTTATAATCACCCAGTTACGTTGTGACGTTTGGTAGCACACAAAGTGTTCCTCCGGCAAACGGGAGTTGCATAATCTCATAGTCATAGGAACATGTATAAGTCATGAAAAAAGCAATAGCAACATACTAAACAATCGGGTGCTAAGCTAATGGAATGGGTCATGTCAATCACATCATTCTCCTAATAATGTGACTCCGTTAATCAAATGACAACACATGTCTATGGTTAGGAAACATAACCATCTTTGATTAACGAGCTAGTCAAGTAGAGGCATACTAGTGACGTTTGTTTTGTCTATGTATTCACACAAGTATTATGTTTCCGGATAATACAATTCTAGCATGAATAATAAACATTTATCATGATATAAGGAAATAAAATAATAACATTATTATTGCCTCTAGGGCATATTTCCTTCAGTCTCCCACTTGCACTAGAGTCAATAATCTAGATTACACAGTAATGATTCTAACACCCATGGAGCTTTGGTGTTGATCATGTTTTGCTCGTGGAAGAGGCTTAGTCAACGGGTCTGCTACATTCAGATCCGTATGTATCTTGCAAATCTCTATGTCTCCCACCTGGACTAGATCCCGGATGGAATTGAAGCGTCCCTTGATGTGCTTGGTTCTCTTGTGAAATCTGGATTCCTTTGCCAAGGCAATTGCACCAGTATTGTCACAAAAGATTTTCATTGGACCCGATGCACTAGGTATGACTCCTAGATCGGATATGAACGCCTTCATCCAGACTCCTTCGTTTGCTGCTTCTGAAGCAGCTATATACTCCGCTTCACATGTAGATCCCGCCACAACGCTTTGTTTAGAACTGCACCAACTGACAGCTCCACTGTTTAATGTAAACACGTATCCGGTTTGTGATTTAGAATCGTCCGGATTAGTGTCAAAGCTTGCATCAACGTAACCATTTACGATGAGCTCTTTGTCACCTCCATATATGAGAAACATATCCTTAGTCCTTTTTAGGTATTTCAGGATGTTCTTGACCGCTGTCCAGTGATCCACTCCTGGATTACTTTGGTACCTGCCTGCTAGACTTATAGCAAGACACACATCAGGTCTGGTACACAGCATTGCATACATGATAGAGCCTATGGCTGAAGCATAGGGAACATCTTTCATTTTCTTTCTATCTCCTGCATTGGTCGGGCATTGAGTCCTACTCAATTTCTCACCTTGTAACACAGGCAAGAATCCTTTCTTTGCTTGATCCATTTTGAACTTTTTCAAAACTTTGTCAAGGTATGTGCTTTGTGAAAGTCCAATTAAGCGTCTTGATCTGTCTCTATAGATCTTAATGCCCAATATGTAAGCAACTTCACCGAGGTCTTTCATTGAAAAACTCTTATTCAAGTATCCCTTTATGTTATCCAGAAATTCTATATCATTTCCGATTAGTAATATGTCATCTATATATAATATCAGAAATGCTACAGAGCTCCCACTCACTTTCTTGTAAATACAGGCTTATCAAAGCGTTTATTCCAACTCCGAGAGGCTTGCACCAGTCCATAAATGGATCGCTGGAGCTTGCACACTTTGTTAGCTCCCTTTGGATCGACAAAACCTTCTGGTTGCATCATATACAACTCTTCTTGCAGAAATTCATTCAGGAATGCAGTTTTGACATCCATCTGCCAAATTTCATAATCATAAAATGCGGCAATTGCTAACATGATTCGGACAGACTTAAGCATCGCTACAGGTGAGAAGGTCTCATCGTAGTCAATCCCTTGAACTTGTCGAAAACCTTTTGCGACAAGTCGAGCTTTGTAGACAGTAACATTACCGTCAGCGTCAGTCTTCTTCTTAAAGATCCATTTATTCTCAATTGCTTGCTGATCATTGGGCAAGTCAACCAAAGTCCATACTCTGTTCTCATACATGGATCCCATCTCAGATTTCATGCCTTCAAGCCATTTTGCGGAATCTGGGCTCACCATTGCTTCTCCATAGTTCGTAGGTTCATCATGATCTAGTAGCATGACTTCCAGAACAGGACTACCGTACCACTCTGGTGCGGATCTTACTCTGGTTGATCTACGAGGTTCAGTAGTATCTTGTTCTGAAGCTAAGTGATCATCATCATTAGCTTCCTCACTAATTGGTGTAGGTGTCACAGAAACTGGTTTCTGTGATGTACTACTTTCCAATAATGGAGCAGGTACAGTTACCTCATCAAGTTCTACTTTCCTCCCACTCACTTCTTTCGAGAGAAACTCCTTCTCTAGAAAGTTTCCGAATTTAGCAACAAAAGTTTTGCCTTCGGATCTGTGATAGAAGGTGTATCCAATAGTTTCCTTTGGATATCCTATGAAGACACATTTCTCCGATTTGGGTTCGAGCTTATCAGGTTGAAGCTTTTTCACATAAGCATCGCAACCCCAAACTTTCAGAAACGACAACTTTGGTTTCTTGCCAAACCATAGTTCATAAGGCGTCGTCTCAACGGATTTTGATGGTGCCCTATTTAACGTGAATGCGGCCGTATCTAGAGCATAACCCCAAAACGATAGCGGTAAATCAGTAAGAGACATCACAGATCGCACCATATCTAGTAAAGTACGATTATGACGTTCAGACACACCATTACGCTGTGGTGTTCCGGGTGGCGTGAGTTGCGAAACTATTCCGCATTGTTTCAAATGTACACCAAACTCGTAACTCAAATATTCTCCTCCACGATCAGATCGCAGGAATTTTATTTTCTTGTTACGATGATTTTCAACTTCACTCTGAAATTCTTTGAACTTTTCAAATGTTTCAAACTTATGTTTCATTAAGTAGATATACCCATATCTGCTTAAGTCATCTGTGAAGGTGAGAAAATAACGATATCCGCCACGAGCCTCAACATTCATCGGACCACATACATCTGTATGCATGATTTCCAACAAATCTGTTGCTCTCTCCATAGTACCGGAGAACGGTGTTTTTGTCATCTTACCCATAAGGCACGGTTCGCAAGTACCAAGTGATTCATAATCAAGTGGTTCCAAAAGCCCATCAATATGGAGTTTCTTCATGCGCTTTACACCGCTATGACCCAAATGACAGTGCCACAAATAAGTTGCACTATCATTATCAACTCTGCATCTCTTGGTTTCAACATTATGAATATGTGTGTCACTACTATCGAGATTTAATAAAAATAGACCACTCTTTAAGGGTGCACGACCATAAAAGATATTACTCATATAAATAGAACAACCATTATTCTCTGATTTAAATGAATAACCCTCTCGCATCCAACAAGATCCAGATATAATGTTCATGCTTAACGCTGGCACCAAATAACAATTATTTAGGTCTAATACTAATCCCGAAGGTAGATGTAGAGGTAGCGTGCCGACCGCGATCACATCGACTTTGGAACCATTTCCCACGCGCATCGTCACCTCGTCCTTAGCTAATCTTCGCTTAATCTGTAGTCCCTGTTTCGAGTTGCAAATGTTAGCAACAGAACCAGTATCAAATACCCAGGTGCTACTGCGAGCATTAGTAAGGTACACATCAATAACATGTATATCACATATACCTTTGTTCACCTTGCCATCCTTCTTATCCGCCAAATACTTGGGGCAGTTCCGCTTCCAGTGACCAGTCTGCTTGTAGTAGAAGCACTCAGTTTCAGGCTTAGGTCCAGGTTTGGATTTCTTCTCTTGAGTAGCAACTTGCTTGCTGTTCTTTTTGAAGTTCCCCTTCTTCTTCCCTTTGCCATTTTTCTTGAAACTAGTGGTCTTATTGACCATCAACAGTTGATGCTCCTTCTTGATTTCTACCTCCGCAGCTTTCAGCATTGCGAAGAGCTCGGGAATAGTCTTATTCATCCCTTGCATATTATAGTTCATCACGAAGCTCTTGTAGCTTGGTGGCAGTGATTGGAGAATTCTGTCAATGACGCAATCATCTGGAAGATTAACTCACAATTGAATCAAGTGATTATTATACCCAAACATTTTGAGTATATGCTCACTGACAGAACTGTTCTCCTCCATCTTGCAGCTATAGAACTTATTGGAGACTTCATATCTCTCAATCCGGGCATTTGCTTGAAATATTAACTTCGACTCCTGGAACATCTCATATGCTCCATGACGTTCAAAACATCATTGAAGTCCCGATTCTAAGCCGTAAAGAATGGCACGCTGAACTATCGAGTAGTCATCAGCTTTGCTCTGCCAGACGTTCATAACATCTGGTGTTGCTCCAGCAGCAGGCCTGGCACCCAGCGGTGCTTCCAGAACGTAATTCTTCTGTGCAGCAATGAGGATAATCCTCAAGTTACGGACCCAGTCCGTGTAATTGCTACCATCATCTTTCAACTTTGCTTTCTCAAGGAACGCATTAAAATTCAATGGAACAATAGCGCAGGCCATCTATCTACAATCAAACATAAACAAGCAAGATACTATCAGGTACTAAGTTCATGATAAATTTAGGTTCAATTAATCATATTACTAAAGAACTCCCACTTAGATAGACATCCCTCTAATCCTCTAAGTGATTACGTGATCCAAATCAACTAAACCATGTCCGATCATCACGTGAGATGGAGTAGTTTCATTGGTGAACATCGCTATGTTGATCATATCTACTATATGATTCACGCTCGACCTTTCGGTCTCCATGTTCCGAGGTCATATCTGTATATGCTTGGCTCGTCAAGTATAACCTGAGTATTCTGCGTGTGCAACTGTTTTGCACCCGTTGTATTTAAACGTAGAGCCTATCACACCCGATCATCACGTGGTGTCTCAGCACGAAGAACTTTCGCAACGGTGCATACTCAGGGAGAACACTTCTTGATAATTAGTGAGAGATCATCTTAAAATGCTACCGTCAATCAAAGCAAGATAAGATGCATAAAAGATAAACATCACATGCAATCAATATAAGTGATATGATATGGCCATCATCATCTTGTGCTTGTGATCTCCATCTTCGAAGCACCGTCGTGATCACCATCGTCACCGGCGCGACACCTTGATCACCATCGTAGAGTCGTTGTCGTCTCGCCAATCTTATGCTTCCACGACTATCGCTACCGCTTAGTGATAAAGTAAAGCATTACAGCGCAATTGCATTGCATACAATAAAGTGACAACCATATGGCTCCTACCAGTTGCCAATAACTTGGTTACAAAACATGATCATCTCATACAATAAAATTTAGCATCATGTCTTGACCATATCACATCACAGCATGCCCTGCAAAAACAAGTTAGACGTCCTCTACTTTGTTGTTGCAAGTTTTACGTGGCTGCTACGGGCTTAAGCAAGAACCAATCTTACCTATGCATCAAAACCACAACGATAGTTTGTCAAGTTGGTGCTGTTTTAACCTTCGCAAGGACCGGGCGTAGCCACACTCGGTTCAACTAAAGTTGGAGAAAATGTCACCCGCTAGCCACCTTTGTGCAAAGCACGTCGCGAGAACCGGTCTCGCGTAAGCGTACGCGTAATGTCGGTCCGGGCCGCTTCGTCCAACAATACCGCTGAACCAAAGTATGACATGCTGGTAAGCAGTATGACTTATATCGCCCACAACTCACTTGTGTTCTACTCATGCATATAACATCAACACATAAAACCTAGGCTTTGATACCACTGCTGGGGAACGTAGTAATTTCAAAATTTTCCTACGCACATGCAAGATCATGATGATGCATAGCAACGAGAGAGGAGAGTGTGATCTACGTACCCTTGTAGACCGACAGCGGAAGCGTTAGCACAACGCGGTTGATGTAGTCGTACGTCTTCACGGCCCGACCGATCAAGCACCAAAACTACGGCACCTCCGAGTTTTAGCACACGTTCAGCTCGATGACGATCCCCGGACTCCGATCCAGCAAAGTGTCGGGGTAGAGTTCCGTCAGCACGACGGCGTGGTGACGATCTTGATGTACTACCGTCGCAGGGCTTCGCCTAAGCACCGCTACAATATTATCGAGGATTATGGTGGAAGGGGGCACCGCACACGGCTAAGAATATGATCATGTGGATCAACTTGTGTCTCTAGGGGTGCCCCCTGCCCCCGTATATAAAGGAGCAAGGGGAGGAGGCCGGCCGGCCCCTATTGGCGCGCCAGGAGTCCTCCTCCTCCTAGTAGGAGTAGGACTCCTACTAGGAGGGGGAAGGAAGTGGGAAGGGAGAAGGAAAGGGGGGCGCTACCCCCCCTCTCCTAGTCCAATTTGGACTAGGGGGGAGGAGGCGCGCGGCCCACCCTGGCTGCTCCTCTCTCTCTCCACTAAGGCCCATATGGCCCATTACTTCTCCCGGTAGGGTTCCGGTAACCCTCCGGCTCTCTGGTTTTCTCCGAAATCATTCGGAACACTTCCGATGTCCGAATATAGCCGTCTAATATATCAATCTTTATGTCTCGACCATTTCGAGACTCCTCGTTATGTCCGTGATCACATCCAGGACTCTGAACTAACTTCGGTACATCAAAACTCATAAACTCATAATATAACTGTCATCGAAACCTTAAGCGTGCGGACCCTACGGGTTCGAGAACAATGTAGACATGACCGAGACACGTCTCCGGTCAATAACCAATAGCGGAACCTGGATGCTCATATTGGCTCCTACATATTCTACGAAGATCTTTATCGGTCAGACCGCATAACAACATACGTTGTTCCCTTTGTCATCGGTATTTTACTTGCCCGAGATTCGATCGTCGGTATCTCAATACCTAGTTCAATCTCGTTACCGGCAAGTCTCTTTACTCGTTTCGTAATACATCATCTCGCAACTAACTCATTAGTTGAAATGCTTGCAAGGCTTATGTGATGTGCATTACCGAGAGGGCCCAGAGATACCTCTCCGACAATCGGAGTGACAAATCCTAATCTCAAAATATGCCAACCAAACATGTACCTTTGGAGACACCTATAGAGCTCCTTTATAATCACCCAGTTACGTTGTGACGTTTGGTAGCACACAAAGTGTTCCTCCGGCAAACGGGAGTTGCATAATCTCATAGTCATAGGAACATGTATAAGTCATGAAGAAAGCAATAGCAACATACTAAACGATCGGGTGCTAAGATAATGGAATGGGTCATGTCAATCACATCATTCTCCTAATAATGTGATCCCGTTAATCAAATGACAACACATGTCTATGATTAGGAAACATAACCATCTTTGATTAACGAGCTAGTCAAGTAGAGGCATACTAGTGACGTTTGGTTTGTCTATGTATTCACACAAGTATTATGTTTCCGGATAATACAATTCTAGCATGAATAATAAACATTTATCATGATATAAGGAAATAAAATAATAACATTATTATTGCCTCTAGGGCATATTTCCTTCATTTCACATGCAGGTCAGCAGTAAATCACGCATTTATGCAGGTCAACTAGGATAAGCAGGTGAACAAAATCTTCATCTAACGAGGAAACTCTGATGAAAGATACCATCTCTTGCTCTGTATCTTCTGTAGACATTCTTACACTGAATTTATGAACACATTCTTCTACTATCCACTACTTACTAGTTACAGGGATTGAATGCTAAAATCAAGGTACTACAACAATCTAGTCTAGATAAACAACACAGGGCGCAGGGGGAAGTCCTCTTCATAACAAAATCTCGCGGAAACCGCCTCATTAGTTGGAATTAGGATGCCATGGCAAGACCAACTGAAAAAGGAAAAAAGGCGGCCGCACTGACCTTGATGAACTCGGCGGGGACGCCGCGGACGCGCTCGACGAGCAGGCCGGCGCCCTCGAGCTCGCGCACCAAGCGCGCCACGCTGTCCTTCCCTGCTTGCACATGGCCTGCCACATCGAATCCAAGGGGGTCAGGGGCTGCCTGCGGTGAAGAGAAAGAGAGGATAATGGGGAACCTCACCTCCATGGCGTCGGTTCGCACTAGTAGCAGCAGGAGGAGGGTCGGAGGAGCAAGTAGTAGGACCACCGGCAGACCGTCTGCATCGGCGGCGGGCAAAAGGGAGCCCTCCCCGCGCCGCGCCGCACCCGGAGAAGGGGGCCCCTAGCTAGGGTTTGGGGCCGGCACAAGGGCACGACGAGGAGAAGGATCCGCACATGAGGTGGGGGGCGCCGGTGGTGGGGTTGGGGGAGAGGAGGTCGTCGGCGTCTGTGGTGGCGGCGGGGTTGGTTGGGGGAAACGTGGGGAGTGGAGGACGAGGAGAGGCGTCGTGGGAGAGAAAGGCAGAGCAGGGGTGAGAGGCTGAGGTGGGGCGGCAAGGAGATAACTTAACAGTAGCGTTGGGTTTATACCCCACGCTAATCCAACACTACTACTATGGTATGTCTTGGGTGCACGGTTGAGACCATTTAGTAATAGCGTGGGATTTATAACCCGCGCTGCTACTATCAACTCAGTTGTAGCGTGGGTTTATAACCCGCGCTACTACTATGGCTGGTCCGGAGGGGCACGGTGAAAATCACTTAGTAGTAGCGAGGGTTATAAAACCGCGCTACTGCTATCAACTTATTAGTAGCGTGGTTCCTTTAAGCTCGGTACTGCTAGTTAGCAGTAGCGCCTGTTTTTAAACCGCGCTGCTGCTAAGATTCTGTGTATAATGTTTTCCCTAGTAGTGCTCCCGAACCTGTAGGGTCTACACACTTAAGGTTCGGTGATGCTAGGGTTGTAGAGATATGAGTATGCAGTAATCCGAAAGTTGTTCGGAGTCCCGGATGAGATCCTGGACGTCACGAGGAGTTCCGAAATGGTCCGGAGGTGAAGAATTATATATAGAAAGTGTAGTTTCGGCCATCGGGAAAGTTTCGGGGTCACCGGTATTGTACCGGGACCACCGGATGGGTCCCGGGGGTCCACCGGGTGGGGCCACCCATCCCGGAGGGCACCATGGGCTGAAGTGGGGAGGGGAACTAGCCATAGTGGGCTGGTGTGCCCCCCCCCTTGGGCCCCCCTGCGCCTAGGGTTGGAAACCCTAGGGTGGGGGGCACTCCACCCTCCTTGGCCGCCGCCCCCTTGGGAGATCCCATCTCCAGGGCCGGCACCCCCCAGGGGGCCTATATAAAGGGGGGGAGGGAGGGCAGCCGAACCTGAAGTCTTGGCGCCTCCCTCTCCCCTGCTACACCTCTCCCTCTCGCAGAAGCTCGGCGAAGGCCTGCTGCGATCACTGCTGCATCCACCACCACGCTGTTGTGCTGCTTGATCTTCATCAACCTCTCCTTCCCCCTTGCTGGATCAAGAAGGAGGAGACGTCATCCGCTCCGTACGTGTGTTGAACACGGAGGTGCCGTCCGTTCGGCACTTGGTCATCGGTGATTTGGATCACGACGAGTACGACTTCATCATCCCCGTTCTCTTGAACGCTTCCGCTTGCGATCTACAAGGGTATGTAGATGCACTCTCATCTCGTTGCTAGTTGACTCCATAGATTGATCTTGGTGAAAGGTAGGAATTTTTTTTGTTTTCTGCAACATTCCACAACAGTGGGCACTAGAACCTCCCTCAGCAACTCGAGCACGTGTGTCCTTTGCTCTCGCCTTCTCTTCAACATCAAGAGTACCAATGAGATCCGCAACGGAAAACTCCTGTCTCTTGTGTTTCAAGGAAGTAGCAAAATTGTTCCATGAAGGTGGAAGCTTGGCAATGATGCCTCCGGCAACAAATTTGTCCGGCAACACACACTTGAAGTACTCAAGTTCTTTTGCGAGCGACTGTATCTCATGAGCCTGCTGTACAACTGGGCGCTCATCAGTCATCTTGTAGTCATAGAATTGCTCCATGACGTACAACTCGCTGCCGGCGTCCGAGGCATCAAACTTGGCCTCGAGCGCAGCCCACATGTCCTTGCCGTTGTCAAACAACATATACGAATCCACAATGGAGTCATCAAGAACACTCAGAAGAGCGCCTTTAAAGAGGGTATCGATATTCTCAAAAGCTTCCAGCTGTGCTGGATTAAGATCGCCCTCGGGCTTGCCCTTGGTGGCGTCATAGCAGCCCATGGTCTGAAACCAGTAGACTGCTCTCGTGCGCCACCTCTTATATTGCTCCCCCTTAAAGGCAGGCGGCTTCAAATGCGCAGCAAAACCACTCGGAGTAAATTGCCTATAATCAGGTTTTTGGATTGTTGGAAATATGAGCAAATTACTACGAGATATAATCCGAATAAATAGGAAATAGATCATGACAGCAATAGCAGAGATTAAACTAATCATGCGAACTAGCATAGTAGATGAACAAATCACATCTAGGGCACATACTCGAAACATGAATTCCATCACGATCTCGAACAGGAAGGATATAATCACATACGGTGTAGCGGGAGCAGCACCGCCGGCGTTGACGTTGTCGCCCATGTCGTCGAGGATGAGGTTGCCGAGGTCGGGGAAGAAGTCGTCGTTCGCGAAGTCGTCGCTACCAGCAGTCGCGCGAGTGCGCTCCCCAAAAACCTGATCGCCCCTCTCCCGTACACGATCACGAGAGGCGGGGTTCCGGAGGCCTGCTGTCCCTTCTCCCGGTGCACACCGAAAGGAGGGATGGAGAAGACTTGCTTGGCGGCGCAATGATCTGGAACGGTGGTGAGAAACCATGCGAAGCGGCAGCGGCTAGGGTAGACGTCTGCTTGAATATATAGTGCGGGCCGGGTAGATCGTGGGAGTAAACCCCACATTCGAGTCGTCACGATTCAAAAGAATCGGAAACGGTTTAGCAATTAACGCGTCCATTAATTATTAATTAATGACTCTTCAATTTTTCCCGAGCAGCAAAAATATAGACAATGTGCATAGCTCTGTCCTCGGCTCAATCCCGCAACCCGCGTCGCGGCGCGGCGAGCGAGGAGGAGGAGCGCGCGTGTAGGTCTTCTCTTCTCATGCTCATACAAGTGGTAAAAGAGCTCACCTTATAAAGAGGTGCAACTCTCTCTCAACTTTCGGGATGGGACTAAGTTTTAGTCTCACTCACTCCATTCATATGTGTGCATGAATGGGCCAAGAGAATTTCAGAATTTTAGTTGGGCTTTGGGCCAGAGGCCTACTAGCAAAATTCTAAACATTTAATACTGGCTATACATACTTATACGAGTGAACAGACACATAAAAACGCGTCTACATGCATCCAACTCAGGAAAAAAAACCAAAGCATCTTATAATTTGAAATGAAGGGACGCCTATACTAATCCAAAGATAGAAAATGCAGCACCGCATCCAGTGTTTAAAATGCCACATATCTGGACGCCTGGGTTTTGAACGAGAAAGGAGCTCTCTAGGGACGTCGCGTCGCGTCGCGTGCGCGCAAGGGATCGGAGCACGTAGCGGCATGGGTACCTACCACCCCGCCCGACGTGCGCCCCGCGACACAGCCCGCGGTTTACGATGCCATACCACGTACCGTGCCAACGCGACATTGCAGCGGCCAAACACACGGCAGCGGAGTCACTGGAAGCAGAAAGGAAACCCAAGAGAAAAGAGACGAGGGAACACCCGAGACCGGAGACCCGACCCCACTTGAGAACAAAAAACAAGAGACACCCTGGGCCGCGGGCCCCGAAGCCGCGCGGCTGGCAGTGGGCCCAGCCTGTCAGCGCCGGTACGTGGCGAGGCTTTTTTTTTCGTTGCGGGGCGAGGCCAGTATATTAAACCGCCCGGCCGGCTCGATCTTTCCCCAATCTCGCAGCCCAAGCCCCCCCTCCCCACGACTCGCCCGCTCCGGACGCCGACGAGCCCAGCCCCGCCGCCCGCCATGGCCGTGGAGGTTCGCCGCGCGACGCCGCCGCGCGGGGGCGCGCGCCCCGGGGAAGGGAGGGGGGCGCGGGTGCAGGCCGGCGACGCGCTGCCGCTGCCGATCCGCCACACCAACCTCATCTTCTCCGCGCTCTTCGCCGCCTCGCTCGCCTACCTGATGCGCCGCTGGCGCGAGAAGATCCGCTCCTCCACGCCGCTCCACGTCGTGGGGCTCACCGAGATCTTCGCCATCTGCGGCCTCGTCGCCTCGCTCATCTACCTCCTCAGCTTCTTCGGCATCGCCTTCGTCCAGTCCGTCGTCTCCAACAGCGACGACGAGGACGAGGACTTCCTCATCGCCTCCGCCCAGCCCAAGCCCGCCCCCGCCCCCGCGGTTCCCGCGCAGTGTGCGCTGCTGCAGAGCGCCGGCCCCGCGCCCGAGGTAATGCCGGAGGAGGACGAGGAGATCGTTTCCCAGGTCGTTGCCGGGAAGATCCCCTCGTACGTTCTGGAGACGAAGTTGGGCGACTGCCGCCGGGCCGCCGGGATCCGCCGCGAGTCGCTGCGCCGGATCACGGGGAGGGAGATCAACGGCCTCCCGCTCGACGGCTTCGACTACGCGTCCATTCTCGGCCAGTGCTGCGAGATGCCCGTCGGGTACGTGCAGCTGCCCGTGGGCGTCGTCGGGCCGCTCCTCCTCGACGGCCGCCGGCTCTACGTCCCGATGGCCACCACCGAGGGCTGCCTCGTCGCCAGCACCAACCGTGGATGCAAGGCCATTGCCGAGTCTGGCGGTGCCTCCAGCGTCGTGTTCCGTGACGGGATGAGCCGCGCCCCCGTCGCCAGGTTCCCAACCGCCCGCCGCGCCGCCGAGCTCATGAGGTTCTTGGAGAACCCGGACAATTTCGACACTCTGTCTGTGGTCTTTAGCAGGTATAATAGACTAGATTAGTGCCCCTTTTATCTGTCATATTCAGCCCATGCTCCGCTCGCACGACAAATGTCATTAAGCTACGACGTCTCTTGTGTTTGACGATATGTTTATGTGCCACATCACTGTCCATCAATCAAATCAGCGATGTTTCCTTTTTAACCCAAAATGCTTCGTTTGTGCAGATCAACGAGGTTTGGAAGGCTGCAGGGGGTCAAATGCGCGTTGGCAGGGAGGAACCTGTACATGAGGTTCACCTGCAGCACTGGTGATGCCATGGGGATGAACATGATCTCCAAGGGCGTGCAACATGTGCTGGACTATCTAGAGGAGGATTTCCCTGATATGGATGTCGTCAGCATCTCAGGTATTTTCGCACGTTTATAAATAAGTTTGTTTTTGCTTTCTTCGATCGTGAATGATGTTGTACCATTGATAGATTATTATTATTATTATTATTATGGTGGCTAGTTATGACTTATCAGAGCCTTCTAATAATTTTGGACGCCAACATACGTCTGACGTCAGCTCAGGGGTAACCCGAGCGAAACGATCATTCCCCCAGGCAGGGTGGAACAAACTAAAAAGTTCGATCGCAAAAAGAAAAAACACTTCCATTGAATGCTTCAGAATTGTCATGCGAAAACAGATAAAATTGCCGTGCTGTTGTAAAGGGCTTGCCATGTTCTGAAGTAAAAATTGCCATGCTCAGAAATATTGTCATGTTGACCGAAGGAAATTGCCATGCTACCTCAATGGAAAAGCTGAAAATTGCCATGCTCTAAAAACTGAAATTGCCATCCGGAATGTGTTCGCTCATTTTTGCCACCAGCTTCGTAGTTCGCCCAGAGGGGTGCGTGGGAGCGAACACTTTAGGATTTGTGTGCAGGATCCAACTTGCCTCAGGGCGTTAGCTCTGATTGCTTAAGAACGTGACCTCAGTTCTATAACATTTTGGATATTTTATAGTTGATGAATGGTTAGATGATGGTATCAAAGAATAAGAGCACAGCAGATTCTCTTAATTAAATCCCATTCTGCAAATATTCAAACTCAGAGAGTTGATGAATGAAGCAACTGGCATGATAGATGTTTAAGGTGTTTTAGTTGGATTTACTTGTTATGCAATAGAAAGCGGCAGATGAGCCTCGGTTGTTATTTTAATTGGATATCCCTTTGGTGTCAGCTCTCGATCCAAACTGACGTGGACTCCAGTTGTTTTCATTTGTAGTAGTTGGGCTACCTTTTTGTCCGATCTCTCCAGCTTGCTGCCAGCTCTTAGTACTTTCGAGAGAGGACGAAAATTCACACAAGGAAATTTGGACAAGGCCACCTCATCCTTGTCTTCCCTATTATGTCTTACTCATGTTTTGTCATGACACAAGTAATACCAGTCGCCGAATTTTGCACAGTACAGTCATAGAGCGATGTTCCAATCTGTAAAAATCTCAAGTGGTTTATAGATATTGAAAACTACTTACAGTTGTTGCTGATTAACACCAGATATGCACCGTATTCATAGCATTACATTTATACTTAGTATAGTGGTATGCATCTAGCTTTTTCACATATCTTTGGCGCTACATAATTTCCTAACTAAACTTCCATAAACAACAGGCAATTTTTGTTCTGACAAGAAATCAGCTGCTGTAAATTGGATTGAGGGGCGTGGTAAGTCTGTGGTTTGCGAGGCAATAATCAGAGAGGACGTTGTGGAGAAGGTTCTCAAGACCAACGTTCAGTCACTCGTCGAGTTGAATGTGATCAAGAACCTTGCTGGTTCAGCTGTTGCTGGAGCTCTTGGGGGTTTCAATGCCCACGCAAGCAACATTGTATCAGCTATCTTCATTGCCACTGGTCAGGATCCTGCACAAAATGTTGAGAGCTCACAGTGTATCACGATGTTGGAAGCTGTAAATGGTGGCAGAGACCTTCACATCTCCGTTACTATGCCATCCATTGAGGTACGAAGCAATATTTTTCTTCATGATGGAATCATGCTCTTCATATTCTTTTTTATGTGACATATGTTGATTGTCAGTGATCCCCTTATTTTGTTATCCACGGATTGATGAATTTTGCACTTCAGACCCTGGTCCTTTGTGAAGAACCATTGATTATTCAATCAATTAGATGGCATCCTGTTATGTGAATAGGAAACTATTAACAAATATCAATATCTTGGTATCATCTATCATGCTGTTGATCCTATAATGGTCCCACCCATTTAATTGCAAACATATACATGTATGTTAGTGAGTTTAAATTATCCCTTTGTTAGGTTACCTGGAGATTTTAAAATAACGCTGTCATGCATAGGGCTTGATTCTGTTGTCATGAAGCACGATATAGATGGCATGTTCAACTATGCTTGCTTGTTCTTTAGAATAAGTTCTTTATATGCCAAAATGCCAATTTTATTATTCCTTTGTGGGACATTGTTCTCCACACCATCTGGTTTTCTAAACTACTATTCCTTTCGTTTGCTGTTCGCCTTCTCGCTATTGTTTTCGTCATCAGCCAGCTCAGGCTAGACCGGCAGTTATCTGTTTTATTAGTGGCTTAATCTGTAACGTCGTGTTTGCTATTATTGTCGAGAAAGGCATACATCGCCCTGTACATAATTGGGTTAATTATCATCATACACCTAACCTTCAGCACCAACTACGATATATATATGATATGAGCTGATGGGTGTGTTGTGATGATCGAAATGCAGGTGGGCACAGTTGGTGGAGGCACGCAGCTGGCCTCACAGTCGGCCTGCTTGGACCTACTGGGCGTCAAAGGCGCCAACAGGGAATCCCCGGGATCGAATGCTAGGCTGCTCGCCACGGTGGTGGCTGGTGCGGTCCTGGCTGGCGAGCTGTCCCTCATCTCTGCTCAGGCAGCCGGCCATCTGGTCCAGAGCCACATGAAATACAACAGATCCAGGAAGGATATGTCCAATTCCGCCGCTTGCTGAAGCGCATGCATCACAACTTGGGCCCTTGCCAGAAGCAAATGGACAAAACGAAATGTTCGCCGGATATATAAATCCCCCCTTCACCTTCGTGGGAGTGGACAGCCAAGGAAGGAAAGTTGATTCCTTGCGTGGAATGGCATGGCAATGCTCAGGAGGTGAAAAGGGAAACCCCGTCGGATGAACAGTTTGTCTGGAGATCGGTCATGGTTTACCAGGAGGAGAAGAGAGCAGCTGTATTTACCACCCTGTGCTTCCACTCTGGATGTGGCCTATTTTTATTTTCTTGATGTTGTCCCGCACAGCAGCCGCCCAGTGCGCGTCTTGTTTTGCCCGTCTTGAATCTTCTGACACCTTCGTTGTTTTCGTCCAAAGCTTACATTACCCTGTTTCTGTTCCTTTCTGTTACTGCCTCCAGGAATGCTTGTAGTAGTAACATTGTAACTAATTCAGTTTCGTCTGTTTGATCTTTCTACCCTACCTGTTGCCCTTGGTGTAGTTGGTGGCTCGCTTGTAAAGAAGTTGTGGTCCGTGATAATTTTACCCGTGTGTTTTTTGGTTCAACTGAATCCGTTCTCCTCGTGACCGTGTTTGTTTTCCATGCTTTGTTCTGTAAATTAATCGCCTCGGCAGAGTCCCAGCTGTTGTGTGTTCTGTCAGAGTATATGTTAAGAAGTTAGTCAAACAAGCATGGCAGCACTCATGGCTAGGTCCTGACAGGAAAATAAATACTTGACACTCTTGGCTTAGCAGTCGCCACCGAAGCCATGTCGGATACCGATGGTTTCCAAGGAGGAGCACGTATATACTTGAGCAGAAAGAGGGTACACGGTGATCGTGATTGTGGTCACAAACAGACTCCTCACACCGCAAGTCATCTATTCGTCCGGTACAGCACGTGCTCCGGGCCCGTGTGTTTGGTTGAAGTCATGGACCTATGGCCGGGCACCCCAAACCGGTCTTATACATCCGGTCGGGCTGCCTGGTCATGTTTTTTTAATTCAGACAGCCCCTTCAAACGAGCTTAAAATGCCCGGCTGATCAACATCCCTCATATCATCTCAAATATAAGGCAGACATGGAATGTTTGGACACACCCGTGTAGGATAGATGAAGGGGTCCCTGGAGGACTCGCCTCGAAACCCGACGGTTCGACGGACGCCTTTTTCGTCGCCGCATGGCCCTGTTCCTGCTCGCCGCCCGAGAGAAAATCCGTCTATTTAACCCAGCTGGAGTCCCGCAACCCTAGTCCATCCACACACCCCTTCTCTGCACCATTAGTCCGAGCCCATCCACCTCCCTCTCCCGCTCCGGTGCTCCGCCCACGCTCTGGTGGTCCACCATGGCCCGGAGGAAGATCACCTACTACGGGAGCGCCGCACCGAGATCAAGCAGGAGAGCCGGGCGAGACAAGCCGCGCGCGCAGCCCGCATCGCTGCCGAGCTGCCTCCGGACTCGCTGGAGCCGGAGGAGGAGGAGCAGCCGGGGGAAGGAGGAGGAGGAGCTGCTCCGATGGAGGTGGATGAGGCGGAGGAATAGCTGTCGGGCTTCAACATGGAGCAGGCGGAGGCGGATTTCGCCGTCGCCCGGTCCGACGAGATGGCGGAGCAGCAAGCCATCCTGGAGTCCATCCAGGATGAGGCCTATGTGGAGGCCAACCGGCCATTCCTCCGGCAGGAGCAGGCGGCGTCGGACGCGCTCTTCGCCGAACTCGATACGGAGATAGAGACGGAGAAGGCCGGAGCGGAGCAGCCGGAGGCGTCAGAAAAGGAGCCAGAGTTGCAGCCGCCGACAATCCTACCAGAGCCGGGCACGGAGATCGTCGACATCTTCGACGATGAGTAGCTAGATGATCAACGCAGTATGTAGGTTATTTTGTTTGCATGTCCTTGTATGAATTTAGGAATCTAGTATGAGATGTTCGAATGCAACAATTGAAATTTGAGACATGTACAGTCACTGCACCGCGGGCGTTTGAGGGGCCATATTTGACATATCTGCTTATAGATGCTCTAAGGGCAACTCCAACGGATGGACGTCCGTTTTATTCAGATTTTGTCCATTTGAGGGTGGTAATGGGGCAGCGCCCGTCCGGATTTTTGCCTACGCACGACCGCATCCTGTTCGCCTGCATGGAAATTTTTGAAAGCAACAAAAGATATAGCTAATGCCATCGGCCGCGGTTCATGCGGTCGGCAACAAAGTCAGCGGCCTACAGAATGTCGCCCCCTAATTTCACGTCGGCAACAAACGACCGGCATACTAGTCAACCTTTAAAATGAACATGTTCCTAACGACAGCAATAAAGCCAGTGGACAGCACATCAGTCGGCCTTCAAAATGAACAATTTTTTGACGCCGACAACAAAGCCATCCTACTGTTGCCCTTGATGTAGTTCGTGGCTCGTTTGTAAAGAAGATAGTTGTTGTTTGTTCTGCCAGAGTATGCTTATATGTAAAGAAATTTGTAAGAGCATCTACAACCAAATTCCTCAAGTTGTTCGGAGACCACTGAGCGGACAGGGGAGAGAAGCAAAAAGTTAATCTAACCGGACCTCTCATATCATTCCTATACACGGCTGTCTACGAACCCTCATATCCATCTTAAATATGTGGAGGATACGAGGGCTCGCCGACGTGCCAGGACGCACCCGGTCCGTCCGCCACATAGGACGTGTCACCACCTTTTTTTTCTTTATTTATTCTTTTATTTCTCTCTTTTCATTTTCACCAATCACATGCACAGACATATGAGAAATAAAAAAAATATAGTTATGCGAACCGATGAATAGGGGTTTAAAACGAACACGTCCGGTCACTTTGAGGGCTCGAATTAGAAATACGTAGCTGAAGATGCTCTAACACAAGCATGGGAGCACTCATGGCTGGGTCCTCACAGGAATAAGAAATACAAGTATAACACTCTTGGCTTAGCAGTGGCCACCAAAGCCATCTGTGGATGTGGATGTGGTCACTGACAGACTCCTCGCGACGCAAGCCATCTGTTCGTCCGGTACAGCACGTGTTCCGGGCCCCGGCCCCGGCCCCGGAGTATTCAAGAGCTTAACCGCCATCGAC
>NC_041388.1:428265083-428266819 GCF_002162155.2 Triticum dicoccoides
TCAATCATTGGTGATTAGCTCGGAGAGTGCGTCTATCGCTGCCGGGGCCATGCTCTGCATGGGACGGACACAAGCTCGTGATCCACGGGCCCAAGAAGCAGACGAGATTTTTCACGATCTCCGGGCGGACCGGTCGCCGATCGACAGGGTGCATGCATGTGCCACCAGAAACGACGTACAGCCGGTTCATGCAATCGCACCACATGGCGTGACGGCCGGCCGCCGCTGCGCTCCTCGTGGCACCGCATTGACTGCGCCGCTGTCCGTCATGTGCGGCGGCAAAAAAATTTATTTTGGACGGAGTGGCATCTAGTAAGTACTACTACTTAGGGCATGTTTGGATGTCCTGAAGCAAGATTGTCTGGCCTGAAGGGTGCCTGAGATCTTGCCTGAATTCTGTTTGCTTGGTGTCCTCAATCATCTTATTGTAGCCTGGCCTAAAAACTTGTCAATGCCATTAGCCTGCCCTGGCCAGCAAGGCAACATGATTAGCCTGGGCCAGGCGTCCCGTTTGACACGCCCGGTGGGCTGATGCATCTGCCTGATACTATTTTAATATTTCTTTTGCATGGAAATGATGGGTGTTCAGAGTTTTATCACCTAATGTGTACTCTTTCTGTCCGGAAATACTTGTCATCAAAATGGATAGAAGGGGATGTATCTAGACATATTTTAATTTTAGATACATCTTTTTTTATCCATTTTAATGACAAGTATTTTCGAACGGAGGGAGTATTATAGTTAAACCAGGCAAGCCTGGGCAGGCAGAATTCTTCAACTTCTCAGGCGACATCCAGGCATTACTTTTTTCCAGGCATAAGGGCCAGGCCTCGAACCAAATTGACCCCTATTTCTTTGCTTTTCCGGTGCCACAGAGCCCATCAACAACCGGCCCATTTTCCTTTTCTTCCTATTTGTTAGGGGAATAAATGCAACGGGGGATCCTGTTTGGCGCATAAGCTGATGGATAGCGAGGTAACGAGGGGAGCGCCAAAATCATTAGTTAAGAGTTATTCCTTGCAAAGGTCACTCATCACCTTCTTAGGTGCTGACAGGTGACCCACTTTTCTCTCTCTTTTTTCATAAATTTGTTTATTTGAAATGTTTTCTCTTTTGAATCATACGTCCAAACGATGAAGCGTTTTCACCGTTGGATTTATCGCGTTGAGATCTTTGAAACTAGATTGTCAATAGGTTCGGACAAAAAAAATCACCAAAAAGGGAAAAATAAATAAAAACAGAAAAAAGAAAGAAAACGGCAACAACAAAACCAGAAAAAAAAACTCAGAGCCCGGAAGCAGGGTCGCGATTTGCACCTTTTTCCGAAGCACATGCTGTGTTTTTTCCTTTTTTTTTCTTCCAGGGAAGAACAGGTTGTGCTTCTAGCGAAGCATAACTATGCTTCTCGTGGAATCCCATGTTGAGCTTTTCACTTCTTTTTGAGGATGCACAACTGTGCCTTTTCCTTTTCAAGATGCGTCTCGCGGATACAAATCAGTACTTCTTGTGGAAGCATTGGTTGTGCTTCTGATGAAATTACAGGTCGTGCTTCTTATTAAAGCACATGGTGTGCTTTTCCTTTTTTCGAGAAGTACATTCTTCTTGCGGAAGCACATGTTGTGCCTCTTGCAGAAAATATTGTTTCTAAAGAAAACAAAGATACCAAAATCCAAGAAAAACCAGGCAAAAATCAAAAAACCAAACCAAAAAGAACATCTAAAACCCGAAAACACGTA
>NC_041388.1:428267123-428275241 GCF_002162155.2 Triticum dicoccoides
TTTTTTCATTCATAGTTGCCTATGAGGCTTACAACCTCTACAAGATGAGTTCAAATGAACCAGAATTAACAGGGCTACATGGGAGAAGAAGGAAAAGAACACACACACACACACACACCAAACAACACATAAGAGGAAGAGAAGGGAGTCACTCCAAGAACCCTTGGAGACAGCTGATTGATGAGAAAACTCATCACGACCCAAGCACAACGATCACAAGGGTAGAGCTCGCAGGGCATGCCAGCGGGAGGGACAACCCAGCTTGAAGCATCGCCGGAGTAATCGAACGACCTTGGTCAACCGAGACCCAGTCTCAACACTGCACCAGAGGGTATTGAAATTAAAAAAGAAATCCAGAGGGAACGGCCAGCACGCGGCACATGGCGGTGGTTGGGCACATCATGACCTGCTTCCAAGACGAAAAAGTGACCCTTGCGGCAGCGCTTCAAGAGGTAACTATTCGTTTTTTTTCCGAACCGGGCATGACCCCTTTCCATTGCAAATAAACGGAAATACATTGTTTCGAGAAACAAAGAGGAGAAAAGGGAAAGAGGTGCAGCGAGTTCGGGCACTGCCAGAAAACCCACTGCGTTCGCCCGACATCGAAACGAACGCCATGGGGCGAAAACCTGACAACACGATAGTTCAATGACAACCTGAAATACTACAGTCTATTACAGCCAAAAGCTCATCACAAGAGCCAAATAGAAAACGGACAACAGCTGGAAACGACAGCGGCAACTCTAAAAGCAGGCGAGATTGCGAGATCATTCTCCCTCGATCGGTCTCCTCGCCGCCTCACACATCTTCATCATGCTCATAGTGCTTGACCTGACCATCGCCGCCCCACTGCGCAGCTCTTTGACTCCATCACCTTGCTGAAGACCTGCCCAATATAGCAAAAAGGAGCACACGGAAAACACAATCTCAAACGGTGTCTTAATATGTTTCTTCTCAAAGGTGGCTCGATTTCTAGCCAACCAGATAGCCCAGCAAACGGCCGCCAGGCCAACAGTATAGTATTTCTTCCCATAGGGAAGGAAAGTGTGGCACCAGAAGAAATATTGCCAGTAACTGTTTGGACAGAGGTCCATCCCTAAAGCCATCCCAACACAACGCCACACCACTTTAGCCACAGGACAAGTGAAAAACAAATGCCGGGATGATTCAATATTGTCACAAAAGGAGGATTTGGGATCCCCGGGCCATCTCCTCTCCTTCATAACTTGCCTAGTCAAGACAACATCCTGAGATAGTTGCCACAGGAAAATTTTGATTTTGAGGGGGATCTTGGCCTTCCAAATCCATCTATAGTGACAACCACTAAGAGGGTTTTCTAGCCATTTGTACATAGATTTGGTAGAAAATCTACCATTACCATTTAGCCCCCAGTATACTTGGTCCCCCCTACTCCCAACTGTATACTGTCAATATATTTCCTCATATCCTCCCATTGCCTCTGAAGATCAGGGGTAAGCCTTCTTCTAAAGAAGGTGTTGGGAGTCACAGCTTTGACTTTTGCGATAGTGCAGTCCTGCTCAGTGCATATGTCAAACAGCAGGGGATAACAGTCCTGGAATGGTCTAGACCCATTAATAGAGTCTTTCCACACTCTAGTTAGATCTCCTGATTCCGTTTTGATCTTTCTACCAGCCATATACAGGGCCTTAACTTTAAGAAGGGCTTTCCAGCACGGAGAATCATTGAACCTGGGTTCAACCGTAGCCACAGTTCTTTTTTTTTCAAATAACGGGCACGAATGATTTTTGCCAAAGGCCATTTTGGGTCTCGAGTTTCCACCACCATTTGACCATCAAACTAATGTTTTGTTTAGGAAGATCTTTAACTCCCAGGCCACCTTTATCTCGAGATCTACATATTCTGCCCCATTTGACCAAATGATACCTCCTTTTCTTGTTACAACCTTGCCAAAAGAATTTCCTTCTATGTTTATCAAGTTTTCAATGAAGGTTTTGCTCATAAGCCACATAGACATATGATATAAGGATATTTGGGTGACAATTGAGTCCAACAAAGTTAGTCTGCCCCCCATGGATGCAGCATTACTGATCCATGCCTCGAATCTTTTAAGGTATTTAGCCACTATGAACTCCCAATCAGAATCTCTAAGTGTGGAATAACTAACAGGCATGCCGAGGTATTTGATGGGGAAGCTACCCACATCACAGTTAAACAACTCAGCATAGTATTTCACCGTGCTCTCATCGCCCCCCACAGTGAAGATCTCACTTTTCTGATAGTTCACTTTAAGACTAGACATAAGCTCGAAGATGTACAGCAGCAACTTTAGGTTTACCGCCTTATCAACATCGTGTTCTAGACAGATAATAGTATCGTCTGCATACTGGAGCACCGCAACTCCATTAGGAATAAGATCCGAAGCCAAACCCACCAGCAAGTTATTATTTTGGGCATTGGAGATCATCTTCGCAAGACAATCAGCAGCTAGATTAAATAGGAAAGGGGAGTGGGGATCCCCTTGTCGAACACCCTTAGCACTCTGGAAATAAGGATCGACCTGATTATTAAGTTTGATACTAACTGTACCATTGAGTAGGATCTGTTTAATCCAGTTGCACCACGTGTCACTAAAACCACGAAGCTTATGACATTCCAACAAAAATTCCCAGTTCACCTTATCGTATGCTTTCTCAAAGTCGAGCTTCAAGACGACCCCCACCCTCTTTTTCACATGGGTATAATTCAAAATTTCATGCAGCGACAACACCCCGTCCATAATGCTTCTTCCCTTGATAAAAGCATTTTGGGTCGAGCTAATGAGCTTATCAGCGTACCTCTCCACTCGCCGATCCAAAACTTTAGTAATAAGCTTATATGGACATCTTAGGAGACATATAGGTCTAAATTGCTGGATTTTATCCGTGCCCGAAGACTTGGGCAAAAGGGTGATCACCCCATAGTTAAGACGTTGAACATCCAAAGTCCCATTATAAAAGCTCACAAAAAGCCTCACAAGATCATCTTTAACAATATCCCAACATACCTGATAGAATTCAACAGGAATATTGTCAGGGCCAGGGGCTCTATTATGTGCCATAGAGAACAACGCCTCCTTGATCTCTTCCTCCATGAACTCACGGCACAAATCAGCATTATCACTAGCATCGAGCTTTTCCTCAACAGACCAAGTGTCAGGATCAAGGTGGAACAGATTACCGGACCCAGGTCCGAACAGATTTTTGTAATACTCCGTGGCATGAGCAATCAGATTGTCAGTGCCCTCGATCTCCGCATCCCCAGCTTTAAGGGAGTGGATTGTGTTCTTCCTCTTTCGGCCATTTGCAATTTTATGATAATAGTCCGTGTTCAGGTCCCCTTTCAAGAGCCAGCGTTCATGAGACTGTTGGAGCCAATATATCTCCTCATTCACCAGTATGTCATGAAGCTCAGTACTAACATCAACCTTGATGTTGTATAGCTCAGGGGACAAGGGACCATCTTCTTCTAGCTCTTCTAGCATGGCCAGCTCCATCCGGAGCTCTTCTTTTTTCTGTCATGGCCATATTTATCCGATCCCCAACCTTTGAAGTAGGTTTTGAATATTTTAAGTTTGATATTCAAGATATCAATAGGGTCAGAAGACTGAACCCTTCTAGCCCAGATCCTACTAACAGTAGGCAAGAAGTTCTCATCCTTAATCCAGGCAAGATTAAAACGAAACTCATGAGGTTTAGGAGCTTCTATACTTTACTCCCCACTAGAAAGCAGCAGTGGGTTATGGTCAGAAATTTCTCGAACTAATTTCCTAACCGAAACCATAGGGAAGAGATTTTCCCAGTCTTCAGACATCAAAATCCGGTCCAGTTTCTCCAGAGTTGGGTGCGCCTGATTGTTAGTCCATGTATATTTACCCCCACTAGTATAAATCTCTCTAAGAGCCAGGGCATTGATGATGGAATTAAAAAGATCGGTAGATCTGCTACTATTCATCTTCTTATTTTTCGCATTGCAGTTACGCAAAATATTAAAGTCACCTCCCACAATGTAGGGGACACTCATGTTGCTGCACATTGCAGCAAGTTCCACTAAAAATTCCTCCTTAAACTCCTCATGAGCAGATCCATACACTACCATGAGACCCCAGTCTTTCTTAATCTTTTTGTCACGTATCACCATTTGCAAAATATATTTGCCTTTATTACAGGAAATAACATCAAAAGTATCATGTCTCACACCACTCAGGATACCCCCAGATTTCCCAGCAGATGGGATCCATTCCCAATGAAACAGACCAAAAGGATCAATCCTCCTAATGCATTTAGGGGAAAACTTTTTTTCATAGTCTCCTGCAGCCCAACAAAGTCTAAGGAATGGTCACTAATCAGGTCAGAGAGGCAGGCGGTGGCCATCCCTTTCTTGCCTGCCCCTCTACAGTTCCAAATGAGGCCTCTCATTTGGAACGAGCTTTATGGAAATGAGATCGAGTAGCCCTGCCAGGAGGCTTTGCAGGGCTACGGGGCACCTCTTCCGTAGGGGTTTGTCTCCTTTGGATCCTAGTCACAGGTCTAGGAAGCTTAACCACAGATTTCTTTTTAGTTTTCTTTTTGTTTTTTCCTAAAGAAATCTGTTCATGTAGAACCTCTTCCTGGTCCAGCCAGGTAAGATTAACAGGGATAGATTTACCCAATCCATTAGTAACCAAAATATCATCCCCATTATCCTCAATGGGTTTGTTCTTCTCATCCATCTTATTTTTATCAGCTAAATTACCTCTAACCCTCTCCAATTCTCTAAGTACGTCCACACAGGAGAAATCATTATCAGGTATGTTCACACCCATGCAAGAAGCTCTATGTAATAGTTCAGAATTGGAGAGAACATCAAAAGCATTAGTACAAGCAGTGTGTTTACCTCCCAAGTCTTTTTTCTGGGCAAGATCAATAGCTTTAGCTTCAATATTCTCCTGCATCCTCTGCACATTACGCTTGCTGAATTTAAGAGCTGCTTCTGGAGCTAGAGGGGGAGTGAGAATAATCTCATCACTGCATTCAGAAGATGGGAGTTGTACCACATAATCACAGTTGTTCTTCAAGCCTGCATCAACATCTCCCTCCACCTCCACAATCTGAGCAGGGTTAGAAACCACAGCAGCATAAGATAATGATCGACGAATAGCAGATGAATTTTGTACCTTCATTTCCTGACTCATACTTCCATTCCCCCTCGAAACACTGGTTTCACCATGATTCAGAGTTGTCAACCATTTAGAGGTATCTTGGATCATATGATTTCCTGCCAGCTCGTGCTCTTTAGCCATCGTTTCAATGAGAAGAGAGGAGTCCACCTCACTGTCAGAAGACATGGACATCTCTTGCTCCTGTGGAGACAGACGACAGGTCTTGCCCCCACGAGCAGATGTTTCCCCTTTCTCCCCACTTTTCAAATTATAATGTTCTTCATCCACCCCTGATTAGCGCGCTTGTGCTTAGGAGTCTGATCAGGCTTAGAGGGGTTGTCTTTGGCATCAACACGCACAACCTCTTCGTCAACAGCATTAACCACCAGGATTTCTTCCACCTCAAAAGTAAATTTATAGAAACGCCCTCCCAGCACCCCTTCAGCTGTGTTGGGTAGTTGTTTCACAGATCGACATCCTATTTTAGCTCTCACAGAAGACGGGCGATTCAAAGTAGACATATCAACTTCCAGGGTTATACCCACAAGCCCCCCCACATAAGCTACAGTTTTATCACAGCGTTTATTAGGAGGGATTCTCCCAATCCTCACCCAAGCAACTTCTAGGAGCCCTTCAGAGTCTATATCCTTAGACCAGGGGAAAAATTTAACAGCCACACCACACCTTTTCAGTTTAACATGTTCAACGAAAAGAGCACGATCAACTTCTCTGGGGTTAGGCATCCTCATCACAAACATGTTCGGAGCAAAGAACTTAGCAGAACAACGCCATCCCTGACCCACATAAACACTAAGCTCGTGCTCTATGTCTTTGGTTAGCGCATCCCCCTCGGTGATAGTAACAACAACATTGAAAATCCTCTCCCCAGGCTGTCTATCCACGCTGAAATCAGGAATATAGAAGAACCCCTGCCCTTTGCTTTGAAAACCACACATAGCAGGCGAAAATTCCCAAGGTAAAAATTCAGTGCATATCACAGACAGGTGCCCTTTCTTCTTGCACCGCTCACACATAGCTTGAGCACATCTAGCAGTAGGATGACCATTCAGATTACAGATCTGACATGGGAGAGAAGGAGGGTCATTGTTACTAGCGTAAGCAGGAGGATCACGCGCACGCGGAGATGCAGGGTTCTTCTCCACCGCACGAGGCTCGCTCGTGTTCCCTTCTTCTTCGGCCCACCTCCCAAATCGAGGGGGAGCAGCAAGATTGCCGCCGGCCGCCTCGTCCCACTTCCTGGATCCAGCATCCCCCGATCTAGAAGCTTTCTGAGTTGAGGATCCGCCTAAATCTGTCTTGCGCTTCCACACGTTGCGATCGAGGCTGCGACCGCGTCCTAGGCCGCGGTCGAAACGCCCAGCCCCCCGACCATGGCGCCCAGCCCCAAATCCCTCCTCTCTCATGGTGTTAACCTCACGAATCGGATCAGGGTGGGGTGGAGAGCTCGCAACTTGAGCAAAGGAACGAGGATCACCATGAATTTTGCCCTCCCACCAAGCGAAGGATATAGGAACCCTAGTTTTTGGAGGCGACGACGCGTCCCAGAAGTGAGAAAGGCCCTCGCTGAGATCTAAAATGGGGGAGAGCGGAATCGGGTGTGGATTTATATGAGCGGCGCCCAATGAAACCCTAGTTTTAGGGGATCCATGGCGGTCGGATCTCATCTGTCCCACGTGGCGAGCCTCGGAGACATGGCTACCCGGTCCACGCCCCAGGATCCCTGGCCCTCCTGTCAGATGCATGGGGCGGCTCCAAGCCCTCCGCGCGTCCGCTCTCTGTTGACCCACGGTCAAATCCTTCGCCGCACCAGCAGCGGCCGTGCTCGGCGCCGGAATCCTGTCACCAACGCGAGCAAAATGGCAAGTAAAAGCGACGATGTTGCCGATGTCGAAGGACTCACCCTCCCGGAGGAATCGCGCGTCCACCGTCTTCCCGCGCTCGTCCAGAAGCATGATGCGCAGCGCCTCTCGTCGGAGCCAGAGAACGCCGACGTCCAGCGAGATCCGCCGCGCCAACACGAGATCCGAAGCGAACCAGACCCGCCAACGCGCGTCGCCCGCCGCGTCGGGGTCGCTCGCACCGCCAGAGCTGCTAGCATCAGCCACGCCGCCCCCGCCGCGCGCAACGCCCACGCCGCCGGTGCCGCGAGCCACCACGCTGCTCGCGCCGTGCGTTGCACCCACACCGCCTGCACCGCGCGCCTCCGCGTCGCCCATTCCCCGTGCGCCGCCTACATTGCCCAAGACGCGTCGATGGGAGTGGGAGGTAACTGTTCGTTAGTTGCTCCCAGGGAGCGCCTATTCAATGCTCTCCGCGTCAAAACACTGTGTTGATCGCACGGAGCGACCGCCAATGGGCCGACCCAATGAGACACTTTCCTGCTAGCGAGGAAGGTTCTAGCGAACAGCTCTACCCGGCGTGTTGTTCTATATTTTCCTGTGCTAGCGACAGGTTCAAGGGAGCAGTCCTAGCCAGCTGGTTTTTGTTGTTTTTTCTATAATTTTTAGTCATTTTTTCATTGTCATTTTTAAAGAGAAAATGTTTATTTACTTCAAGTGAGGAATTTTAAATTTGACAACATTTTGTTTTAAAAGAAAACAATGTTTTACACTTTGAACAATTTTTTAAAATGTGAAAGTTTTTCCAAATTCTTTTTTTCAGTAAAATATAAACATATTATTGAAAGTATGAACATTTTTTGGAACCACGGACATTCTCTGAGACCACAACCATTTTTGTAAAAAAAGTGAACAGTTTTAGAAAATATGATCTTTTTGAACGCATGAAAGTTTATGAAATGTAGATTTTTTTAGAAACACCAATACTGAACATTTTAAAATATATATACTTTTTGGAACCGTTAATTTTTGTTGAAAAAATAAAGCATTTTTTGAAATACCAAGAAATAGTTTCGGAAACACAGATATTTCTTTTTCTAC
>NC_041388.1:428275452-428365609 GCF_002162155.2 Triticum dicoccoides
TGAAAGAAGATAAAAAGGAAAAGGAAAGAAAATGTCTGATAAAATCAAAGAGAAAAAGAAGAACAAATAAGTCAGACCGGAAGATTCTAGATGGTTTCTAAAACCTAAAAGTAGCAAAAATGGAAAATGGAATCATGTCTTTGTAAGTTATCTAATTGGGCCTACCCAGTCGTTCGGTAGTGTGGCCCGTCTGTGCGTTTTCTCGACAATTCACAATCACTAGTTAAGTTACTTCTTGCAAAGGTCACTCTCCACCTTCTAGCCGCTGACAGTGGATCGATGTTTTTTTCCCATAGATTCATTTTTATTAAAGACGTTTTATGTCTTGAACCGTGCGTCTAAATACCTCTGTCGTTTTCACCGTTAGATTTCTCGTGTCACAAGATCGCCAAAAGTAGATCCCATCTTAATAGCTTTCAACCCAAAAATCATGAAAAATTGGAAACAAGTAATATAGGGAAAAATGGCATAAAAAAAGAATAACGAAAGAAACAAACTGGAGGCCGGAAGCATAGTTATCGTTTTCATTTTTTTGTTTGTGGGGGGAGGGGAGGAATAGGTTGTGTTTTTCTCTATTTTTTGGGGAAGCAAATGTTGTGCTTTTCGTGTAAACAAGGTTGCAATTCTCATGGAAGCACAATTGTGCTTCTCACAGACGCAGAATTGTACTTCTCGTAAAAGCACATGTTGTGCTTTCCTCTTCTTTTGAAGAAAGCACCGATTGTGTTTCTACTTTTTTTTCAAGACGTGTGCTTTGGAAAAAGAAATCCCACCAAAACGTAGAGTAAACCAGGAAAATTTTGAAAAGACACAATACCCTTGAAAAAGCCATATTGAATCTGAAAATGCATACACAAAAATAAAACTAAGAAAATCTGAGCGCCCAATATGCAACATGTGGCGGCACCTAAGCACACCATACGCACTGACAAACCAAAAAAGTGACTTATTCGTGAGCCCCGCAAGGGGTAACCGCTAGTTAGTTGCTCCTTTCCAAGGGACAATTGGACGCATAGAGTGTCAAATAGAAAATCTAGTAACATATACACATCAGTGCAGTTTACTATTGGGCCGGCCCAACTAGGAAGTCCCCTTTCCAAGGCCTGGTTTCCTGTATTTTCTTTCAGGGTTTTTCTACTTCTATTTTTTTTGTCTTTCTTATATATTTCAGGTTTTAAGTTGCTTTAAAATTAAAAAATATTTTCTCAATTTCACGATTTTTTTAAATTTATGAAAGTTTTAAAATTCCACAAATAGTTTTGCCAAATTCTCAAAACATTTTTTAAAATTTGCAAAAAATTATTGAAATTGAGAACCTTTTTAAATTCATCGAACATTATTTAATACGTGAACTTTTTTTGATTGCTGATTTTTTTACATCTCGCAAATTATTTAAACTCATTGTGTTTTTCTCTATTTTTGGGGGAAGCAAATGTTTTGCTTCTAGTGTAAACAAGGTTGTAATTCTCATGGAAGCACAACTGTGCTTCTCACGGAAGCAGAACTGTGCTTCTCGTAAAAGCACATGCTATGCTTTTCTCTTCTTCTGAAGAAAGCATAGATTGTGTTTTATTTTTTTTCAAGAAGTGTGCTTTGGAAAAAGAAATTCCACCAAAACGTATAGAAAACCAAGAAAAAATTGAAAAGACATAATACCCTTGAAAAAGCCATATAGAATCTGAAAATGCATACAGTAAAATAAAACTAAGAAAATCCGAGCGCCCAATACGTGACATGTGGCGGCGCCTAAGCACACCATACGCACTGACATACTACCAAAAAAGTGACTTATTCGTTAGCCCCGCAAGGGGTAACCGTTAGTTAGTTGCTCCTTTCCAAGGGACAATTGGACGCATAGAGCGTCAAATAGAAAATCTAGTAACATATACACATCAGTGCAGCTATTTACTATTGGGGCGGCCCAACTTGGAAGTCCCCTTTCCAAGGCCTGGTTTCCTGTATTTTCTTTCGGGTTTTTTCTACTTCTAATTATATTTTGGCTTTCTGATACATTTCAGGTTTTAAGTTGTTTTAAAATTAAACAATATTATCACAATTTCTCTATTTTTTATAAATTTATGAAAGATTTCAAATTCCACAAATAATTTTGCCAAATTCTCAAAACATTTTTTTTCAAATTTGCGAACATTTATTGAAATTGAGAACCTTTTTAAATTTATCGAACATTATTTAATACACGAACATTTTTTATTGCTGAACTTTTTTTTTACTTCACGCAAATGTTTTAAACTCGTGAACAATTTTCAGTTTCACAGATATTTTTCAAATACACGAATATGTTTTGAAAACGTGGACATTTTTTTAATTCCAGAACATTTTCCAAACTTTGTGGACTTTTGTTTACATATTCACGAATATTTTCTTATAACACCAATATTTTTGTAATTGGTGAAAAAATTTATCCACAAATATTTGTATCAAACTGGGATTTTTTTTAAAATTTATGAACAATTTTCAAAATCGTGAACATTGTTTAAACTGCAAATATTTTCTAAATTGACAATTGTTTTCGAATTTATGAACTTTTTGTTAATCCACACCAATTTTTTAAAATGCATAACATTGTTTGAAATTAGTGAACCTTTTTCAAAATCAACAATTGAAAAAAAAACACATGTAATGTTAGCTCCCGCATTTTGCCGGCCCACTTAGCTACGTCCCGCTGGTCGGGGGTGCGCGGTTGCTTGAGTTCCACGGTAGGTCGCCAAATAAGAGCTCTCCAATGCTACATCTACGAGGTTACGTATGGTGTATGGATTGATCTTGATATGGAAAGTTTTGATTGGACTAAGGACAAGGGAGGGGCCCCATCCCGGTGAAATTCATGAGAGTTGGAAAGAATTAGAGGAAGAGCTCGTAATAACCCCTTAACAGGCCTGCAGGTTTAGCATTTGTTTTTATTATGGGCTAAGAGCATCTCCATTCGGATTGAGCTAACTTGGCCCCTTATACATGCTCGCTTTGAACCCTTATTTGTTCGTGCATGTAGCCGTGTACCCCAAATTGTCCAGTAAAATGCATATGATTGGTGAGGATGGAAAGACAAAGAAAAAAACAATAAAGAAAGATATAAGGTGGTACGGGGTGGGCTGCATTCAACGTGGCAGACTGCCCAAACACCATCATATTCTTCCCAAATATGGGTTGAGTTTGAGTGTTCGAGGGCACCAGAAAAATATGAGGACGAATTGGGGGTCCGGTTGAATGTAGTTTTGCCTTCTCTCTCCTCTTTGGGATGTTTGCGCAAAGATTCGAGGGCAATTTGAGGGGTCTGATTAGAGGTGTTCTAAGGATGTGTTTGGTTTGGATCACATGGTGGAATGTAATGGGTCCGTATCACACTTGGGCCTCATTCTCATGTTTGGTTGGTCATGGAACCGAAACCCACTCGTTCACCCTATTAGAATATTGCATCATTATGCGGAGCACACATACCTCCAATTTGGAGGAATCACGCGGCACGTGCTCTCGTCTCTCACGTGTCCCCGACTCACTCCATCCAAACCCTTTTTAAGTTCCACCGCCGCCACCCACTCAACTCTCTTCCTTTCTCGATCTGCTTTGGTGATGAACACTCCCGCTTCTTTGACTTTACGAGTCGCTTCTCCGTGGCACCCTCGTCTCTCCCTCTCTCATGGTGTGGACTAGCATGCAACAGGGTGGTCGACTAGCAACACGGCGGCAAACAAGCAGCGAGCTACCAGCGGGACGTTTGGCGAGTGGTTACAACGGCTAGCAACGGGGACACGGAGGTACATATCCTAACCTCCGCACCCTGTATATGTTCTAGTAGAGATAGGGAGGAGAATAAAATATTGCTGAAAATTAGAATTTACATTATCTAAATGAAAGAGCTATATTCCACTTACCATGACAATTCTCCAACCAAACAAAAGAGAAAAACCAACCCATTCCACTTTTTATGGTTGTACCATCGGATATATAACACAGGATTATACCATCGGACACTACTCAGGATAAATTTTTATGGTTATGGTTGTGCTTCAGTCAATATCCTTCTTTCTTTCTAAATGAAGGGCAAATTTACAAATTGATTATTTGATCAAACATCATGTGTGATTGAATAATTATTAGAAGAACTCGCATGTGTCAACTACAATGTGTATTTACTGATCAAATTTTATGGGAATTTGTACTGCTTATTCTTTGACTTTTCGTTAAAGAAAGTTCAATACAACCTGCAAATGTATGTTTCTAAAGTATGTAACACCATTTATGTTTCTGTATCCAAACTTCAAAGCACAAAAATTAGCAGGATCAGAATTGGAGGCCTACATGCCGGCTCGATGGCCCGATTAACCATGGGTTGCCCACGTATAACTCCAGAGTTGCTTCCCAAAAATGATGATCTAACCCTCCGAAAACTAGATCAGACCGCTAGGGAGAAATCGACAACTTTTAGCTCATGCACGTGCTTCTTCATAGGTGCATAACCTCTTGCACTCTTAGTATTTTTACTCGACCTAGCCTATCGAGACCTCCTAGCTTGCGCGCGGGTCACTGAATAGTCTCCTATTGCTCTGCCAACGATTTGGGCCAGCCCAGGTGCGGGGCGGGCGCCCTTGTTTTTTCCTTTCATTTTTTACGGTTGTTTTATGCTTCATTAGAAAAATGTTCAGATTATAAAAATTGAATTTAAAATAATCTTCAAGAATTTGAAAATGCACTCAAATTCAAAAAATATATTCGGGGGTTAAAAACAATGTTCTCAAGTTCAAAAGACATTCTTGAATTTGAAAAATGTTCACGAATTGAAACAATGTTCGTGAATTCAAAACATATTCAGTAGTTCAAAAAAATATTCACGAATTTTTAAAAATATCCCGATTTTTTTAAATGTTCATAAGAAAAAAAATGGTCAGGAAATTAAAAAATCATGAATAATAAAAAAATGTTCATGAAGTTGAAAAACCTGTTTGTGAGTTTGAAAAATGTTCACAAGTTTTAAAAAATGTTTGCTACTTTGAGCAAAATGGTCATGAATACCAAAACATGTTCACAAGATTCAAAAAATATTCATGAATTTCAAAACTGTTCATACATTTGAGAAGATATGCTCAACTTTCAATAAAATGTTAGCAAGTTTGAATAAAATGTTCATGAATTTCAAAATTGTTCTTGAATTCAAAAAATCTTTACAACTTTATAAAATATTCACGAATTTCAACATTTTTTACGATTTCCAAAAAATATCATCAATTAGAAATTTGTTTGTGATTTTGTTTTACCAATTTTGGATGAAAAGGAAAAGGAAAACCCGAAAATGAAATAAAATTTAAAAAAATAAAAACAAAATGAATAACATAAAATAAAAATATCAAAATAAAGTAAAAAAAGGGGTATCGGGAAGGTTTTAGAACCCTCCAGAAAACTAGTGGGGAAAGAAACACGGAATGGGCCACCCCATGAAGAGGGCGAGGCGCTCGGGGGCTATGCGGAGAATAGTATCCGCCATCTAAATGGTTACATTAGTTATGAAAAAAGATCACACCTGCACTAACTTTTTAGGCTAACACTTGTACTAAATGAATCTACCGTATCACAAAAATTTAAATCCAAACCTCATTTGTAGGTAGAAAAACGAAAATGATAAGGCCATCGTTGATATTATTGACAGGCCTAATTATTGGCCCAAATTGGATATGCTACCATTCACATCTACGTTGGTCCTTTTTCTTCAAGACACTCGTTTTGAATATAAAATTCAATTTTATGACATGGTTGATATCAGTTGTTTCTATCTCCCTTGTTTTAGTTTAATCTTTTTGGAAAGTTTCATAACTTGGATTGTGGAGTACCGGAAATACCTGAAGTGGTGAGGATGTGTAAAGAGACGTGAACCACAAGCTTGGATGCATTGCTTAATTTGCCTGGGTAAAGTAGTTGCACATGATTATTTTGGCGTGAGCATTCCTAGCAATTTTTGTTCCGAACCACCAGTAACATGGGTCGCACGTCTTACCGTAGGCGGCAGTTCCAGCTCTTTTTTTTTTTTGCGAGGGGCAGTTGCAGCCGTGAGAAAGAACAAGAACCGGGTCGGAAATGTAAGAGCATCTCTAGCAGACCCCGCATAAATAGTCAAACCCACAAATTTTTTATGTTTTACAGTTTGGGGCAAAAAAGTTTCCAGAACAGAAACCGTAAAAGTGGTCCAACCCGTAAAAATTTAAGGGCCACCGCAAATGCACACCCGAAACCCTTATCTTTGGAGGTTGGAAGGCCGAATTTAGGCCCCCCCGCATACCGGTCAAATCTCGTCGGAGCAAACACGCCGCTGCGGAGTTTGCCGGAATCCGTCCTAAACTCGTCGGAATTCATCACCGTACATCGGGAAAGGCCGCTAGACGCCGCAATCGATCGCCGCCGGTTCGAATTAGACAAGCTCGACATCGTCATGGCCTCCCGTGACCTCAGCCTGGCTGCCGGAATCCTCCCGACGCGGCAGAAAAAGGGGCACGGCTCGCCTGGCAATAGAGCAAGGCGCGGACGACGAAGGCGACGGGGCGTGGCCGGCAAGGTGGGGTGCGGACGACGAAGGCGACGGGGCGTGGCCGACGAGGCGGGGCGCGACCGGCACGGTGATGGGGCGTGACCAGCAGGGACGGGGCGCGACCGATGGGTGACGGGGCGCGGCCGACGGGCGACGGGGCATGGCCTGCGGGCGATGGGGCGCGGCCGACGGGGTTGGGCGTGGCCGGCTGGAGGAAGGGGCGGCAATGGCCGGACTGGAGGAAGGAGCTCTTTATTCCAGTTTTACAGTTTGTTTTACAGTATCTGTTCGGCCGCGCTAGTTTTTGACCCGCAAACACGATCTTCGTGAAACTGCAAACGCGTTCTGCGGGTCAAGTTTTTGCGGGGTCTACTAGAGTTGCTCTAACAGCTTCTTATGGCGCACTGACGCACGACGAAAATGAAAATTACAATTTTTGCTATCTTTTAGTTTATATAGACAATTGCCCGTGCGTTGCAACGGGTTATAAACATTTCACTAGATTAGCACATGAGTGCACGTCTATTATCTTATTGATGCGCTAAAAACGTAGCAAGTTCTTGTATGCAACCGACATGATTGACTTGCCATTTTATTGTTAAACACTTATTTGGTAAGAATTTAATGATTTACCAAACAAAATATATTTTTAATTTAGTAAGTTAATAAAACATGAAACAATTGATTCTATTTTAAGAAGAAAGGATGGGAGAAAATCAAAGAGAAGAAGGAAAGAGTGAAACATATATAAGGAAGGTTGGACGAAGGAGAGGTGAAATGGGAACCTTACCATTTTTTTAAGTAGTAGAGATAGAGATAGAGATTTTCTTTTTTTTGAAACAAGACAAAAGGCTTGCCATTTACATTGAATAAGAAGAAGGTTTTTAGGGTCTAGGCCAGGGGCCGAGTTACAAGCCCCACTCTCGCGGCATAATATTGCACAAAATTTTTGCCACAGCTAGGCACCACAGAGAAGCTTCCTCTTTAATTCGAGCAACAAGAACACACACCGAAACTGTGTTGTTTCGAAGCACACGTGCGTTTCTCTCTTTTCATATTTCCCAAGAAATCAGCAGCATAAGAGAGACCATCGCCATTCGGGGCCGAAACATCCCCGAAGCATTGACACGCCACCACTCCCCGGCGGAAGGCAATCCACTCCAGTCTGCCAGATGTACATTCTTCAAATGAAGCCAAGATTTAATCATTCCCCACACACGGATGGTGTAGCGGCATTGGAAAGGAAGATGGGCCGCGACTCCTAGATCTGCTTGCAAAGCGGACAAAGGTTGCAATTTGGCCATCCTCTCCGCTGAAGCCAGTCAGCTGTCTAAACTCTGTTGTTGATGACCAAGCAAGCAAAAAAATGCATTTGGGGGGAGCCAAATTCTTCCACACCAACAGAGGCATGTTCGTGTCCACAAATCCAAGAAATTGAACACTATAAGCCGACGCCGCCGAGTATTGGCCATCATTGGTGAGCTTCCATGTAATTGAGTCAAGATCCTCAGGATTGAGGTTGACGAGCGAGAGTTTACCCCAAAGGTTGACGAACTTAGATATATGGCCCACGTTGAGATTTCCACCAATATCCAAATTGGAAACCCAGAAATTATTAGTGGCCTTCTTCACGGAGCAGCTTTTTCTTGTAGAAAGGTCAAAGATTTTTGGCATGACATCTTTAGGTCTCATGCCATCCAGCCAGGCAGAGTTCCAAAATGAGGCTCGGAGACCATTTCCAACTATAACCTTGGTGGCAGCGTTGAAAATATCATTGTCTCTACCCCCACAAGGGTTCCCAAGGTGGACCCAAGGTTTGGCCGGATCCTTCCAAGCAGCCCACAAACAACGGAGGCGAAGGGCAGTAGCAAGTTTTCCAAATTGAGAACGCCCAGTCCACCATGTGCTTTGGATTTGCACACCTGCTCCCAGTTGATCTTGCATTTCCCACCCGCGACCTTGTCACAACCTAGCCAAAGGTATGCACAACGAATGGAGTCAATCTTCTTCAAGACCTCAACAAGTAGGTTTAGCGCCGTCAAGTAACATATGGCAATTGCCGTGATGGCCGACTTGACCAATACAACCCTTCCTGGTGACGCCACGTGCTTACCCATCCAAGGTGTAAGTTGGGCAGCAATCTTATCCTTAAGGGGTTGAGAATGGATTCTTTTTAGTCTCTTGGTCGACAACGATAGACCAAGATATTTCATTGGGAAGGAGGTGAGGTTGGCTGGAGGATATCATCAAGATCCAAAGCATCACATCAGATGGGGCAACAGGGATTTTAGAGCAGTTCGTGGTCAGCCCCGAGACCTCCCCAAAGCTTGCAAGAGTATCTGCAAAGAACTTGTCCTCATCTTTGATGGGCGCAAGGAAAACCGCCGTGTCATCCTCATAAAGTGATGCTTTGATTGACATTGCATCACCACCAAGCGGGTGCAACTTTCCTTGGGCAGGGGCTTTCTTGAGAATGTGATGAAGAGGGTCGATGGCCAACACGAAGAGGAGGGGGAGAAGAGGATCGCCTTGCCTCAAGCCCCTTCCTAGCTTGATTGGAATGCTAGGGATCCCATTGAGCAAGGCACGTGAATAGGCCGACGACAAGAGAGTCGATATCCATCCTCTGAAGCATGGAGGAAATCCCAGGTGACGAAGGAGGTCAAGAAGATAGTCCCGGCAGACCGAATCAAATGCTTTCTTGATATCCAGCTTAAAGAGCAGTGCCAGGTTTTTTTGCGGTGAAAGCGCCTCACCAGATTTCGCACGTACATGAAATTATCATGGATACATCTCTGCTTGACGAAATCACTTTGGGCCTGTGAAACAATGCCATTCATGTGAGGGGCTAACCGGTTGGACATCACTTTAGCAATAATCTTCGCGATTGCATGAATTAGGCTGATAGGGCAAAAGTCAGAAATATCTTCAGCGCCATCTTTCTTTGGAATGAGGGTCACATCAGCTGAATTAAGCCAGTGGAAATGAGCAACATGTAGATCGGAGAATCGGTAGATGGCTGACACAAGGTGTCGTCGAGTTGTCACGGCAGATGTCCTAGTAGAAGGACTTAGTTGTGGAGCCATCGCAACTAGGTTAGCTTAAAGGGGTTAAACGGGACAAAGGACATAGGGAGTTTATACTGGTTCGGCCCCCTGTGGTGAAGCTAAAGGCCTACTCCAGTTTGAGGTGGTATTGCTTGGGTTTCGATTACCAGGGAGTGAATAAGCTTGACCTTACTTTCGATCTCTTGTTTCTTGCCCTAAACCGCAACCGGGTCATCCCTTTATATACACAAGTTGACGCCCAGCGGCTCAGGGAGTCCCGGCCGGCTCATACAAACCATGTCCGGCCCGATGACTAACTACGCATGCCTTACAACATAAGTTATACATATATAGCGGTTTACACATGTGGGATTTAAGTTGCCTTTGGGCTTTGGGCCTTCAGTAAGCCTGCTTCGTGAACCGCCATCTTCAATATCTTTATGGGCTTTGTATTTTATGATCCGCCAGTGGTATGACCCGGCCCCTCCTGGGAGGGTCATACCCAATAGTTATCTCCCCAACATTAGGCCCCAGGTTGATGTGAGCTTGTTCATATCAATCTTTCAACACTTAGAAAAAAATCCTTCTTCGTCTGCTCTTGCAAGATCTTGTAACCCGCCATGACGTCATCTCCTAGGATTGCGATAAGCTGCCATGATGTCACCTATCATTAATATTACGCAAAGCCCAAATCTCAATATATGTATATCCTCTTTTTTAATAAGTTCCCAAAAATCAAGGCGTCTGTGTTGTTGCATATCCATTTTTTGGCCTCATCGATTCCCGCGCATGTCACTTATCCTTTCATCGTCATAAGTAGGACCAGGGGTCCCTTTCACTTTACCCCCTTGCCTTATCATCTCCATCTTCTTCCTCGCATCGCTTCAACACCCGAGCTCTGCCACCGCCTAGACAACGGCCGCTGCATCAACCTGATTTGTCTGTGTGTCTCCGCTGTTCATCCTCGTTCTTCGCTGTCTGTGCGTCTCCGCTGTTCAACAACTCTGGTGAGTTCTCCTCCTTCCCTTTCCTCTAGATCCCATTAGGGTTTCCACGAGTTTGTCAGAGTTCATCCTCGTTCTTCGCTATAGCTTGTAACTTTTGATTCAAACTTAGTACCCCTCCTGCCCGACGGTAGTCGTGGTACTCATTTTTGTTATTTAGAACATCTCACTTGCGTAAGAAAACCAATCTAGACACATGAACTACTCACGTACTGCAACTTAGGTCTAAATATTTTCCATTCTCTGAAGTGCCGTAGATCCAAAATTGTAGCATCAATCTATGAAATCTGTTTTTCCAACACTTAGCAATTTTCCCATTCTCAGATCTGTGAAATCAATATTTGTGTGGGCGGTTTAACTCAGAAACCGCAACCCGCCAGGTACCATTAGTCCCCTCTTAAGCCGCCAACGACTTATCTTTATAACTTCAATGCCATCCTCCAGTTTAACATCTATGCATGCTTCATTATTTTTTGCCTTTAAGCCAACCGCCGGCTTGACCATATAATCTTAAACCAGCATAATCTTCCTTTCAGATCAGCGAAGAAATGGCTAAGACATATACCTCATGCAACTGGGTCCAATCCCAGGTCACTAAAGAAGACCTGAACAATTTTGTTGCAACTGGCGCTCTAGCCAAGAAAGAAGATATCCACTGGAGGGTCACTGGTGAAGAAAACCCTCCTACACCCAAGGACGGAGAAGTAATTGTCTTCACTGACCACCTGAGCCGGGGGTTCAGCCCGTCCAGCTCAAAGTTTTTCCGTGACGTGCTTCATTTCTTCCAACTTCACCCTCAAGATATTGGGCCCAACTCTGTATCCAATATTTGCAATTTCCATGTCTTCTATGAGGCCTATCTTCAAGAAGAGCCCACCGTTGAATTATTTAGAGAATTTTACTACTTAAACCGCCAGACAGAGTTTACTAACGGGCCTAGCTTGGAACTCGGTGGGATCTCAATTCAGAAGAGGAAAGAAGTCAACTTTCCCTACGCCAAGCCGTAGAGACACCCCAAAGATTGGAACCAAACTTGGTTCTATTGTAAAGACACTTCTCCATCAGACGAGAATCCTCTGCTGGGTTACCGCGACCACCGGCTTAGCAACAGACATCCGCTTCCCCCAAGAATGAACGCAAAGGAGTGGGCAAAATATGCACCAGCCTTTTCAAAGCTTAGAGCCTTCATTGATAATGGCCTAACCGGCGTTGACTTTGTTCGGTGCTAGGTGCCATGGAGCATCTTGCCATTAAGCCATCGCCCCGGCTTAATGTGTGAATATACTGGCGACTTACAAGATCCTCAGTGCCACTGCAACATTCAACCGACTGACGCCAAAATTACAGAAGCCACCAAGAAATTGGTGAACAAGCCCGCAAAGGATTGCAGTAAAACATGACTCAGTCCTTTCTGTACCTTCAACAAACCACCAGCCGTAAGTGTTGCACACCTTCTGCTCAATCATGTTTGTAATAGTTATACCTACTTATAATCTTTTTTTGATTTCCACAGGCTGATTCTCCATTTTGGAAGAAGAAACCACAAGATAAGCCGGCCAAATCGGCTCGTACTAAAACCAAGGTCACCAAAAGACATGCCAAGACGAAGACCACCGAGACTGCCGGCTTAAACATTGATGATGATGCTGATGACGATGAGTCAGAGGTAGACTTGATTCGCTTGGCTCTTTTTTTATACATCTCATTGACAATGATTGTTATCACGACGACACAGAAGCCAGCCGTGCAGGCAACGCAGAGGTAATTATTCTTTCCTCCGGCTCAGAACCTCTACCAAGACTGAAAACCCGACAAGGAAGCCGGAAAGTAAGCTTTTCTCACCCTCTAGCTCACTTGGATCCCAACTTTCTTTTGAAAAAATAGCAACATGAAGCTCGCCGCACCACCCAGCATAGTGGTGGTGTGATTACTTCCTTCGGCTTACCAAACACGCCGGCTCGCAAACGCCGCCCAGAGGTCTTACATATTTCTGATATACTTTATCCCAAGATGGGTTATTTCCGACAACCTCTTAACCCGTCTGATTCAAACTATCATGGGACTTCTCATTCCTCTTCTGGCGAGTCAACGGGAACTCAAATCCCAGGTTTCAAAACTGTACCTGGGTAAGAGTATACTCAATCATTGAAACCTTATGCCTAATTATTATACTGACCTCTTTGTACTTCTTATTTTCAGGGGCTAGGCCAAACCCAACAAAAAGGCGAAGCTGAATAAACCTGTCGATGATGTCAATCCGTCTGAGCCGGAACAACAACAACCAGAACTCTCTCACCCAATTGCTGAAGATATTATTGATTATCCGCCACCTCAAGATCATGAAGTCTCCACAGACCCTATGGATGCTGAGCCGGCCATCTCTAAGCCGCCAAGCCCAGTTAAACCTTCTGAGGAAAAAACTGATGATGTAGTCGTCACCGGGTTTGGTTTCACAGCACCGAGTCACCCCACTGTCTTGTCTAAGCACAACGCCAAAGAAGAAATTTGTGCTGAAGATAAAGGCAAGTGGAAGGTAGACTTAGAGAGCTACGCTCACTTCAGCGCCCAAGACATCCACTCTGGTTATTTGAACCGTCTGTACACCAGCCGTGACTTTGAAGTCGACTTGGTTAATTTGATGAAGGAACGCTATGAGGTAATTCAATCACCATTCTCCTTCATAATTATTTGTCCATCAGCCGCCAAGTCTATAGGATATGATAAAAAAATTGAATATGTTGTAGACTTTCCAGTTGCCATAAAGAATCGCGCATCATCACTAGTAGCCCCCAAGGGCCGGCTTAAATCATCATGTTAAGCCGGGACTTTAAATAGTAGTAGTGAACTTTGCACCCGTAGCCCCCAAGGGTCGGTTTAACTAGCATGTTGAGCCGAGACTTAAAATAACAAAAATCAACTTTGCCTCATTAGTTCCCAAGGGCTGGCTTAATCAATGATGAATAAGGAGGGACTAATCATCCTGTTTGAAGCCATCAATCCGATTTTGTAGTCTTTATAAACCGGATTATATCATTTGTCCGGGTCAGTCAATTATTCTGTCTTAACAAAGAGCAATATGCATTAGCCCCCAAGTGCCAAGTATAATAATTGTATTGTACTTGAGACTTCAAAAAATTCTTAAGAGCAATGTACATTAGCCCCCAAGTGCCAAGGAAAATACTTGTATTGTGCTTGGGACTTCAATCAATAATCATACTCATGATATCTGTCCATGCTTATACCACAAGCTGAACTTTCTGAGAAGGACTCGTAGCTCCATGATCTGAAGGCCAACATAAAAACTGAACAATTTGAAACATCCAAGGCCCAATCAGAATTGAGGACTGCTTTGGAAAACATTGAGCAGCTCAAGCAGAACTTCAATACTGACAAAGATGGTTGGGAAACTGAGAAGGCGGCTCTATTGAAAAGAGCAGAAGAAGCTGAACCCGCTCTTAAGCCGGTGACTGATGAACTGTACGGCTTAAACCAACAAATCAATAACATGTCATTGGCTATCTCAAGTAAGTATTAATCCCAATTCCACTCATCCCAATGAATCTGTTATAAACTGTGTCGGCTTATTAATATATGAACTGACACAGGCTCTCGAAGCATCAATTTGGGCTCAGACATGCGCGTCCGGTTGAAGGCCGTCTACACTCTTGTAGAACAATTATATACTGGCGCTCAACAAAGCATTGCTGCCGCACTGCACAAAAAACGGCCACCTACTCTTATCAAGGAGACATTGGAAAGGCTGTCAGTAGTGCCTAAGAGGATTGAAGAGCTGAAATGAGCCTCTGCCAGAGTCGGCGCCTTAACTGCCCTAAGCTGGGCTAAAGCATGCCAAGCAGATCTTGACCCGGAGGATCTGGCCAACGGTTTCCCAAGTGTAAAGGAAGATGGGACGCCCTTCAATGCAGATGATTTTGCAGATATAGTAAGATCAATGCGTCCGTTGGCAACCCGGCTGGCTGAAGAGACCAAACTATCACAGTATCAGGCGGCTTATGATGCTGATAATAAGAAGGTGAAGGCGCCAATTCATCAGGAGACAGATCTCATCCCGCCAATTCGTAAGCATACCTTCGCTGTCGGTGTCAAAACCGGCGGATCTCGGGTAGGGGGTCCCGAACTGTGCGTCTAGGCTGGATGGTAACAGGAGGCAGGGGACACAATGTTTTACCCAGGTTCAGGCCCTCTTGATGGAGGTAAAACCCTACGTCATGCTTTATTAATATTGATGATATGGGTAGTACAAGAGTAGATCTACCACGAGATCAGAGAGGCTAAACCCTAGAAGCTAGCCTATGGTATGATTGTATGTTATGGTTGTTGTCCTACGGACTAAAACCCTTCGGTTTATATAGACACCGGAGAGGGTTAGGGTTACACAAGGTCAGTTACAAAGGAGGAGATATCCATATCTGTATTGCCTAGCTTGCGTTCCACGCCAAGTAGAGTCCAATCTGGACACGAGACGAAGTCTTCAATCTTGCATCTTCATAGTCTAACAGTCCGGCCAAAGGATATAGTCCGGCTGTCCGGAGACCCCCTAATCCAGGACTCCTTCAGTAGCCCCTGAACCAGGCTTCAATGACGATGAGTCCGACGCGCAGTATTGTCTTCGGCATTGCAAGGCGGGTTCCTTCTCTGAATACATCACAGAAGAATTTGAACACGAGGATAGTGTCCGACCCTGCAAAATAAGTTCCACATTCCACCGTAGAGAGAATAATATTTTCACAGATCTAGTTTGCTGGCTTGTTTTGGCAGCATGACGTTATGTCATGGCCCGGTGATTATTCGAACCATTTCCTTCAACCAGCCCCGCACATAACGCGAGGTGGTTTTTCGACACGTCTTGTCAAAGCAGAGATCGTGTCCCCTTATTACGTGATTCTCATCAATACGGGCGTGGGTAACCACAACCGCGCCATCAATTACGGCGCTTGGGGGATAAGCGAGTTTTACCAGGCAAGTGGGGATGCTTAGTTTCGTCCGCCCATATAAAGGGATAGGGATTCACCTTTCTATCCACGCCTTCTTCCTCCTTTGCTCATCCGTTTTCGCACACTCGAGCTCTAGTGCCCAAGTCCGCACTTCCCACCTCAACCTTCTCCAATCATGTCCGGAGCGAGAGGCAGGTGGATGGTCTCCTCCGTCACGGAGGGAGACATCAAGAAGCTGCGCGGAGCCGGATACTTAGCTGCGAACATCGCGCATCGGCTGCCCGCTGCGGGGTAGATCATCCCTACCCCGGAACCTCACGAGAGGGTAGTTTTCCTTCACCACTTCCTCCGCGGACTAGGGTTTCCCCTCCATCCATTCGTCCGTGGTCTCATGTTTTACTACGGAATGGACTTTCATGATCTGGCCCCGAACTTCATCCTCAACATTTCGGCGTTCATCGTCGTGTGTGAGGCTTTCCTCCGCATCCGGCCCCACTTCAGCCTGTGGTTAAAGACCTTCAATATCAAGCCGAAGGTGGTACGAGGCCAACAAGCAGAATGCGGCGGAGCCATGGTGGGCAAGATGCCCAACGTCATATGGCTCGAAGGCTCCTTCGTGGAGACAATAAAGGGATGACAATCGGCGTGGTTCTACATCACCGAGCCCCGCGATGCCAAATGGGTGGCAGCCCCCGAGTTTTGATCCGGATTCCCTACATGGCTCACTTCTTGGAAAGAGAAGGGCTTGTCGTGGGGTTCGTCGGTGGAGCTAGATGGACTCCAGAAATGTATCTGGAGTATGGCGAGCAAGAAGCTCAAGCTTGTCAACATAGTCCAAGTTATGCTCATCCGCCGGATCCTCCCGTGTCAACAACGGGATTTTACCTTGTGGGAGTTCAACCCGGACCGGCACCAGACTCAGAGCGAGCTCTTTGATACGACGCACAAGGACGTCTGGAAGGTGCTGTTCAAGGGCGCCGAGGTCCCTCCTTCTCTCGCCGAGGACCGCGGACTAAGCGCAAAGCGCCTAGCGCGTTCGGTGAGTTCAATACGTCTCGTAAGACATTTATTTTTCCCTAGCTTAATTATGTGCGGGGTCTAATCTTCATGTCTTTGGTAGGACTGGGTGGAGATGTCGGGGCAGATCGACTGTCCGGCCCCTTTGCCCGAAGATACTGCGGGCGCTCTCCTGACGGAGATGCTGACTCCGGCTCCTTACAAGGTGCCGGAGAAGACCAAGAAGGCCAAGGGAACCCGAAAGAGTTCCCGGCGCCAGGTGTTATCGGACTCATCATCCGATAACTTGGCGGCACACTGCTCCCCCGAAGACGAGGAGGAAGAAGAAGATGCTCCCCCTCCAGGCGGGGGAGACAAGAAAAGGAAGGCCGCCCTAACTGAGGAGGCCGAAGGGTCCAAGAAGGGAAGGACTCTCCTTCCGGACAGTTCCACCGCCGCCGACGAAGGCGAAGACGAGTGGTTGCCCAGGGCCAAGCCCCCGAGGAGATCGTAAGTATTCGGATACCAGAGTAACTCATAGGATTCCTTTGTCGCACTGCCTTCCCTAACGCGAACATAATTATGCAGGCCGCCACGAGCCAATATCGAGGTATCATCGGATGGCTCCCTGGGCTCGTCGGACATGGACAGCGATCCAGTCCCGACCGCCACCTCCCCTCATCCTGCCGATGACGCCGAGGTGTTGTCTCAAGAGGCACCAGATCGAGGGGAGACAGTCCCGGAGGCGCCTCAAGGTGACCTTCCGGACTCCGGGAGCCGAGGGGACGGGGCCCCTGAGAGCTCACAGTTCGGCTCTCAGCCGAACACCGCACCGGAACCTCCAGTGGTTCCAGGCTCGGGCAGGCGGCCTCCTTCTAAGAGGGGCAAGACGCCTGTGCTGGTGACCTCTGTCCATCCAGAGGCGCCAGACAATCTGCTGGAAGCGCTTCGCAGCGCTTCCATCGACGAGGAGCACCGTACTATCATGAGTGCGGTGATCCAGAAGGTTCAGTCCGCCAAGAGCGGATTGACTGAAGCTTGTGCCAGCCTTCTAACAGGCTTCGAGGTAAGTGTTTTAAAGTGTAGTAGAAATATTACCGCATAGACAGTAGGCCCTGATGCTTTATTCGGTGTTCACAAAGAAAAGCCGAACAGAGGATCAAATAATATCGCAGGAGTCTAATATATGTGTGTCAATATGCATATGCAGGCTTCGCTGCTGGCGTCCGCCGCACTGATTGCGGAGGTCGCCGTACTGAAGTAGGCCCTTGAGGGGTCCCGGAAAGAGCTCGGCCTTGCCAAGAGGCAGCTCGAGGAGAACAAGGGTAAGTAATACCCTGTCTATAGATATGTATATATATATATATATATATATATATATATATATATATATATATATATATATATATAAGAAGACGCATTTGCAAAATGACAGGATCATCGAATATTTGCTAGGGGCCACGACCGAGGTGGCGACCCTGAAGCAAGCGCTAACCAAGGCCAAAGATAAAGCATCCAAGGAGCGCACCGAGCGAGAGAAGCACGAGGCTCAGGTGGGCGAGGTGCAGCAAGAGCTCCAGGCTCTTGTGGCGAAGCACGAGGCGTTGGAGCTTGACTCAAAGACGTGGGAGTCTGAGCTTGCCACGGCCCTCGAGAGTGCAAAAAGTGCCAAGGCCGAAGCCCAAAAGGCCCTCCAAGAGATCGACGCGATGAAGAAGATAGCGGCGGGTAAGGCTTTCTATATGCAAAGCAAGCATGTAAAAGTAAATTATCGATTACTTACCCGGATCCGGAGCTCTTCAGGAGCATCCGTAGATTTGCCCCGCAGTGTGTCCGATGCCGCATAATTTTACCAGGCCGAGGACGGGAGCTTGATGGAGAATCTGTTCTGGTCTCAGTATGCTGAGGCCAAACATCCGGTGCCAATGAGCGACCAGCTGAAGCAGATGGTCGAGCTACATAAGGCGGCCGATCATGCCATGAAGGGCTTCATAGTCCGGTTGTGGCCTGGCGACGCCCTTCCGAACAGCTTCTTTGGCCTGGTGAGGCGGCTTGTGGATGCCTGCCTATGGCTGGAGGTCGTTAAGTGATTCGTCTACATTGAAGGTGCACGCGGGCTTTCGCCCGTGTAAAAACGCAGTGGGTCAAGCTAGACGCCGTGAAGCTGATCAAGGAGGGGCCGCCGGATGGCAAGGAGCACCGCCACCCCGAGATGTACTACGAGGGTGTTCTGCCGGGTGCCCGTCTCATCGCGGACAAGTGTTCAAAAGATGTAATATTTGAATGAGACTTGCTCGTTTTATCCTGTGTTTATGAAAACTTATTTCATATGCGCTATGCAACACTTGTTTGAATTTAAAATATTTCCTTTTGTTTGGCTGTTTATCCAATCTGAGAGATGGCTAGTCCTCGGCTTTTGCCCCCATGCCACGAGTGCTGGGGTGTTCGGGATAAACCTGAGCACTCTTGTTCCCATGTTTGGGACCTTCGAGGGAGGTGCTCAGCACAACGAACAAGGCAACCGGACTAATAATGCTTTATCACTCTCACTTAGCCATAGAATTCCATAATTTTAAATTTCGGTGAAGCCCCTGGTATTCGAAAGGCCGAATTTGGGGCGCGATACACGCCTTTAAGCCGGACAGGGCCGACCCCTCGCTCTAAGCGGCATAAGTCTTTAGGGACTCGAAAACCTCGCCGAACAGCGACCAGTCTCTCGCCTTATCATGACAGTCAGTTTTAGCTTTCTCTACTGAGGTGCTGAACCCAGCAGAACCAGGGCACAATCGCAGTAGTTCTCCTAGCGCTACCTTAGCCGATAGAGCGGAACGTAAGGTACCAAAACATAGGAGCCGGGCAAACCCAACATTTGACCAAAGACATGATTCGGAGCTGATGCATATAATGCTATAAGTTTGGGGTGCCGCACTTGTGAAAGTGTTCGGACTTTTCACACCGCATTGTGGGGTACATAATCCCCTGGTGTATTGGCCGTACCAAAGTGTACGGTTGCAAGGTGTCATTAATGAACACAAAGATATATATATATATAACAAGAATGCAATAATAATCGTAATGTCATGCATTGTTTATTCAAAAAATTGCGTTAAGGCAGAGTGATACAAATAGTGCAACAAGCAAAGAGTAGGACTATGCCCTTCCAAGGGCAAGCTGAAGAATGATATTAAATCGAATATTTCGCTCGTTACTGTAATCCACCTGGGAGTTCGGTGGTATGACGTAGCTGTCTGCCTCCTTGGTTGCTGCATCATGTGTTCGGCAATAGTGCTGCCGGACAGTATTTCCAGAGAATAAGGTCCTGAAAAAAAGGAAAATAACCAAGCGGGAAGCCCCTAGTGCGGTTTAAGCCGCGTCTTGGGGCGTGCCGCAGTTGTGGCCCCCCTCCCTATCTGTGCCTATGGTATTTTTAATGCGTAATTATGTTTGCGCGGCACGAGTTTCGCCGCTGGGCTGGGATTGGGGTGGCCGCCGTATTGCTACACGAGCTCAGATCGCGCCAGGTGGTCTATTTGCCGATTACTCTGAGCGCGCTTGAAGGTTTCCGGCCTTTGAAGCTCCGAACTAGTTGATTGCCTTGAGAGGCTGCTTTGCGCTTCTGCTGCGGGAGCTGCGGTGTGCTCCTCTGTTCGGAGGGAGCGCTCTGTGTTTCCATTGACTGTAATAACTCCGCGAGGTCCTGGCATCTTGAGCTTGAGGTATGCATAATGCAGTACCACATTGAATCTAGCAAATGCGGTTCGCCCGAGCAACGCGTGATAACCACTGCGGAACGGGACTATATCAAAGATTAACTCTTTGCTTCGGAAATTATCCGGGGATCCGATGACCACTTCCAGTGTAATTGAGCCTGTGCAATGGGCCTCCACACCTGGAATGATGCCTTTAAAGGTCATTTTTGTGGGTTTGATCCTTGAGGGGTCTATACCCATTTTGCGCACTGTATCCTTATAAAGCAGGTTCAGGTTGCTGCTGCCATCCATAAGGACTCGAGTGAGGTGAAATCCATCAATGATTGGGTCTAGGACCAGTGCGGCGAATCCGCCATGACCGATACTAGTGGGGTGGTCCCTGCGATCAAAGGTGATCGGACAGGAGGACCAAGGGTTGAACTTTGGGGCGACTGGCTCCAACGCATATACGTCCCTGAGCGCACGCTTCCACTCCCTCTTGGGGATGTGGGTTGCGTATATCATGTTCACCGTCCGCACTTGTGGGGGAAACCTCTTCTGTCCTCCAGTGTGCGGCTGCCGGGGCTCCTCTTCGCCATCGCTATGCGGCCCCTTGTCCTTGTTTTCGGCAATTAACTTGCCGGCCTGCTTGAACACCCAACAATCCCTGTTGGTGTGATTGGCTGGCTTGTCTGGGGTGCCATGTATTTGACACGAGCGATCGAGTATACGGTCCAAGCTGGACGGACCCGGCGTACTTTGTTTGAATGCCTTTTTCCGCTAACCGGGTTTAGAGCCTTTGAATCCGGCATTGACTGTCGTATCCTCGGTATTTTCGCTGTTAATACAGCGCTTATGTTTGTTGTGACATGACCTGCTATTGCCGTCCTTGGTATCCGGGGTACCATGGTTCTTTGATATGTTATTACTGCGAGCTAGCCAGCTGTCTTCTCCCGCACAAAAGCGGGTCATGAGCGTCGTGAGGGCTGCCATAGATTTCGGCTTTTCCTGACCAAGGTGCCGGGCTAGCCACTCGACTCGGATGTTATGTTTAAAAGCCGCTAAGGCCTCTGCATCCGGACAGTCGACAATCTAATTTTTCTTTGTAAGGAACCGAGTCCAGAATTGCCTGTCCGACTCTTCTGGCTGCTGAATTATGTGGCTCAACTCATCAGCGTCTGGTGGTCGCACATAGGTGCCCTGAAAGTTGTCGAGGAATGCGGCCTCCAGATCTTCCCAACAGCTAATGGAGTCCGCTAGCAAGGTGTTAAGCCAATGCCGCGCTGGTCCTTTGACCTTTAGTGGGAGGTATTTGACGGCGTGTAAGTCATCACCGCGGGCCATGTGGATGTGGAGGAGGAAATCCTCAATCCATACTGCGGGATTTGTTGTGCCGTCGTATGATTCAATATTTACAGGTTTGAAACCTTCTGGGAATTGATGTTCCATTACTTCGTCTGTGAAGCATAAGGGGTGTGCGGCGCCTCTGTATTGGGCTATGTCGTGACGCAGCTCGAATGGGTCTTGCCCGCTGTGTTCGGCCCGGCCGGATTTGCTTTTACTGTATCCGGCGTGACGTTTATCGTCTCGCAGAGTAGTGCGCCCTCGTGATCCGTAGATCGATCTTGCATGATTTCCTTTGTCCTCCAATATGTTTCGCAGGTTTGGCGTATCTCCTCATGCCTTTTTATTTGAGTGGCGTCGGGGTGGAGGCTGATCTTTTGGCTGGAATACCTCTCTATCGCGGCCACGAGGTGGCCGATCAGCCGTATCATACGCTTCTTCCTCCAGTCGGGATAGTAACCTGCACTTTGGGTAACTCTTGGAGGGGCGCTCGAGTTTATATTCCTCGGCCGCGAGGACTTTAGTCCATCTGTCAGCTAGGAGATCTTGATCAGCTTGAAGCTGCTACTGCTTTTTCTTCAGGCTATTTTCCGTGGCCATAAGCCGATGCTTGAAGCGCTCTTGTTCGACGGGATCCTCTGGTACAGCGAATTCGTCGTCGCCGAGGCTTGCCTCATCTTCGGAGGGGGGGCATGTGATTGTCATCCTCCTCCTCTCCGTCTGCCACTCTCTCAGGAGAGCAAGCTCCTCCATCCTCCTGCTCTAAATCATGCTGGAGGGGATTGTTGTTGTCTTCGGCACTATCCGGAGGGTTATTATCTCCTATGCCGGTATCACCACTTTTGCTTTTGCGGGACTTAGAGCGGCGCTGCTGACGTTGGCGCTTGGGTTGCTTCTTGGAGGGGTCATCCTCCGCTATCTCGTCGCCATTGCCTTCATTGGGTGTATCCACCATGTATATGTCATATGACGAGGTGGCTTTCCAGTGCCCTATAGGCGCTGGTTCATGTTCGTCTCCTACATCGTCGTCCATACCGTCGATGTCTTCGGAGTCGAAGTCGAGCATGTCGGTTAAATCATCGATAGTGGCTACGAAGTGGGTGGTGGGTGGGCGTCAAATTTCGTCATCCGCATCCCAATCCTGTTGGCCATAGTCCGGGCAGGGCTCTCCTGACAAAGAGAGAGACCTTAGTGAATTCAGAATGTCGCCAAAGGGCGAGTGCTGAAAGATATCAGTGGCGGTGAATTCCATGATCGGCGCCCAATCAGATTCGATTGGCAGGGGTGCGGGCGGTTCGGAGTCCAGAAAAGAGTCCGGCACCTTGGAGTCACGGGCTTCATGGAGGATCAGGCTGGTGTTCGGCTCGATCGCCGTTGAGACTACAACCCCTGAGGCGGTGTCTAGCCACCCGTCCTCGATCGGCGCAGTTGGCCCCGAGCTAAGGGTCAGAGCAGATGCGGGCGCGGCCTCTGGGGTACTGTTCGACGGCAGAGCTAGGTCATACCCATCGTGACAGTGCGGCGCGCCCGGCTGTGGCTCGAATCCGTCGAAGATCAAGTCTCCGCGGATGTTGGCCGTGTAGTTCAAACTTCCAAATCTGACCTGACGGCCAGGGGCGTAGCTTTCAATCTGCTCCAGATGGCCAAGCGAATTAGCCCGTAGTGCAAAGCCGCCGAATACGAAGATCTGTCCAGGGAGAAAAGTCTCGCCCTGGACCGCATCGCTATCGATGTTATTAGGAGCCATCAAGCCTAACGGCGACGACACAGAGGAACTCTCAATGAAAGCACCAATGTCGGTGTCAAAACCGGCGGATCTCGGGTAGGGGGTCCCGAACTGTGCATCTAGGCTGGATGGTTACAGGAGGCAGGGGACACAATGTTTTACCCAGGTTCGGGCCCTCTTGATGGAGGTAAAACCCTACGTCCTGCTTGATTAATATTGATGATATGGGTAGTACAAGAGTAGATCTACCACGAGATCAGAGAGGCTAAACCCTAGAAGCTAGCCTATGGTATGATTGTATGTTATGGTTGTTGTCCTACGGACTAAAACCCTTCGGTTTATATAGACACCGGAGAGGGTTAGGGTTACACAAGGTCGGTTACAAAGGAGGAGATATCCATATCCGTATTGCCTAGCTTGCCTTCCATGCCAAGTAGAGTCCAATCCGGACACGAGACGAAGTCTTCAATCTTGCATCTTCATAGTCTAACAGTCCGGCCAAAGGATATAGTCCGGCTGTCCGGAGACCCCCTAATCCAGGACTCCCTCATTCGCTCCCGACATTGATCCATCAAACCTTATTGATGACGAAGCTGTGTTTAGAGCATTGACCAGTATCAACTGGGATACGCCTGACTTCCAGCTGATGGATGATCAAGGAGCTGAAGAAGAAGAAGAAACACAAGATGACCCGGAAGCTTCAACCCGTCAGGAATCATGAACCGGCTTATGCACCATAAAGCTTTGATACTTGCATCGTGAAAACACTTATCCTTCTTGGGCCATTGTATGCCTTGTAATAGGATAGTTAAACTTTTGATTTGTTGTGCCATCGTGCACATTTTGTTTTGCATGGCACTGTTGATCTGCCAATTAAGGATCTGCCACTTGTGCTCATGATTGCATCAATTATGTGGACCAGATTTATTATTTTACCTGGACACAAACAAATCACAAGTACCCTGGCGGTTTACCCCAGGGCGGGTCATAATGCCATAGAAAAGCCACTGGTGACTAAAAGCAGTCCATAACCAGGGCCGGTTCAATCATAACCTTATATAGACATAACAAAATATCATACCTGTGATATTTACTCACACTGCCGGTTTATCATACCTGTGTAGGAAGGGTTACAACCCAAAGGATTGAGCATACAATGCCCTTTTCCATTGACATATACCGCCGGCTTACAACACCGTATGCAGCAAGGGATAACATCCCAAAACTTAAAGCACCGCGCTTCCAAGTCTATAAGATCATCATACACTGGTGACTTATAGTCCAAAGCCAGGCCGGGTTAATAAACTCCGGATAGATCCATATGTGAACCATAAGGCATCATAGCCCTCATTGGTGTTCAACCATGTATTAACATGTCACAAAAGATGAACCTCAAAAATATTCAAATCAGACATAAATCAAAAGACAAAAACAAGGCTTTCATAGGCTACCAAACCTTTAAATCAAGTGCTTTCAAAGGGCCACACAGCTGCTGAGTTAAACCTTCACTCAACCTTATAAGTCAGGCCTCACATGACCAATCGTCATTTTAACTTTGACAAGTTCAGAGTCTGTATAAGATTGACTTGTCAAAAGTACGGCGAGTCATTCCAGTCAATCTGGGCGGAGTGGCAGACTTAAAAGGCAGGATAACCCAGGTTTTTAGGTGAATACACCTGGCTTCCAAGCCTATTACAAGGGTCATAAAAACTCTTGTCTATTGAACAAAGAGCCCCCAAGTAATATGTTATTCCAGGCGTATAAGCCAGAATAATAGGGTAATCACAACTATGCTCAAGGAGCGGGAAGCCCCCAAGTATTTAGTAATCATGGCATACAAGCCGGATCAAAAGGGTACACATAGCTATGCTCAATGAGCAGGAAGCCCCCAAGTGACCATATGAAGTGACAATAAAGACTCATTATTCTCAAAATGAAACGACAAAGGCCCTGAATTATCAGGGATGCCGGCTTTATTATATTCATCATAATATATACAATGTTAAGATATGTACATCACAAGAGCCAGTGGCTCAGGTGTAATAAGGTCGAAGATGAGCAATATTCCATGCCCGACAGGTCTCCTATGACGTGCGTGAGTCCTTGTGGTCTCGAACATCGATAAGGTAGTATGACCCATTGTTCAGATTTTTGCTGACCACAAAGGGCCCTTCCCAAGGTGGGGATAGTTTATGCATATCAGTCTGATCCTGGATAAGCAGGAGCACCAAGTCGCCTTCTTGAAAGGTTCTGGTTTTAACCCAGTGGCTATGATAACTGCGTAAATCTTGCTGGTAAATCGCCAAACGAGCTGCCGCAAGGTCACGCTCCTCATCCAACAGGTCAAGTGCATCCTGACGTGCCTTTTCATTACCAGCTTCAGCATAAGCCGCCACATGAGGCGAATCGTGAAGGATGTCACTAGGGAGAACCGCCTCTGCTCCATAAACCATGAACAAAGGCATGTAACCCGTAGATCTATTGGGGTAGTACTGATACTCCATAACACTGAGGGTAACTCCTCCACCCAACAACCAGGCTTTCTTTGCAAAGGGACCATAAGCCGGGGCTTGATGCCTCGCAAAATCTCTTGATTGGCTCTCTCAGCCTGACCATTGGACTGGGGGTGAGCCACTGATGATACATTAAGTCGAATATGCTCTCGTTGACAAAATTCTTTCATAGCAACTCTCGATAGATTAGTGCCTTTATCAGTTATAATGCTGTGGGGAAAGCCAAAATGGAAAATCACCTTTTTAACGAATTGAACCGCCGTCGCGGCATCACACTTACTAACTGGCTCCACTTCAACCCACTTTGTAAATATTTCAACCGCCATCAAAAGGTGGATCTTTTTATCCTTGGAACTTTTGAAAGGCCCAACCATATCAAGCCCCCATACTGCAAATGGCCAAGCAATTGGGATCATCCTCAATTCCTGAGCCGGCACATGAGCCCGCCGTGAAAATTTCTGACAACCATCACATTTACTGACCAAATCCTCTGCATCGGCATGAGCCGTCAGGCAATAAAACCCATGACGAAAAGCCTTGGCTACAAGAGACTTAGAGCCGGCATGGTGACCACAATCTCCTTCATTAATCTCTTGTAGAATCTCACAGCCTTCCTCAGGAGAAACACAACATTGAAACGCCCCTGTAACACTATGATGATGCAACTCTCCATTGACAATAGTCATTGACTTAAACTGCTCGGTTATTTGCCTGGCCAAAGTTTCATCTTCGGGTAACTCGCCCTGGGTCATATAAACCAAATATGGGACTGTCCAATCAGGGATAACATGAAGAGCTGCCACCAATTGCGCTTCCGGGTCAGGAATAGCTAGATCTTCCTCCGTAGGCAGTTTAATTGAAGGGTTATGCAGAATATCCAGGAAAGTGTTAGGTGGCACCGGCTTACGCTGGGACCCTAACTGGCTCAAAGTATCAATCGCCTCATTTTTCCTACGATCAACATGTTCAACTTGATAGCCTTTAAAGTGACCAGCAATAGCGTCAACCTCTCGGTGATAAGCCGCCATGAGTGGATCCTTAGAATCCCAAGTGCCAGAAACTTGGCGAGCCACTAGATCTGAGTCGCCGAAACACCTCACCCGGCTTAAGTTCATCTCCTTAGACATCCGAAGACCATGGATTAAGGCCTCATAGTCTGCTGCATTGTTAGTACAAGGAAACATCAAACAGAGGACGTAAGAAAATTTATCACCTTGTGGGGAAGTCAAGACAACTCCAGCCCCCGAGCCCTCCAACTGCCTGGATCCATCAAAGTTAATAGTCCAATATGTGTTATCCGGCTTCTCCTAAGGTATCTGCAGCTCTGTCCAATAATTTATGAAATCCGCAAGTGCTTGAGACTTGATGGCTGTTCGAGGCGTATACTTTAATCCATGAGGTCCAAGCTTAATGGCTCACTTGGCTACCCGACCTGTGGCTTCTCTATTTTGAATAATATCCCCTAAAGGAGCAGAACTAACCACGGTGATGGGATGACACAGAAAATATCACTTGAGCTTTTGACTAGCCATGAACACCCCATATACAAGTTTCTGCCAATGCGGATACCTTTGCTTGGACTCAATAAGCACCTCACTAATGTAGTAAATCGGCCGCTAAACCGGATGCTCCTTGCCTGACTCCTTCCTTTCCACCACAATGGCTACACTAACAGCTCGGCTATTGGCAGCCACATATATCAAGAAAGGCTCTTTATCAATTGGAGCAACAAGAACTGGCGGCTCAGCCAATTGTTTCTTCAAAGCCTCAAATGCTTGGTCAGCAGCATCACTCCAGACAAAGTGATCTGTCTTCTTCATCACCTGGTACAGACGGATAGCCTTTTCACCCAACCGGCTTATGAAACGGCTTAAGGCCGCAATACGACCCGCCAAACGCTGAACATCATTGACACACGCCGGTTTAGCCAGAGAGGTGATAGCCTTTATTTTCTCCGGGTTAGCTTCAATACCCCATTCTGAAACTAGAAAACCCAAGAGCTTGCCTGCTGCACACCAAAAACACACTTGGCCGGGTTAAGCACCATCTTGTAGACCCGGAGATTGTCAAAGGTCTCCTTCAAATCATCTATCAGGGTTTCCTTCTTCTTAGACTTCACCACAATATCATCCACATAAGCATGAACATTGCGTCCAACTTGATCATGAAGGCAATTTTGCACACACCGCTGGTAAGTTGCCTGGCCACTCTTGAGCCCAAAAGGCATAGACACGTAATAGAAGGCTCCAAAGGGAGTAATAAAAGTTGTCTTCTCCTGGTCCTTAACTACCATCTTGATCTGATGATGACCATAATAAGCATCCAAAAAGCTCAAAAGCTCCCAACCCGCCATAACATCAATAATCTGATCAATACGGGGGAGAGCAAAGGGATCAGCTAGACAAGCCGTGTTTAAATCTGTATTATCCACACACATGCGCCAGGTGCCATTTTTCTTAAGCACCAGCACCGGGTTAGCCAACCACTCGGGATGAAAAACTTCAATGATAAACCCAGCCGCCAAGAGCCGGGCCACTTCTCCACCAATAGCTTTGCGCCTCTCCTCATTGAAACAACGAAGGAATTGCTTGATCGGTTTAAACTTTGGATCAATATTGAGAGTGTGCTCAGCGAGTTTCCTCAGTACACCTGGCATGTATGAAGGCTTCCATGCAAAGATGTCCCGGTTCTCACGGATGAACCCGATGAGCACGGTTTCCTATTGCGGATCCAGATTAGCACTGATGTTGAACTGCTTGGATGAATCATCAGGAACAAAGTCAACTAGCTTGGTGTCATCTGCCGACTTAAATTTCAACAAGGGGTCGTTCTCTGTGGTTGGCTTCTTCAAAGACGTCATATCCGCTGGGTCAACATTATTTTTTGTAAAATTTCAATTCCTCTATTGCACAAACAGACTCAGCGTAAGCCACGTCTCCTTCCTCACATTCCAAGGCTACTTTGCGACTTCCATGCGCTGTGATGGTGCCCTTGTGACTCGGCATCTTAAGCTGTAACTAAACATAACAAGGCCTTGCCATGAATTTAGCGTAAGCCGACCGCCCAAACAGGGCATGATAAGGGCTCTTGATTTTAACCACTTCGAAGGTCAATGTCTCTGATCCGGAATCATATTTATCTCCAAAGGCAACTTCCAAAGGTATTTTTCCCACTGGATATGCCAACTTACCAGGCACCACACCGTGAAAAACTGTGTTCGATGGCTTAAGATTTTTATCAGTTAATCCCATGCGACGAAAAGTGTCATAATAAAGGATATTGATGCTACTGCCTTCATCCATGAGCACCTTAGTGAATTTGTATCCTCCAACCTGAGGCGCCACGACCAAAGCCAAGTGACCCAGGTTGTCAACCCGGGGCGGGTGATCTTCATGGCTCCAAAGAATAGGGTGTTCAGACCATTGCAAGTAACGGGGATTGCTGGCTCAACCATGTTTACTGCCCTTTTATGGAGCTTTTGATCCCGCTTACACAGACTCGTGGTGAAAACGTGGTACTGCCCACTATTCAACTGTTTCGGATTACTCTGATAACCAGACTGTTGCTGATTCCCTTGACCAGACTGCTGATTAGCACTAGCTTGATTGCCCTGGCCCTGAAAACAGGAACTAGAATCGCCACCACCGTAACCCAGACCGTGAGAGCCGAGTCCTGAGCCGCCGTCCGGCCCATGATTATTCTGAAAGAATTTTGAATTTCTGTACTCTCTCATAATGAAGCAATCCTTCCAAAGGTGAGCGGTCGGCTTTTCCCGTGTACCATGCTTCGGACAGGGCTGATTCATCACCTCTTCCAGATTGAAATTTTGTCCTCCAAACCGAGGGTTTGGCTTTCCTTACGACGCTGACCATTATTCTACGTATTGGTGTTAGTCACAAAATCCAAACTACTATCATCTTTGCGCTGACCATTGCCCCCCCTGATTCGCCGGGTTATGTTGCTGCCCTTTGGTGTTGCTACTCTTCTTTCCCTTACCCGGCTTTTCCTTATCAGACTCGAGGTCCTTGGTACTATCAGAGTCGGCATACTTGACCAGAGCCGCCATTAGTTCCCCCATGTCACTGCAGTGGCGTTTGAGCCACCCCAGCTTCTGCTTAAGAGGCATAAAACGACAGTTTTTCTCCAACATTAGAACTGCTGAGCCGGCATTGATATGATCCGATGAGTGAAGGATGGCTGAGCCCCGGCGCACCCAATGGGTTGTTGACTCGCCCTCTTCTTGGACACAAGAGTCCAAATCCACAATTGACATAGGCTGCTTGCACGTGTCTTTAAAGTTCTAGATAAATCGAGCTTTTAACTCGACCCATGATCCAATGGACTTGGCAGGCAGCCCTTTCAACCAAGTACGGGCCGTCCCATCCAATATCATCATGAAGTACTTAGCACATGCAGCATCTCCAACATCCAGCAGCTCCATTGCCATCTCATAACTTTCAACCCAAGCTTCAGGGGGTTAATCCACCATGTAGTTAGGCACCTTATGAGGACCCTTGAAATCCTTGGGAAAACGCTCGTTATGCAGAACCGGCACTAAACATGGCACGCCCAAGGTTCTAGAGTCACGCTTGCCTCCCCCGAAGCTGTCGGATAAGCCGGAGAATACTGACGAGCCATTTGCTGAGCCGCCAGCTCGACCTCCCGACGCGTTCTGCCCCGATCCACCAGAGCTTGAGCATTGGCACCACCGCGTGCCGGGTCATGTCCACGAGGTTGGTTACGGCGCCGCTCACTGCTTGAAACCGCTGGTGATTGAATGTTCCTGCTGTAACTCCGGCTTGGACGAGGAGTTGAGTGAATCTGCTCGCGACTATAAGAATAAGTGGCATGCTGAGCCACAACTGTCTGAAGGAGTTCCCTGGCACGCCATGTCTCTATCGTTGTTGGAGACTCGCCTTCAACCAGTAGAGCCACCAATCACGATGCCGCAGCAATCATATTGTCCAAAGGATTAGAGTAATGACCTGGTGGCGTTGAAACATGTTGAGGTGGGGTATTATTCACATGTGGAGAGCCATCATGCGTGGCTGAACCGGTGCTCCTGCCCCAGGCGCTTCAACCATCCGGTTTAGCACCGGCGGGTCACTAGTTCCTGCTCCGGGCGTGTTGAAGAGGTTCCTTGGCTCATAAGCCAGGGGTAGATGACTCCGGTGCCTCCTCCTCATGACCTCATTTGAAGCGTTCTGATTCAACATGACCCGGAAGGAATCCGCATGAATCCGTTGTGCCTGAGCGTCCAAAACAGCCAGTTCTGCAGCCATCCTAGTGTTCTCAGCCCCCAGATCTTCCTCGGCTTGAGCTATCTCATCTCGTAGCTTAGCCACATCCACCTTGTGTTTTTCCTGGTTGTCCGGCGTTACCTCCACTGTACCCCCATCAGAGTCGCCAGAGCCTTCAACAATTCGGTGAGAACTTGAGCCGGCGGGCGCGCAGAGCCACTAGCACCAGCCGCCGCCGCAGCAATTGAACCGGAGGTCATAGCCGCGGCGGTTGTTGAACCAAGCGCCGGTTGTGTACCAGCCATGAAGATTGCAACCCTGTTCGGCGGCTCATAGGGACCCGGAATACTGTCACTGTCGGAATAGCCCTCAAGCCGGCCGTCTTGCAGTTGATACAATGAATTGGTCTCGCCCGTAGACGACTCACCATCAGAATAGATGGCCGTCTCACCGCCATACACAAATCCGTCCTCAAATTCTGCCCCATGGATAAACCCAACAAAGGCGCGTTTCACGGCGGGCTGAACCTGGGCGGGTCGTGCACGCTGAGCCGTCTCGACGAAGTAGGTGCAGATGTCCGGCTCAGGGCCCGATTCGCCGATCTTGCCGATGAAAACATGGATTACGCCGAAGGGGACCCAGTACCCGTACTTGATTGAGCCGGCCTCGGGGCCCCAGCCTGCATCGTCGATATAGAGCTTGCCGCGATGACTCTTGGTCATCCGTCCCACAGCATATCCCTTGATCCCTTCAAAGTTGCCCTGTAAGAACTCGAAACCACCGTGCGCAGGCCCCACGGTGGGCGCCAATTATCGTGGAATTGTCACGGTAGATGTCCTAGTAGAAGGACTTAGTCGTGGAGCCATCACAACTAGGTTAGCTTAAAGGGGTTAAACGGGACAAAGGACACATGGATTTTATACTAGTTCGGCCCCTTGTGGTGAAGGTAAAGGCCTACTCCAGTTTGAGGTGGTATTGCTTGGGTTTCGATTACCAGGCAGCGAATACGCTTGACCTAGCTTTCGATCTCTTGTTTCTTGCCCTAAACCGCCGCCGGGTTGTCCCTTTATATACACAGGTTGACGCCCAGCGGCTCACGGAGTCCCGGCCGGCTCATACAAAGCGTGTCCGGCCCGGTAACTAACTACGTGATATGTCTCCAACGTATCTATAATTTTTTATTATTCCATGCTATTATATTATCTGTTTTGGATGTTTAATGGGCTTTGTTATGCACTTTTATATTATTTTTGGGACTAACCTACTAACCAAAGGCCTAGTGCAAATTACTATTTTTTTCCTATTTCAGTGTTTCGTAGAAAAGGAATACCAAATGGAATGAAACCTTCGGGAGAGTTATTTTTGGAACAAACGCAATCCAAGAGACTTGGAGTGGACATCAAGGAAGCAACGAGGTGGCCACGAGGTAGGAGGGCGCGCCCAGGGGGGTAGGCGCACGCCCACCCTCATGGGCCCCTCGTGGCTCCACCGACCTACTTCTTTCGCCTATATATACTCATATACCCCCAAAACATCCGAGAGCACCACGAAACCCTATTTCCACCGCCGCAACCTTCTGTACCTGTGTGATACCATCTTGGGGCCTTTTCCGGCGCTCTGCCGGAGGGGGAATCGATCATGGAGGGCTTCTACATCAACACCAAAGCCTCTCCGATGATGTGTGAGTAGTTTACCACAGACCTTCGGGTCCATAGTTATTAGCTAGATGGCTTCTTTTCTCTCTTTGGATCTCAATACAAAGTTCTCCTCGATTCTCTTGAAGATCTATCCGATGTAATTCTTTTTGCGGTGTGTTTGTCGAGATCCGATGAATTGTGGGTTTATGATCAAGATTATCTATGAACAATATTTGATTCTTCTCTGAATTCTTTTATGCATGATTTAATATCTCTGCAAGTCTCTTCGAATTATCAATTCGGTTTGGCCTACTAAATTGATCTTTCTTGCAATGGGAGAAGTGCTTAGCTTTGGGTTCAATCTTGCGGTGTCCTTTCCCAGTGACAGCAGGGGCAGCAAGGCACGTATTGTATTGTTTCCATCGAGGATAAAAAAGATGGGGTTTATATCATATTGCTTGAGTTTATCCCTCTACATCATGTCATCTTGCCTAATGTGTTACTTTGTTCTTATGAACTTAATACTCTAGATGCATGCTGGATAGCGGTCGATGTGTGGAGTAATAGTAGTAGATGAAGAATCGTTTCGGTCTACTTGTCACGGACGTGATGCCTATATACATGATCATGCCTAGATATTCTCATAACTATGCGCTTTTCTATCAATTGCTCGATAGTAATTTGTTCACCCACCGTAGAATTTGCTATCTTGAGAGAAGCCACTAGTGAAACCTATGGCCCCCGGGTCTATTTTCCATCATATTAATCTCCCGTCAACTAGCTATTTCTGTTGCCGTTTATTTTGCTATCTTTATTTTCCAATCTATACAACAAAAATACCAAAAATATTTATCTTATTATCTTTATCAGATCTCACTTTTGCAAGTGGTCATGAAGGGATTGACAACCCCTTTATTGCATTGGTTGCAAGGTTCTTGATTGTTTGTGCAGGTACGAGGGACTTACGCTGCTTGCAAACTTCCACAATGGGGTAGTATCAGGGAACCTCGCAAATCTGAATTTAGAGATTTTCTTGCTAGTATAACTGTGGGGGAATCCAGAGATATAACACAAGCTACCATAGGGAGCATTTATTTTCCTGCTATACATTATTTTGCTCTCTTCATAGGTAGATGAATAAATGGTAAAGATGAAGCATGTCATATGTGTGTTCCTGACCTAGTATTCTTAGGAGTGCTGTGTTAGGAGACAAATCCTATAATTTGGGAGCCATTGTTGCACGTAGGTTGCATCTTAATAGATTTAATGGAGATTTCTTTGGTGGAATTTATGCAACCCGCTTAGCTGATTTTCTCGGTGTGACCATACGCGAGGATGATATTGAATTGCCTCCCGCTTACCTAGATTTTAATGCTATGGTTCACCACCAGTTTGTTGAGAGGTGTGAATCACCTCTCCAGTATCGACTAATCTTTGACAGACGGCGTGTTGTCCGTATTACTCTCCCTAATCATGCCTTCTTTGATTATCAGGCAAAAGGAAGATATGTTATTACCAGAGAGGAGGCAGATGAGTACGAGAGTAGGGCTGAGGCCGCTCGTCGCCACGCTGTAGCTCAGGAGGCGATAGCCGCTGCATCTCAGTACGACCCCAACTATTATTATGGATATCCGCCAGGCCAGCCGTGGCCATAGACCAACTCAGGCCAAAGCCTAAGCTTGGGGGAGTACGTATTTCTCACCGACATTATATTTATGTTCACACACTCATTGCTAGATGTCGGTGCTCATACTTTTTCATTGTATCATCCATGCTAGTTTATTTCCTTTTTATGCTTTCTTCTTGTGTGTTTAATAAACCTTAAGAAAAACCAAAAAAATAGTTGTAGCTTTTAATTAGTTTACTTTCCATGCTTGTAGTAGTAATTAAAAAGAAAACCCAAAAAGATATCATGTTCTTCTTTCGCTTGTTGGGAGCTTTCCCGTGTAAATAGTTTTATTTCTTTTCTTTTCTTTGGGGGTCGATAGGGGAAGACCATAATTAAATTGTTGAAGTGGCTCTTATATGCATAATTATTGATCTGACAAAAGAGCCCATATTGCCTTGTCTTCTCCTGTTTATTGAATGCTTGCAGATTCCAGCTTAGTCCAATGCACACGCACTATTATTATTATTCACATCATTCGGTCATGCAAGTGAAAGGCAATTATGACGATATATGATGGACTGACTGAGATGAGAAAAGCTGGTATGAACTCGACCTCTTTTGTTTTTGTAAATATGATTAGCTCATCGTTCCTGATTCTGCCTATTATGAATAAACATGTTTGCAATGACAACTAGAGATCATAGTTTCTTGTGCCATGCTTGATTAGCTGGGAGCTTATAATGGTTTACCTTGCATGCTAACATGCTATTAAAATGGTTGTGATGTGGTATGATAGGGTGGTATCCTCCTATGAATGATTTAAGTGACTTGACTTGGCGCATGTTCACGCATGTAGTTGAAACAAAATCAACATAGCCTTCACGATATTTATGTTCATGGTGGATTATATCCTACTCATGCTTGCATTCGGTGTTTATTAATTTTAATGCATGTTCATGACTATTGTCGCTCTCTAGCTGGTCGCTTTCCAGTCTTTTGCTAGCCTTCACCTGTACTAAGCGGGAATACTGCTTGTGCATCCAACTTCATAAACCCCAAAGTTATTCCATATGAGTCCACCATACCTACCTATATACGGTATCTACCTGCCGTTCCAAGTAAATTTGTATGTGTCAAACTCTAAACCTTCAAATAAATATCCTGTTTTGTATGCTCGAATAGCTCATGTATCAACTAGGGTTGTCCGTATCTTCCATGTTAGGCGGGTTATTCTCAAGAGGAGTGGACTCCGTTCCTCACTCACGAGAAACTGGCTGGTCACCGGGATGCCCAGTCCCATGCTTTATGCAAATCAAATCAAAATAATTGCAAACAAAACTCCCCCTGGGACTCTTGTTAGTTGGAGGAACTCGTTGTTTCGAGCAAGCCATGGATTGATGCTTGTTGGTGGAGGGGAGTATAAACTTTACCATTCTGTTTGGGAACCGCCTATAATGTGTGCAAAAAGGGCAGCCCTAGTGCATGTAGCTCCCGCTTGCGCAGGGTCTGGGGAAGGGTCCGACCACTTTGGGTCTATTATACGCAGCCTTTCCCTACATTTCTGTAAGAGGCTGTTTCCAGGACTTGAACCCGTGACCTCATGGTCACAAGGCAGCAGCTTTACCACTACGCCAAGGCTCGGGAGGGGGAGTATAATGTGTGCAGCATGGAAGATATTGCCATCTCTTGGTTGTTATGTTGACAATGAAAGTATACCGCTCAAAATATTATTCATCTCTATTTCAAAACCGGGCTCTGGCACCTCTACAAATCCCTGCTTCCCTCTGCGAAGGGCCTATCTATTTATTTTCATGTTGAGTCATCATCCTCTTATTAAAAAGCACCAGCTGGAGAGCACCGCTATCATTTGCATTCATTACTGTAAGTTTACATTGAGTATGACTTGACTGGATCTCTTTTACCATGAATTACAATGTCTAGTCGGTCCTTGATCTTTAAAGGTGCTCTGCATTTATGTTTTGCGGTCTCAGAAAGGACTAGCGAGATACCATGTTGTTATATCATATTATGATTGTTTTGAGAAAGTGTTGTCATCCGAGATTTATTATTATTGCTCGCTAGTTGATTATGCCATTGATATGAGTAAACATGAGACCTATGCGTTATTGTGAATATGGTTAGTTCATAATCTTTGTTGAAAACTTGAATCCTGGCTTTACATATTTACAACAACAAGAGCAAATAGAGTTTGTAAAAGTTTTTCTTTATCACTTTCAGTTTATCAACTGAATTGCTTGAGGACAAGCAAAGGTTTAAGCTTGGGGGAGTTGATACGTCTCCGTCGTATCTACTTTTCCAAACACTTTTGCCCTTGTTTTGGACTCTAACTTGCATGATTTGAATGGAACTAACCCGGACTAACGCTGTTTTCAGCAGAATTGCTATGGTATTATTTATGTGCAGAAACAAAAGTTCTCGGAATGACCTGAAACTTCACGGAACATCTATTCTGAAATAATAAAAAATCCTTGCAAAAGATGAAGACCAGGGGGCCCACCACCTGTACACGAGGGTGGGGGCGCGCCTGCCCCCCTAGGGTGCGCCCCCTACCTGGTGGGCCCCCTGGAGCTCCTCCGACCTCATCCCCAACTCTATATATTTGGTTTCGGGGAGAAAAAAATTAGAGAGAAGGATTCATCATGATTTACGATACGGAGCCGCCGCCAAGCCCTGAAACCTCTCGGGAGGGCTGATCTGGAGTCCGTTCGGGGCTTCGGAGAGGGGAATCCGTCGCCATCGTCATCATCAACCATCCTCCATCACCAATTTCATGATGCTCACCGCCGTGCGTCAGTAATTCCATCGTAGGCTTGCTGGACGGTGATCGGTTGGATGAGATCTATCATGTAATCGAGTTAGTTTTGTTAGGGTTTGATCCCTAGTATCCACTATGTTCTGAGATTAATGTTGCTATGACTTTGCTATGCTTAATGCTTGTCAGTAGGGCCCGAGTGCCATGATTTCAGATCTGAACCTGTTATGTTTTCATCAATATATGAGAGTTCTTGATCCTATCTTGCAAGTCTATAGTCACCTATTATGTGTTATGATCCGTTAACACCGAAGTGACAATAATCGGGATACTTACCGGTGATGACCATAGTTTGAGGAGTTCATGTATTCACTAAGTGTTAATGCTTTGTTCCGGTAATCTATTAAAAGGAGGCCTTAATATCCCTTAGTTTCTATTAGGACCCCGCTGCCACGGGAGGGTAGGACAAAAGATGTCATGCAAGTTCTTTTCCATAAGCATGTATGACTATATTTGGAATACATGCCTATATTACATTGATGAATTGGAGCTAGTTTTGTGTCACCCTAGGTTATGACTGTTACATGATGAACCGCATTCGGCATAATTCTCCATCACTGATCCATTGCCTACGAGCTTTCCATATACTGTTCTTCGCTTATTTACTTTTCTGTTGCTATTGCTATCATCACTACAAAATACCAAAAACATTACTTTTGCTATCATTACCTTTTGTTACCGTTACCACTACTATCATATTACTTTGCTACTAAACACTTTGCTGCAGATATTAAGTTTCCAGGTGTGGTTGAATTGACAACTCAGTTGCTAATACTTGAGAATATTCTTTGGCTCCCCTTGTGTCGAATCAATCAATTTGGGTTGAATACTCTACCCTTGAAAACTGTTGCGATCTCCTATACTTGTGGGTTATCAATTGCCAACTCCGGAACCACCAACGCATTCCGCTACCACCATTTGCCATTTCCGTTGAGATTTTGAGTTTGCGGTTTTTTCGTTTCCTAGGGTGTTTCGGCTAACTAGGAATGGTTCGACATCGACAACACCACCGCTCAACTTCGCCAAGGATTCGACATCGGCCACCTTCACCTTTTTTACAACCTAACCGTAAGCAAGAACATCAACCTCTATATCATCTTGGTATCGTGGTATCCCATCATTGTACATTCATCCTTGCCATTGCTTTGTTAACCCCTAGCCCATTTTGTGTCACTTTCCTATCGAGACTAGCCATTTGAGTATTGCCAAGCCACGCTACTTGTGCACTTTAGTGATCATCAATACGAACCTACCATTGCATACATACCTCATCTTGGTATCATCATATCATCTATTGTGTCACTAGATTGTTCCCGCATACACAATTGCTATCTTGGTTTGAGCATTTTGCAAAAGTGGCCAAAGAAAAAAAAGATTTTAACCAAAAAGAGAACAACAAAGAGCTTGTAAGCATTGGCCATAGCATCGCCACATTGCATATCATACTACCATATTGATCATCTTAGATCATCGTGTGTGAAACACCAGAACATCATACATATATAGCATACTTGGGATAGAAAGTTGATACATTTTGCATCTCATAGGTTGTGCACAAGTGTCGTATCCGCCTATTGAGCAATCATGCTAGCGTCTCTCTAGAGTTGTGCAACATGAGCGTTTTCCGTGGATTCCACATTTTGAGCTCATTCCTTGGTTGCACGACCCCGATTATCTATACGTGTGAGTGTTTCCGTGTGCCATTCTTTATTATTGGTCTACTTGCTTTACTTGCAATTTTGTGAACCTTCTCAACATTATCGATATCTTTACTAACATTTGCTTGAAATTTTGTGCCACCCATCCTAACCAAGCTCCTCCATAAACTTTACTTGTGTAGGAGTGAGAAACAAACCCAGTACCAATTCTAATATTGTAGCATTACATTGAGTGATACTCAATACATCTTCAATCTTCGGAAAAGGTAACTTTGGTATTGTTCTCTCACTTTCCTACTCTCCATCACTTGCTTGTGATGGATAGGCAACACACATCATCTTCGGTCATTAACCGCATCGGGCGACTCGCCATAGACATACAACAGTATGAATTAAGGAAAAGGGACTACATCAACGTCAAGTTGGACGCACACATGGATGACATCTGACACATGTGGGCCAACTACAAGTATTATTCCCCTTCGTCATTTTCAAGGCGTAGACGCTCAAGTCAGAAATCTTCAACACAACCATCCGATGAATGTACCACGCGGCACCGTCATCATCTTCGAGATGACCGCCAAGATGCCCACAAGCCAAATGTGAACGACGACGAAGAGCGCCATCGACTTCAAGCACACATCACCACCAAGAGGAAGCTACGGCCACCATCACTTCGGCATCTTCGTCTACTTCCCACAAGTACGCCTACATCAACATCATCAAGTCCAAGGCGACCACCTACAAGCGAGGGTGACACTTCCAAATTCAGAAGCCCCTCAAGGAGGATGGCCGAGCATGGGAAATTCCCTTCGGTCATAGAGAAGAGCTACGAGGTGCCACATCATATGGGCCTCATATAAGACGACGGCAAGACACTCGAGCAAGGGCCATCCCCTTCAACCACGACGACGAGTGCATACCTCTCCAACAATATTAAGACAGTGCCCCAATGGGACACTTACTCCGAGTCAAGCTACAGCACTGCACATGGGACCTTATCTTTGGTCTCGAAGGAGAGAGATGATTTGCCACATCCTACGACATTCATCTTTGGAGGCGTTATGGATGAGGAGGTTGAGCATGGGACTATTCCTTCAACCAAGGAGGCGATAGGAGTTGATCATGGATACATTGGCACCTACATCTCTCTGACACCCACATATGACGAGATGCTCCAATTCCCATGTGAGGAGAGCCACCCCACTATGACTGATTTGAGTGACTCCACCATATGCGACATTGAGTGCATTTCCTATGAGAGGATGAGTGTGACCACCACTAGCCCCACACACGAGAGCATGCCACACATCCCATGTGAGGTTGAGAGCCATTTGAGCGACTCCACCAACCATATGAGCGAGAGCATCGGGAGTGAGTGAGCCACAACACTTAGTGAGTGAGGTAGTTGAGAAGGCATGTGAGGCCACTATGATTTCTAACGACTTAACCTCTACTCTGAGTGTGTTTTCCTTTTTGGTGCTAGATCTCCAACACGACGACGTGCCAATCCTCCATGAGCCCATACCTCCAATGGGCAAAACGATGGCCATGACGGATGCTACTTCTAGAGCTTGCGTTGGTTTTTTCCTTGAATAGGAAAGGGTGATGCAGCAAAGTAGAGATAAGTATTTCCCTCAATTTGAGAACCAAGGTATCAATCCAGTAGGAGACGGAGCACAAATCACCTAATACCTGCACAAACAATCAAACAACTTGCACCCAACGCGATAAAGGGGTTGTCAATCCCTTCATGGTTACTTTCAAAAGTGAGATCTGATAGAGATAGATAAACGATAAAGTAAATATTTTTGGTTTATAGATCGGAAAGTAAAAGATTGCAAAAATAGTAGATTGGAAACTAATTGTAGATCGGAAACTTATATGATGGAAAATATACCTAGGGGCCTTAGGTTTCACTAGAGGCTTCTCTCAAGATAGCAAATAATACAGTGGGTGAACAAATTACTGCTGAGCAATTGATAGAAAAGCGCAAAGTTGACGATATCTAAGGCAATGATCATGAACATAGGCATCACGTCTGTATCAAGTAGACTGAAACGATTCTGCATCTACTACTATTACTCCACACATCGACCGACTCCTGCCTACATCTAGAGTATTAAGTTCATGAAGAACAGAGTAATGCATTAAGTAAGATGACATGATGTAGAGGAATTAACTCAAGAAATATGATGAAAACACCATCTTTTTATCCTCGATGGCAACAATACAATACGTGCCTTGCTACCCCTACTATCACTGGGAAAGGACACCGCAAGATTGAACCCAAAGCTAAGCACTTCTCCCATTGCAAGAAAAACCAATCTAGTTGGTGAAACCAAACCGATAGTTCGAAGAGAATTACAAAGATATAAAATCATGCATAAAAGAATTCAGAGAAGATTCAAATAATATTCATAAATAAGATGATCATAAATCCACAATTCATCGGATCTCGGCAAACACACCGCAAAAGAGTATTGCATCGGATATATCTCCAAGAACACCGACGAGAACATGGTATTGAGAATCAAAGAGAGAGAAGAAGCCATCTAGCTACTAGCTATGGACCCATAGGTCTAAGGTAAACTACTCACGCTTCATTGGAAGGGCAATAGAGTTGATATAGAAGCCCTTCGTGATCGTATCCCCCTCCGGCAGGGTGCCAGAAAAGGTCCCTAGATGGTGGTTGCGGGATATTTGGGAATATATAGGCGAAAGAATTAGGTAAGGAGGGTCACAGGGGGGCCCACAAGGGTGGGGGCACGCCCTCCGTCCTTGTGGCCGCCTCGTGGCTCCTCCGACTTCATCTCCAAGTCTCCTTGTTTTCTTCTGGTCCAAGAAAAATCATCGCGAAGGTCTAATTCTGTTTGGACTCCGTTTGGTATTCCTTTTCTGCGAAACTCAGAAACAAGGAAAAAAAGAAACTGGCAGTGGGCTCTAGGTTAATAGGTTAGACCCAAAAATAATATAAAATAGCATATTAATGCATATAAAACATCCAAAATAGATAATATAATAGCATGGAACAATGAAAAATTACAGATACGTTGGAGACGTATCAAGCATCCCCAAGCTTAATTCGTGCTCGTCCTCGAGTAGGTAAATGATAAAAGCAGAATTTTTGATGTGGAATGCTACCTAACATATTTATCCATGTAATTCTATTTATTGTGGCATGAATGTTCTGATCCATAAGATTCAAAACAAAAGTTTAATATTGATATAAAAACAATAATACTTCAAGCATACTAACAAGGCAATTATATCTTCTCAAAATAACATGGCCAAAGAAAGCTTATCCCTACAAAATCATATAGTCTAGCTATGCTCCATATTCATCACACAAAATATTGAAATCATTTACAACCCCGATGACAAGCCAAGCAATTGTTTCATACTTTTGACGTTTTCAAACTTTTTCAATGTTCATGCAATACATGAGTGCGAGCCATGGACGTAGCACTATAGGTGGAATAGAATATGGTGGTTGTGGAGAAGACAAAAGGAGGGAGATAGTCTCACATCAACTAGGCGTATCAATGGGCTATGGAGATGCCCATCAATAGATATCAATGTGAGTGAGTAGGGATTGCCATGCAACAGATGCACTAGGGCTATAAGTTTATGAAAGCTCAAAAAGAAAACTAAGTGGGTATGCATCCAACTTGCTTGCACATGAAGACCTAGGGCAATTTGAGGAAGCCCATCGTTGGAATATACAAGCCAAGTTCTAAAATTAAAAATTCCCACTAGCATATGAAAGTGACAACATAGGAGACTCTCTATCATGAAGATCATGGTGCTACTTTGAAGCACAAGTGTGGAAAAAGGATAGTAACATTGCCCCTTCTCTCTTTTTCTCTCTTTTTTATTCTCCTTTCTCTTTTTTGTGGAGATTCTTTTCTCTTCTTTTTTTTGGAGACTCTTTTGGCCTCTCTTTTTATTATTTCCTCACATGGGACAATATTCTAATGATGACATCACACTTCTATTTACTTACAACTCAAAAATTACAACTCGATACTAGAAAAAAATATGAATCTATATGAATGCCTCCGGCGGTGTACCAGGATGTGCAATGACTCAAGACCGACATGTATAGAAATGATGAAAGGTATCTTTACCACAACTACGATGTCAACTACATGATCATGCAAAGCAATATGACAATCATGGAATGTGTCATAATAAACAGAACGGTGGAAAGTTGCATGGCAATATATCTCGAAATGGCTATGGAAATGCCATAATAGGTAGGTATGGTGGCTGTTTTGAGGAAGGTAAATGGTGGGTGTATGGTACCGACGAAAGTTGCGCGACACTAGGGAGGCTAGCAATGATGGAAGGGTGAGAGTGTGTATAATGCATGGACTCAACATTAGTCATAAAGAACTCACATACTTATTGCAAAAATCTATTAGTCATCGAAACAAAGTACTACGTGCATGCTCCTAGGGGGATAGATTTGTAGGAAAATACCATCGCTCGTCCCCGACTGCCACTCATAAGGAAGACATCAAAAAATATCTCATGCTCCAACTTCATTACATAACGGTTCACCATAAGTGCATGCTATGGGACTCACAAACCTTAACACAAGTATTTCTCAAATTCACAATTACTCACTAGCATGACTCTAATATCACCATCTCTATATCTCAAAACAATCATAAGGAATCAAACTTCTCATAGTAGTCAATGCACTTTATATGAAAGTTTTTATTATATCCCTCTTGGATGCCTATCATATTAGGACTAAATTTATAACCAAAGAAATTTACCATGCTGTTTAAAGACTCTCAAAATAATATAAGTTAAGCATGAGAGTTCAACAATTTCTATAAAATAAAACCACTGTCGTGCTCTAAAAAGATATAAGTGAAGCACTAGAGCAAAATTGCCTAGCTCAAAAGATGTAAGTGAAGCACATAGAGTATTCTAATAAATCACGATTCATGTGTGTCCCTCTCAAAAGGTGTGTAGAGCAAGGATGAATGTGGCAAACTAAAAAGCAAAGACTCAAATCATACAAGATGCTCAGCAAAACACATATCCTGTGGTGAATAAAAATATAGCCTCAAGTAAAGTTACCGATAGATGAAGACGAAATATGGGATGCCTTCCAGGGCATCCCCAAGCTTAGGATCTTGGTTGTCCATCAAATCCTTACCCAAAACTTGAAAACTTCACAACACAAAACTCAACAGAAAATCTCATAAGCTTCGTTAGCATAAGAAAATAAATCACCACTTTTGTACTGTTGTGAACTCATTCTTTATTTATATTGGTGTAATATCTATTGTATTCCAACTTTTCCAGCGTTCATACCCCCCAATACTACTCATAGAATCATCAAAAATAAGCAAACAACACATAGAAACACAGAGTCTGTCAAAAACAGAACAGTCTGTAGCAATCTGTAGCTATCGGATACTTATGTAACTCCAAAAATTGTAAAAATTTAGGAAAACCTAAGAAATTTGTTTATTAATCTTCTGCATAAAGAATCAGTATTTTATCACACTTCTATTAAAAATGAGAATTGTTTTCCTGAGCGCAAAAGTTTCTGTTTTTCAGCAAGATCAAATCAACTATCACCGTAAGCCATCCCAAAGGTCTTACTTGGCACAAACACTAATTAAAACATAAAAACCACATATAATCAGATTATAAATGAATTATTTATTGCAAAACATAACTAAGAAGAAAAAAAATGGGTTGCCTCCCAACAAGCGCTATTGTTTAACGCCCCTAGCTAGGCATAAAAACACGAATAGATCTAGGTATTGTCATCTTTGGTATGCAATCCATAAGTAGCTATCATAATAGATTCATATGGCAATTTAATTTTCTTTCTTAGAAAGTGTTCCATGCCCTTCCTTAATGGAAATTGAAATCTAATGTTTCCTTCTTTCATATCAATAATTGCACTAATCGTTCTAAGGAAAGGTCTACCAAGAATAATAGGATATGTAGGATTGTAATCTATATCAAGAACAATGAAATCTACGGGCATATAATTCCTATTTGCAACAATAAAAACATCATTAATCCTTCCCGTAGGTTTCTTAATAGTGGAATCCGCAAGATGCAAATTTAAAGAACAATCATCAAATTCACGGAAACCTAGCACATCACATAAAGTTTTTGGAATCGTGAAACACTAGCACCCAAATTACACAAAGCATGACACTCATAATATTTAATCTTAATCTTAATAGTAGGTTCCCACTCATCATAAAGTTTTCTAGGGATAGAAACTTCCAATTCAAGATTTTCTTCAAAAGATTGCATCATAGCATCAACGATATGTTTAGTAAAAGCTTTGTTTTGATTATAAGCATGAGGAGAATTCAACATGGATTGCAACATGGAAATACAATATATTAAAAAACAATTACCATAATTAAATTCCTTGAAAACCAAAAGAGTGGGTTCATTGCTACCTAAAGTTTTGACCTCTCCAATCCCACTTTTATCAATTTTTGCATCAAGATCTAAAAACTCTGAATCACTGGGACGCTTTTTAACTAAAGTTGACTCATCTCCAATCCCATCTTTATCAAGATTTATATTGTAAAACAAAGATTCAATAGGAGTCACATCAATCACTTTAATATATTCATCATTATTTTCACGGAAACTAGAAGAACACGTTTTGCCAAACCAATCTCGTTTAGCACACATCTTAGCGGTTCTTTCTTTGCACTCATCAATGGAAATTCTCATAGCTTTGAGAGACTCATTAATATCACACTTGGGTGGAATAGATCTAAGTTTCAAAGAATCAACATGAAGAGAAATTTTATCCACGTTCCTAGCCAAATCATCAATCTTAAGCAATTTTCCTTCAATCAAAGCATTGAAATTCTTTTGCGAACTCATAAATTCTTTAACACTATTCTCAAAATCAGAGGGTACATTATTATAATTTCCATAAGAATTGTTGTAGGAATTATCATAATTATTATAGGAATTACTAGGAAACAGCCTAGGATTAAAATTGCCTCTATACGCATTATTACCAAAATTGTTCCTACTAACAAAATTCACATCCATAGATTCATTATTATTTTCAATCAAAGTAGACAAAGGCATATCATTAGTATAAATAGAAGCACTTTTTCTAGCAAATAATTTCATAAGCTCATCCATCTTTCCACTCAAAACAGTAATTTCTTCAATCGCATGCACTTTTTTACTAGTGGAAGATCTTTTGGTGTGCCATTGAGAATAATTAACCATAATATTATCTAGGAGTTTAGTAGCTTCTCCTAAAGTAATTTCCATAAAATTTCCTCCCGCGACCGAATCTAAAAGATTTCTAGAAGCAAAATTCAATCCGGCATAATTTTTTTGTATAATCATCCACAAATTCAAACCATGAGTAGGGCAATTTGGTATCATCAATTTCATCCTCTCCCAAGATTGTGCAACATGTCCATGATCAAGTTGCTTAAAATTCATAACATAGTTCCTATGGGAGATGACCTTAGCGGGAGGAAAATACTTGGAAATAAAAGCATCTTTACACTTATTCCATGAATCAATACTATTTTTAGGCAAAGATGAAAACCAAGTTTAGCACGATCTCGAAGTGAGAACGGAAATAACTTCAATTTAACAATATCATTATCCGCATCTTTTTTCTTTTGCATGTCACACAAATCAACGAAATTGTTTAGATGGGAAGCGACATCTTCACTAGGAAGGCCAGAAAATTGATCTTTCATAACAACATTCAGCAAAGCGGTATTAATTTCACAAGATTCCGCACTAGTGCCGGGAGCAATCAGAGTACTAATAAAATCATTATTATTGGTGTTGGAAAAGTCACACAATTTGGTATTCTCTTGATCCATCATGACAAAGCAAGCAATCCAACACACGAGCACACAAAAAACAAGCAAAGAAGACGAACGAAAGAGGGAAGAAAAGGCAAATCTTTTCGAAAATTGTTTTAGAAGTGGGGGAGAGGAAAAGAGAGGCAAATTGCGAATAATGTAATGAAAGAGATGATAGTTTATGATGGGTACTTGGTATGTCTTGACTTGGTGTAGATCTCCCCGGCAACGGTGCCAGAAATTCTTCCTACTGCTTCTTGAGCTTGCATTGGTTTTTCCCTTGAAGAGGAAAGGGTGATGCAGCAAAGTAGAGATAAGTATTTCCCTCAGTTTGAGAACCAACATATCAATCCAATAGGAGACCACGCACATATCAACGAACACCTACACAAACAATCAAACAACTTGCACCCAATGTGATAAAGGGGTTGTCAATCCCTTCACGGTTATTTGCAAAGGGAGATCTGATAGAGATAGATAAACGGTAAAGTAAATAATTTTGGTATTTTTGGTTTATAGATCGAAAAGTAAAAGATTGCAAAAATAGTAGATCGGAAACTAATATGATGGAAAATAGAAACTTATATGATGGAAAATAGACCAGGGGCCATAGGTTTCACTAGAGACTTCTCTCAAGATAGCAAATAATATGGTGGGTGAACAAATTACTATCGAGCAATTGAAAGAAAAGTGCAAAGTTATGATGATATCTAAGGCAATGATCATGAATATAGGCATCATGTCCATGTCAAGTAGACTGAAACGATTTTGCATCTACTACTATTACTCCACACATCGACCGACTCCTGCCTGCATCTAGAGTATTAAGTTCATGAAAAACGGAGTAACGCAATAAGTAAGATGACATGATGTAGAGAAATTAACTCAAGCAATATGATGAAAACACCATCTTTTTATCCTCGATGGCAACAATACAATACGTTCCTTTCTGCCCCTACTATCACTGGGAAAGGACACCGCAAGATTGAACCCAAAGCTAAGCACTTCTCCCATTGCAAGAAAAACCAATCTAGTTGGTGAAACCAAACCGATAGTTCGAAGAGAATTACAAAGATATCAAATCATGCATAAAAGAATTCAGAGGAGACTCAAACAATATTCAGAGATAAGCTGATTATAAATCCATAATTCATCGGATCTCGGCAAACACACCGCAAAAAAGTATTACATCGAATAGATCTCCATGAACATCAAGGAGAACATGGTATTGAGAATCAAAGAGAGAGAAGAAGCCATCTAGCTACTAGCTATGGACCCATAGGTCTGAGGTAAACTACTCACGCTTCATCGGAAGGGCAATAGAGTTGATGTAAAAGCCCTTCGTGATCGAAACCCCATCCGGCAGGGTGACAGAAAAGGTCCCTAGATGGGATCTCATGGGTACAGAAGGTTGTGGCGGTGGAAAAGTGTTTTTGTGGATGCCTCTGTTGGTTTGGGGATATTTGGGGATATATAGGCGAAAGAATTAGGTCAAGAGGTGCACAAGGGGCCCACAAGGGTGGGGGCGCGCCCTTCGTCCTTGTGACCGCCTCGTGGCTCCCGCGACTTCATCTCGAAGTCTCCTGGTTTGTTCTGGTACAAGAAAAATCACCGCGAAGGTTTCATTCTATTTGGTATTCCTTTTCTGCGAAACTCAAAAACAGGGAAAAATAGGAACTGGCACTGGGCCCTAGGTTATAGGTTTGTCCTAAAAATAATATAAAATAGCATATTGATGCATATAAAACATCCAAAACAGATAATATAATAGCATGGAACAATAAAAAATTATAGATACATTGGAGACATATCAGCAGCCTCCCATGGTTGTGCGAGTGGTGTGGAGACTATGGTCGATGGTGTTGCGGTGGCTGCTCGCAGTTCGCCAGGTCACCATGGAGAAGCTTTGCATTTGGTCTGATTTGCTCTTTTCCATTCTGGCTCTGGTCCATGGCGGCTGCGTTCACCTTCTCCTGGTGCTGGATAGTAGGATCTGGCGTATGGGTGAGGTTCTAGGGGAACCCCATGCTGGCACGAAAACCCCCCGAAAATTGACGCCTTGTGGCACCGATCCCCTTCCTGGAGGCTCGAAGATACCCTGGCACTACAAAAAAAGAAACATCCGTGACATTTTGGGCCGAACAAATTTTTTTCTGTCATACTTATGACACTTCTATGACGATAATTGTGACAAAACCCGGTATCATCATAGATGTGGTGGGTTCCTACTTCTATGACAAAAAATCGTGACAGAAAATGGGCTTTTCGTCCTGGGCGGGCCGGAAACATAGCTGCATGACATTCTTTGGGCCGTCCATGACGGAGAAAATTGTGGTAGAAGCGAGGGCGAGGAAAATATCGGGGGAGTTCCCGGTTATGGTGGGTGGTCTGGGGCCGAGCGATGCGCGTTTCTCTCATACGTACGCGCGTGTGTGCGAGGCGTTGGGCTCTAACTGAATCCAAGTGATTGCACTGCAGGCTACGCGTTACTAAACCCGAGCGATCAATCGATCCCTTGCTGTTAACTGAACCCGAGTGATTCCTTCGCTACTGCTGCTAACTGAAGCCGGTTGAACACTGTTGCCTCCTTCCCTGGATGAACAGTGAGCGTTGTTGAGGGGGTTTGGATAAACAGTTCCCGGTGGGGGTTGGATGAACAAGAACCCGTGGTAGTAGAGGCTGTTGTCGCTGGATGAACAGTACCCCGATCGATCAAGCCGATGGATGAACATGACCCCGTGGAGGGCTGGATGAACAGGACCCCATGGAGGGTTGGTTAAACAGTAGCGGGTGGAGGGCTGGTTGAATAGTAGCCGGTGGAGGGGTGGATGAATAGTAGCTCGTGGAGGGGTCATTGTATAGGACCCCCGTGGAGAGGGCTGGTTGAACAGTAGCCGATGGAGGAGCGCACGGTGGAGGCTGGATGAACAGGAGCCCGTGGATGAACAGTCGCAGGTGGAGGCTGGAGGAGGTCGACGGTGGATGAACAGTAGCCCGTGGAGGCAGTCGACGGTGGAGATGAACAGTATCCCGTGGAGTCCCGTTTTGCGGTACGCCACACCCCTCCCGATGAACAGGACCCCCGTTTCGACCGTAGCGCTCCAACATAAGTCCGTTTCCTCCGTTTTGCGGTACGCCACAGCCCTCCCGATCAACAGGACCCCGTTTCGACCGTAGGAGGTCCGTTTCCTCCGTTTTGCGGTACGCCAGACCCCTTTCGATGAACAGGATCCCGTTTCCACCGTGGCCAATCGAACACAAGGCTGTTTCCTCCATTCTGCGGTACGCCAGGCCTCATTTCCATCGCTTGTTCTGTCCAAGCCGGTTGGCTCCCGATGAACAATACACATTATGTTGCCTCCCGATGAACATGACCCATTCCGTTGCCTCCCCATGAACACGACGACGATGCATTTTCTCTGTTCTGACCCAGCCACAGCCATGTACACGAGTCCTGGCCCTATGTATGCGCGAGTAGGCATTCCCCGCCTGTATGTATGTACGTGGTCGTATTTACTTTCTTGCACCCTGGTTGTTGTATGTACGTGTACATGCTACGTGCGCGCCTCTACTACCACATGTGCGCGCCTCTACTACCACACGTGCCCTTCCTTACACGGTCACGGTTCATCGCCGCAGCCTGCAGACAGACTGATCGACCAGTATGTACGTACACGTTCGCGACCAGAATGACAACGCTACGTACGCTTCGACCGGGTGGGTCCCGACTATCACGCACTTCCTTGTGTGTGAAGATGTAGCTGGTGGGTCCCAGCTGTCAGGGGGGCGAATCATTTTGTTGCCCGTAATATGGACGCACTTCCTTGCATGCGAAGATGTAGCTAGTGGGTCCCAGCAGTCAGGGGAAAACGTTTTTTGGCGAAATATGGTGGCCCGTCCGGTGGGTCCCTGCTGTCAGGTGGAGGAATAATTATTTTCCGCGTAATAAGGAGGCACTTCCTGGCTGCGGTCATGGACCCAGCTGTCAGCCTCTCCATGTACAGTACTCTTCCGATGGAAGTCGGTCGTTGACCACATTGACCACCCTGCGCCGAGAGCACCAAGGCGGTGGACGATGGCGAGGCCTAGGAAGGGGACGATGCGGAGCCGGGGAAGACGTGGCTGTGGATGCCCACGTGGAGAGGAGTACGAGGGTTCACTGGTTCAGCTGCGGTGTGAGGATGCCGTCGCCACAGGGCCTGGCCAGCGGTTGGAGTGGTAGGGGGAGGTGAGGCCTCCGCGGCAGCACAGCCGGCCACGGGAGGCAGGAGCAGGGGGCACGATCGGCGCTGCTTTTGGTGGCTGGAGCAAGAAGACCAGAGGTTGAAGAATCAGAATGGTTGTTGGATGGACATCGTACGGTCACTGCAGCTAGAATCATTTATATTGACTAAGTTGACAAAGGCCTTGGTACGCTTCAACTTAGTAGGCCCACAGGTCAGCCTACGAAACGGTGCGCCCCAGATGTCAGGGGGAGGAATCATTTTTTGGGCGGCTGAAGCAAGAATATCCAAGATTGAAGAAGAAGCACGACATCCGTTGGATGGACATCCAACGGACACTGCTGTTAGAACCATGTGTTGACTATAAGTTGACAAAGCCTTGCATACACGTTGTCGGTGTCAAAACCGGAGGATCTCGGGTAGGGGGTCCCGAACTGTGCGTCTAAGGCGGATGGTAACAAGAGGCAGGGGACACGATGTTTACCCAGGTTCGGGCCCTCTTGATGGAGGTAATACCCTACGTCCTGCTTGATTGTTCTTGATGATATGAGTATTACAAGAGTCGATCTACCACGAGATCAAAGAGGCTAAACCCTAGAACCTAGCCTATGGTATGATTGTATGTTGTCCTTCGGACTAAAACCCTCTGGTTTATATAGACACCGGAGGGGGCTAGGGTTACACAAGGTCGGTTACAAAGGAGGAGATATACATATCCATATTGCCTAGCTTGCCTTCCACGCCAAGTAGAGTCCCATCCGGACATGGGACGAAGTCTTCAAACTTGTATCTTCATAGTCCAACAGTCCGGCCAAAGGATATAGTCCGGCTGTCCAGAGACCCCCTGATCCAGGACTCCCTCAGTAGCCCCTGAACCAGGCTTCAATGACGATGAGTCCGGCACACAGTGTTGTTTTCGGCATTGCAAGGCGGGTTCCTCCTCCGAATACATCATGGAAGAGTTTGAATACAAGGACAGTGTCCGACCCTGCAAAATAGATAGACAACACACGAACTCGTACATAATGGTTCATCGTCTTTATCAATGACGGGGAAATATCTTGAATGTTGTACAAAGAAAATAGATAGACAACACAATATATAAGTTCTGCTAGAACATTAAGTTGACGTACAACCCTTTCTAAAAAAGTTTAGGTAAAAAAATAGAACGGGTCACCTGACAAGATTCAGTTGTTACCTCAAATTAGAGCACATCCAGGCAGCCATCCCTGCCTCTTCTCCCAAAGAAGCAGTGGCCTCTGCTGCGCGATGGAGTAGGCCCTGTGCCATCCATCGTTCCGAGCAACACGGGGAAAGTCTGATGTTGACTCCTGTAATGGACGTCGTCGACAGACCCGGGCACCAGCGGCGGCAGCAGGACTTCGATTGATGGATTGACCACTTCTTCGACATGCATGAACACTCGATACAGGTACATCCCTAATGTGGTCCGTGGCGGCCTTGGTGGCGGCAAATAGTACAACCCCGGTTCCTGCACCGGTATCTCAACACCAATCACCTTTGGTATGGTGGACGGCTTCTTCATCCAGGCCATAACCGTTAGAGCCCAGCTGTCTAAAGGAACAAACATACTTACGAGCTCACCTCCAAGGTCGTTGATAAGCTCATTCATGGACTCGTTGTTCCAAGCACGTCGAGGCATGTCGTGGAAGGTAAGCTTTGTTAAAAACTCAAGCTCAGAGGGCACCAAGCCCCATCCTGGGTGCCACCGATCAAAGCTCACCAGTGCGCCATCGCAGAACAAACACCGGGAAGATTCGAACACACGATTGCAGTCGAAAGTTGTCCGGAACCTGACAAAGAAATCAGCCGGTGGCGGACAGACTTTGACGAGCAAGTCACTTATTTGGATGCCGTGCGCAATGCCAAGAGCTTTGACAAGGTTGTCCGGCGAGACGGGAGGCCGGTCGCCGTTGATGGTTACCATCAGCACTTTGCCAGCAAACTGGTCATCAAGCGTCGCCATGCCACTATTGAGCGACAACACGCAACGCCCAAAGGCAGGACGGAGCCGGAGATCCGCATTGACCGGCGACATGATAGTGCGCTTGAGTACAGGGAGTACAGGAGGGGGATTTGGGGGAACTGGAGTAGGAATCAAGATTCCAGAGGTGGGGGAGGGGCGGTTGATTGGGGATGAAAAGGTAGCATGAATTTCGAACACACGCCAATCTGCTCTCGGCGCGCAAGCGCATGAAAACACCGGTGGCACCCACATGTCGGCCTAAGAGTCCTTATTCTTTCTTTTTTTGAGAGCCCGGCCTTTTTTTGAGGATCTTTTGAGAGCCCGGCCTAAGAGTCATAATTGACCTATTTGGCACTGCGTTACTACTCGGCCCATATTCAACGACACCTCACTGTCCCAAACAAGTGTACATCATCGAAAAGACACTGAGCTCAAATTATAACTTGAACAAAGGAGATATACTCTGAACACTGGAGAATGGTGATGCCCTCATTTAGCCCACTAGCAGTTCGAGACAATAAACAGTTTGAAACAATGATATATACAACATTCAAACACTGACTAGTGACTACTACCAACATAAACAGCAAGACATGATAGTTCATAAGAAGTCTTGCTACACCACCAAAACGCACCCATCTGCAGCGCTCAGACTCTCGTGATCCAGACGAGAATGACATTCTAAATAGAGGCAACTATTACGTAGTAAGAGCGACATAGACGAGGATGACCAAATGACAAGGAATATGCATAACAAAAGATAGAACTACCCATCCAGAACAAGCAGCAAAGACAACAAGTCATTCGAAGAGGGATGATCCAATACCATAATAATTTGCAGCCTCGGTTCAGCCACCAATGATCCGGAGACACCAGTACTCCACCCTTTCGATGCAACATCCCAATTACCTATCAACCTGAAGCTTGAACCACATCACTGCCTATCGGACTCGACACATCCAAGGATCAAAGTTAATCTAGATGCCTTTGTCATTGTCACCATCTTTTGGCTGCAGGCTATATCGTTGACAATCAAGGGAGTTTGCTCCCGAACTCCTAGGGCTCGCCGTGTAGACACAGTTTTCCATAACAAATAGAGCCTCTCTTCCATCAAGGTCCTTGCCAACGGTGATCTCCTGGTTAATCGGATAACTGAGTCTGAGAAACAGAGAGTATGAACCAAGGCTGTTTACCCGCCTCCAACTAAAAAATCATGCAGGCCCCAACAAGTTGGTATCCTGCTCATAGACGTAACAACCACTGCCCGGATACTCACGTATTTTACGGTGCTTGCATACAGTGGGGTTTTTGCAATATAACTTTTCTGGCTCATGTGTCCGAATGATCATCAGTCTTTTGTCGTCCTTTGATGAGCGAGGAACCAGTTGTGCTTCCCTGTTTTTGGCAAAGGTGGTGTCATTACAAAGGGCAGTAACTGTAGGGACACTGCATCATATCAAAAAGGACATGCATTGTTAATGTAAGATTAGCATTGTTCAGAGTATGAGTAGGATAATGCAAGAAACAGCATTGATATGTCCCTGTTGGAACTGGGAGGAAAATACAGGGAAATGTATACTGGGTTCGAAAATATAGAAGTGCCATGCATGGTTATACTCATGTTATCTCACAATCGATTCTTCACAGGAAACTACCATGTCATGCATGTTATGTAATCATGTTTTGTCCTCACAAACAAATTCTTCAAGGAAACTAACAAAACATGCATTGTTATATACTCATGTTCTGTGGGAAAAAAATTTGTGATCATATTATTCTAGCTATTGATTGCTAAAGGGCGAACATAGGTATGTACACATGGTAAGCATTACATGATTTCACCACTTCAAAATATAGAGTTCTCCATATGCACATTTACTTCCCTAATGTATGGTTAGATGAAATCAACAGTGTGATGCATGTTTCTACATCATGAAAATGGGGAAACTAACATGGCCATTGATACACACTCATATTGAGTGGTATATAGATTACTATAAAATAAGGAGAATATCAATATCTTCCTAACAGTTTGATTATTCAGGGGTACAAATTGGCTGTAATGACATGGTCACAATCGCATGAATTAAGTCATTCCAAATATAGCTAATTTATGGCGTTTCTAATACATTGCCATAGTTCTACTCAAATTCTGCTCAAACAGGGATATGTCAATCATCACAAAAAGTTCAAACAGTGTCATCGCGTCATCATTAACATCAGACGAAAACAACTTACACGCGTCGTCCCAGCAATACGTGTTGCCATCTGCTTTGTCGATCGCATAGATGATGCCATTGTGTTCAATAGCATCACAGAAGTGTGTATCAGCTTTGACAATGATCCACTGCGAGCTGAGCTGTCTCTAGCTAAAGAAGGCACCGGCGAAAAGATAGGCGAGTCCCTTGTCGAACAACGCAATTAGCTTGAAGTCTGCGTAATCCGCATGTCATGTGGGCACTTGGCAGATTACAGTCTTCTGCAAAACAAGGTGCATCCAACTGACGACGTAATCTAGATGAATTGTGCCACGAAGGTAAAACTCTATATCATCCAACGAAGGAAGGATAATCTCATGGGAGGTCTGGAAGTTCACGAGCACCAACTTTTCCCCGTCTTCTCTGACGGCAGCCATCCTGTTGGAGTTCATGCCGACCCAGTACATACCTGCAAGAAGTCTTGGGCGATGGTGATCGGATGAAAGTCGAGGGAAATGATGTACGACGACCCACTACATACCTGCAAAGAAGTTTCGGGTAATGGAGGTCGGATTGAAGTCGAGGGGCATCATGTACGCCTCTGTATCATGGTGAGCAAATCTCACAAGACCAGATAGCAGCAAGCAAGGTGTCTTGAAAAGCTTAGGCCATGCTTCAACGATGGCCGTGTGCATGCCCCTCGAGCATGCAGCCAGCCGCAGGGCGCTCAACATATCCATACACGAGCAACAGAGGTCGAGGACGTCACTGGGGAGATTGCTCCAATCGTGGCTCATATGGATGCTGCGTGGTTCGTGTTCGGCCATGGTGGAGTTTGGAAGGTGGGGTTTTGGGGGGCTTGATTTATGGGGGAGAAGGCTTTCAGTGCTGGAGCGGCTAGCGAGCCACCACTGGTACTGGGGGAGGCGAGCGAGGCGAGGGTACGCGGGGGCACAGTGAGATGATGAAGAGTGACCTCCGGATCTCCGACGAGACGGAGATGGAGATGGAGTGGTTCTAGGGGAAAGGGAGGCGAGGCGAGGCATGCTATATAGCGGCGGTGATAGTGACTGCACAGTGCACAAGGTGAGGCTGACTTTGGTAACCTGGACACGCCGCCTGGACTGGTGTCACCTCGGGCGCAGGGTCTTGTCACTTCACTGTGAGGACCGGATGAATAATAGTATTTTGACCATCAAGTGTACCACAACTATACTACTAGTAGTAGTAGGAGTAGTAGGAACATGAGTAGTACTCCCGTGCTAGCATGCCTCTGGGTTCACTTCATCCTCCAGGTATCATCCATATTGCGAGCAGAACCAAATTCTCGTGCATGTGGAAGCGCGAAGAAGAACTTTTCTTTTTTGAGGATAACCGCATATTCCTTAACTACAGAATGGTGTGTCTCCCACGCATGCGCCAATATCCATCCGAACCAGCTACGACACATTTTTTATCCATTTGCATAGGTCCCACCAGTTAGGAGCGGTGCAGAAATAAAAAGGAATCATAAAATGTCTCGCCACGGTGATTCAAAAGAGTGACCTCAACTAGCCAGTGACACATGTAGCGCTGGAAGGATGGGCACGTATAGGGACAGGCCCCACTCCTCAGTCTACCCGCGTAGCCTTTTCGTTTAGTCTACCTAGCCATCTAATCAACTGCCTGTAGGTCACTTCTCCCATTTACTTCTCCATCGGGAACCAATTTTCCTCGTCTTCTTCACTACTCATTGATCTTCATTTGCATCCAAACCACACAGCATTCACATTGTTTTAACCTCTTCACATCCTCCTGGAGTAATTCCGAAGCCCCTATAAATAATCATCTTCTTCAGTTAGACTAGCCATCTAATCCTAATTCTCCAAACCATAGCCCTCCGGTCCAGCGGTTCCAAATGGCGAAAGAGATCGAGATGTAGGTTTTTAGCGTCCAACATATCCTCATCGAAGGCTCGTTGAGCATAATTGCCATAGTCACCGACCACCCAAGGGTTGTTCGGAAGTGGATCAACAATGTACCCAACTCCCTCCAAACAGTGGAGATGAATGTCATCGGTCTCGACGCAGAGTACATGGAGTGTGCCACTAGGAAGATCCAACACGCCGCCGTCCTTCGGCTGTGCCTCGAAGATGATGTTTTGGTGTACCACATCATACATGTGCCCTCCATACCAGGCGAGCTTCACGATTTCTTGTCTCGGGAGGACATATACTTCTGTGGGGCAGCCATCGCGGGGGAAAAACAGAAGTTGGAGCCGTACAACCTTGATTTGAAAAGCATCACTGACCTACAAACCAAAATAAAAATTCCTGTAGAAGATTGTGATAAACCGACACCATCCCTATTCAACGTAGCAAATTTTGTTCTCGGAACAAATCTTCAGAAGGGTGACGAGACGCTGTCATAAGGTCGTCTGGATGGGAGAATTATCCCTTGACGTACAAGCGGATAAAATATGCTGCCCTCATTGCCCGTGTGAGTTTCGAGATAGCTGCAAGGTCCAGAGAGCTTGTTGCGAAGCCGTCTCCCACAGAAAATGAGAACAAGAAGAAGAAGAAGAAGAAGTAGAAGAAGAAGAAGTAGAAGAAGAAGAAGAAGAAGAAGAAGAAGAAGAAGAAGAAGAAGAAGAAGAAGAAGAAGATGCTGCACCAGCAGCAGGGCATTATGGATGGATGAACTATTTCCTCTCTTGTAAAAAAATTCCCTCTCTATGTATATTGATATAGATGGACTATTTCGATGGTGTGCATGTCTTTGGAACAAGTAGTAGCGTGGGTCCGCTTGACTATAAGGAACTATTTATCCACCTAGCTTTCTCTACTACTCCTTCCAGTGATCGGTATGCAATGCATGTGTCCGTAGACATGATAACTTGTCCCTGGGAGTTCAACTACGGTGACCATCACGTTTCATCCACTGCCACTCGCGGTTCCCACGACGTTGCTCCAACCCACGGCACCACGTCCCCCGACATGCGCCTCACCCCTCTCGGCCGCCCCGCCCCTCTGCCTTTGTGTGCATTACATGTGGGCCAACTGAAATGCGGCGAGCATCAAGTTTCTACCATAACCACACGCGATTCCCACAACGCCGCTCGAACGCATGACACCACACGTCCCCCGACCTGCGGCTCACCCCTCTCGCCCCCACTGCCCCTCTGCCTTCAGGAGAACTACATGCGGACCAGCCACCTATCGGGTCCACATGTTTTTGATTCAAAGGCAGGTGTCGTAAGGCGCTGAAGCTCAGACCCGAGGGCCCCGAGAGGTAAATGTAACTCCTGTGCCAGGCCTTGTGGTGCTACCGCTGCACGAACTCGTGGCAAACTCAAAGATTTGTTTCTTTACTATACATGCACGCAACGATTTAATGGACACTGTAATCTCAACATGTGATGGGGAGATCTAAATTTGAATTTGAAACTTATAAAACGAAAAAATTCAAAACAAATAAACTGGGAGAGAGGGAGTATACCATTGGATGTGTCCCATACGAAACAAGTCCCCTGGTTTGTCACCGCGAAGATGTGGTTAGAAAGGAGCACAGCGTCTTCGTACTCGTACGGCAACAAATCGGCCGCAGACAACATCGTCCACCTTTGACCGCCATGTGCAAGGTTTGTGCTATCTTCTTCAATCTCACTGTTGTTCCATCATACCAATTCAGGCGATGGCCCGTTGCATGGCTGATCCCAGTGTTGGACAAAGGTTCTATGGGAACAGTGTCACCATTGTAAATGTTGTGCCAATTGATGTTGGTACCCTCCCATACATATGCAAGCCAATCTCCACTCGCACCGAGCCTAACCTGTGAAACAGTGGGCAGAGGGAGAATTAGGAAATGGACACAGAAGTAGTCTTTAGAATGCATTTACTACGTGATCAAACTCATCTTGCCTGCTCATCGGACAAAATCCGAGTGCCCCTCAACGTCGACATCTCAAGGGGTGTCAACTCGCAACTATGGCCACGCCGCGCTGGAGAGACCCCCAAGGAAACACCCTCATGCATTGCAGAAAACATCAAGATGCATTTGTATGAGTAGTTTATCTTGTGAGAGAAAAAGATGAGCGAGGGAAGGCCATATTTGCAAAAGTGGAGAGGGGTTTAGGTTTCCTTTTGCAAAATTGCCACAATTTTCTTCCTATCCATCATATATAAATCGAACATCCTATAAAAAGCAGAGTTGGTGATGATGGTGTGCCTGCCATCCTGCAATATGGGTCGTCTGATCTATATCTAACGGATAGGAAGGAAACTATGACAATTTACACGCACTCCTCTCCACATTTGCAGATAAGGCCTTCCTTCGTTCATCCTTTTCTCCCACAAGATCTTGATGTTTCGTGCAAAGCACGGGCATCTTCCTAGTATAAGAGGGGTGTGGGTATTTTTTTGCAAAATTGTCATAGTTTCCTTCCTATCCGTCAGATATAAATCGGACGGCCTATACTGCAGGATGGCAGGCACACCATCATCAACAACTCTGTTTTTTTATAAGAATAAGAGTAGAGTAGAGATAGAGATAGAGACTACTACCAATGTGTTGGCCCGTGCGTTGCAATGGATCCAAAGTAGTAGAATAATACTTGTTCACGGGCTTGAAATATAAACACTCTAGTTTTGATATACATATATTAGTAGAAGTAAATCATGCTTCACTCAAAATATATTCCTCGGGCTGTTTTGATGGTTGAAGATAACATGTTTTAAAAAAATTGAAGCTATTTTTTTAACACTTTGTAGTGTGGCACAACATCCGGTGCACCTAATCGTTTGAAAAGAAAATTGAAGTTTGGGTCGGTGGCACACCCTGCGGCAAGATGCTCGTGTGGCCTTCTTCTATAACTAGCAAGATGCCCGTGCATTGCAGGGAACATCAAGATGCATTTTTTTTACAAAACACATGTTGTGATTGACCCTTGCAGGAGTAATCCCATGTGTAAAAACTAATGATATCTCGAGAATTTTATCGAAAAAATGGTATCTTTGGAACAAGTTTTCTCTACTGCTGCACCTTCCAGTGAGCGGTATGCAATGCATGTGTCAGGAGACATGACAGGTTATCCATGGAAGTTGAACCACGATGACCATCACGTTTCTTGTTTCTACCACTGCCACACCCACACGCGATTTCCATGATGCCGCTCCAACCAACGGCACGACGTCTCCCGACGTGCGCCTCATCCCTCTCGGCCCCGCCGCTCCTCTGCCTTTGTGTGCATGACATGCGGGCCAGCTGAACTTCAGCGACCATCAACTTTCTACCACAGCCACACCCGATTGGAGTGCCTGCTCCGATCCGTACTCCCGCACCATCGAATTTTCATCCAGCGGCTGTGATACATTTTGTCCCGGGCATCAATCCTCAGCTGGAGTACTTCTGTACTACAGGTAGTACCCGCCGGTGCGGCCATCTACGCCTCATAAAGCCTCGACGCCTAGCTGTGGCACCCTCGCCATGGCCACACCACCACCGGTTGATTCATCTCGAACGAGTGAGTCGCAAACCACGCCACCACCATGAGAATGACATGTGGGCCAGCCGCATTTAAGGTCCGCATGTCATTGATTCATAGGCCGGTGCACTAAGCCACTGAAGATCGGTCCCGTGGGCCCCGAGAGGGAAATGTGCCCGTGCGTTGCGATGGATAGGAAGGCCTTGTGGTGCTCCCGCAGTACGAGCTCATGCCAAACCCGGATGAGATCTGGTAACCAACTAGTAAGCTACACTTCCATTGCACGCATGAGATTTGGTAACTAAATCTCTACTCTCTATATCTATATCTATATCTATATCTATATCTATACTCTTATAAAAAACAGAGTTGGTGATGATGGTGTGCCTGCCATCCTGCAATATAGGCCGTCCGATTTATATCTGAGGATAGGAAGGAAGCTATGGCAATTTTGCAAAAATATTCCCACACCCCTCTCCACATTTGCAAATAAGGCCTTCTCTTGTTCATCCATTTCTCCCACAACATAAACTACTCATACAAATGCATCTTGATTTTCCGTGCAACGCATGGGCATCTTGCTAGTTATGAATGAATGACAATCTATCAACGAGCCCCATCAGACACCAAATTTCTTGGCTTCCGTGCTACAGCTAGATCTTCCCCTCGTTTCTGTTTTCCAACCCGGCGGCTGGCGGGGTGCGGTTTGCCAATGGTCGGTTTGCTCAACGGCGGTCCCACATGAAAGTGAAAATGATAGGCAACACGCCTTCCCTAGCTATGTGGCGTGCCGGACAGGCCGTGGAGTACTCCCGATTCCCGGGCGTGTGGGGGTGCGACGCGAACGCGACATGGCTTCTCCTTTTACTGGCAACGTGCCCGTGCGTTGCGACGGATCCAAAGTAGTAGAATAGTAGTACCTGTTCACATACTTGAAAGAAATCACTCTTGTTTTGATATACTCCTAATATATTACTTTTTACTCAAAATATATTTCTCAGGCTGTTTTGATGACGTGAGGGAGGGATGTGGTTGCTTTCAAGATAATAAGGGGTTTTCTGTAAATTGGAGCAAAGAAGTGGGCTATTGTTGCAAAAAATGCCACAACTTACCTCACAGCCGTTAGATGCAGATCTAATGGTCAGAAATGACGGATGGCAGACACACCACCATCACCAACTGAGTCTTTTATAGGAGTAGGAGTAGAGAAAAATGTATAAATTGTAACATTTGGTTCTGCTCCATAGATAGAAATAATGATTGGAAATGCTAGGTCGGGGCTATTTCCGCCAGATAAGCAGGGCACATAGTAGATAGGTTGGCGCATCGTCGGTTTGGTCACATGCGGTCCAACATGTTCTAGTGTTTCTAGCAAGATGCCCGTGCGTTGCACGAAGTTGATGGAAAAGGTAAGCACAACTTATAAATTGACGGGTGGAGTACTAGTTACAGTGATGCATATAATTAAGCAAAGGGATCGCACATGTCGGTATTGACTGGAACAAGAATGCAATAGCACAATAAGAATTGAGGCCACGATGATGCGATCACAGTGGTGGTTACAGGAGGCAAGAAGAAATATGCATCCATCAACGTACGACCTCCTCCTCCTCCTCAACTTAGTGCACCGGGCCACCAACCGGCGGCTAAGGACCGACGGCTTTTGTGGTGAGGTCAAGGTGCTTCTCAGCAAAGGCATCCAAGGCTTCCAGCCGGTTGAGGAAGGCCAACGTCGTAGCGTCCTCAATGTCCTTGTCGATACCAATGTACACGATTTGCTCGTAGATGTCGATGTGTAGGTCGACGAATTCTTGCAGGGCGAGGCGCCTCGCAGCGAGCGCGACCTCTAGGTGGATATTCTTCATGGCGTCGGCTGGCAGTGGCAGGGCCACCAGTACTTGAAAGAGGTTCCGGCCATGGAGGCCGATTAGGGTGGCAGGCAATGAGGAGCCCGGGCGCGTGGGCTGGAGGAGTACGGCGATGTCGTCCGTGAGCTTCTTGAGGACGGTGAACTTGTTGGTGGTGGCAACGATCATCTGGTCCAACTGAGAGTCGTAGTTGGTGTCGACGGCGGCCATCCACCAGCCAGTCACGAACACCGTCTGGAGACGATCCTCGGCGCCATGCCGCAGGCCGGCGTCGTGGACCATCTGGCACATCCGCTTGCCGCTCGTGCGCATCACCGCCATGGGTCTGGAGTGAGCACTTTTGCGCTTAGTGTAGGTGCTTAGGCAAGTGCTTAGGTGCGTACGATGTGGTAGATGCATTGGAATGGAGGGGCGCCTTTATATGAGTGCAAACTGCGTTACATTCTCATCGTGCAGCCTCTTTTCCCGGTCCTCCTCCCATTACTTCCCTCATGCATGCACGATGCTAATTGAAGGAGGATGCATCATTGGCCGTTCAATATTTCGGGAACCACTACTACTCCCTTGTCTGCATTAAAGTCGTATCGGGAACAACGTCGCCCGCTGTCAAATCGAATAGTACTGTGTCGCCCGCTGCACGCCCGGCTGAACACGCCTCCTCGCCTTCATCAAACCCCTCCATTAAACCCGCATGCAAACAGAGAAACCTACTCCGGACACACGTCCGTTCATGAGTGGGCCGGAATTAAACGCAACACCGGTCGAGCTCCTCCCGTCCGCCCTCAGTTTGAACTAGGCTAGACGTCGGCCAAGCTCCTACCATCCGCCCTCTATTTAGACGAGGCCAGACAGACAGGGGCAAGAATCGCACCCCTCCGCTCCCCCATCTCCTCCTCTACCATTTTCTCCACTCTTTCGATGGCTTCCCAGGAGCCATTCTCCGGCATACTACCCGGCTGGGTGGCCCGCCGAGCCCTCCGGATACGGGCGAGGCCACTCGGTGCTTCATCAACCTCGCTTGGCCCGATGAAGCCAGTTGCCACCCCAATCCGGCACGTGGTTCAGCAACTCGCCGCTCCAGTTCAGCTCGATGAGGAGTGCCGAGTTGCTCCACGCCGGCACGGCGGCGAGCACGCCGGTACGGGCGGCGCTGCTACCGCGTCGTACCGCGCCACCACTGTATGCGGTGCACGCGACTCCCGTGTCTGTGGGCGCGCCTCCCGTGCCTGCGGCAACACCATGCAGGCAGAGATAGAAGTCGGGTGTGTGGAGAGCGACGAGTTGGTGGCCAGCTTTTCCGTGTCCGCCGCCATCATCGAGGAGAAGTAGAACACGGGAGGCCGCCGCCACTTGGGTCCCATGAAGGCCACCGCCGAGCCGACAACTGCGTATTCAGGTGGTTTCTTTGCTGCTTCGTCTCTTCCTAGGACCTTCGTCGACCCCGCAAGTGTCTGCCAGACATGAGGAAGACAATGGGATCCGCGGGCGGCCATTTAGATTAGGTACTCCCTCTCCTGCTGGCGGGAAATATTTGTTCTAAGAATGGATAAATTGATGTGTCTATAACTAAAATAAGTCTAGATACATCCATTTCTAGGACAAGTATTTCCGGATGGAGGGAGTATTAATTATACCAAGAGAGGCGGGTTAGCACCGCTTAGTTCATGTAAATGTAATGAAATCCATCATGTTTATATGAAGATCCGGCTTTTTATATGAAATCATGCATGCTTATATGAAAATAGTCCGTGTTTGCACGAATTTCATCTGGTTGGCTAGAGTTGTGAAAATGTATGGCGTTGGCGTTTGATGTCGTCCTCCGTGGAAGGAAGCGGGAGGAAATTTGCCGGCTGCCGTTGGAGATGCTCTCATGCTGGAAATAATAGAGTCACGTCCTATCCATTTGAATTAATTGCGTGTATAATTCTCCCTCTATAAAAAGTTAATTGCATGTACAGTGTACATGTGACTTGCTGGGTGGCTACCGCTTCGTACAGAAAGTTAAAAAGAAACAAGTCCATCCTTAATCTTGTATTCTAAGTACTTTGTGGGTTCCACTATCAGTACAGTAGCGAAAGAAGTATATATTAAATAAGTAATATATAATATAAAAATATAAAGTTAAAGACAGAATTCGAACTCAGGTCATCGCGTTGCGAGCATCCGGCGCTAACCAATCCAGCACATTTTTGTTGTAGACCATGCTGGAGATATATCTCCATGTCTACTCTTATACTCCATCCGTTCCTAAATATTTGTCTTTTTCCGATTTCAAATGGAGTACTACATACGGATGTGTATGTAGACATATTTTAGAGTGTAGATTCACTCATTTTACACTGTATGTAGTCACTTGTTGAAATCTCTAAAAAGACAAATATTTAGGAACGAAGGGAGTGGAAAACAAAGTTGGTGATGATGGTGTGCGTGCCATCCTGCAATATAGGCTGTCGGATTTATATCTAACGGATAGGAAGGAAACTATCGTAAAATTCTGCAAAAAGATACCCACACCCCTCTCCACGTTTGCAAATAAGGCCTTCCTTCATTGATCCTTTTCTCTACTCTTACTAGCAATGTTCCCGTGCGTTGCAACGGATCCAAAATAGAATAATACATGTTCACAAACTTGAAAGAAAAACACTCTAGTTTGGTGTACATATCACTAAAAATATACTCGTATTAGGTTTCATTCAAAATATATTCCTTGTGGCTGTTTTGATGAGGTGGGGAGGGATGTGGTTGGTTTCAAGATACTAAGGGGCTTCTGCAAATTGGAGCAGAGAAGTGGGGTCTTGTTCAGAAATGCCACGACTTACATCATAGTCGTTAGATGCAGATCTGATGGTCAGAAATGACGGATGGCAGACACACCATCATCACCAACTGAGTCTTTTATAGGAGTTAGAGATAAAAAAACAGAGTTGGTGATGATGGTGTGCCTGCCATCCTGCAATATAGGTTGTTCGATTTATATCTGACGGATAGGAAGGAAACTATGACAATTTTGCAAAAAGATACCCGCACCCCTCTCCACGTTTGCAAATAAGGCCTTCCCTCGTTCATCCTTTTCTCTCACAAGATAAACTACTCATATAAATGCATCTTGATGTTCCGTGCAACGCATTGGCATCTTGCTAGTCTCTCACAAGATAAACTACTCATACAAATGCATCTTGATGTTCCATGCAACGCACGGGCATCTAGCTAGTTTCTTTTAAAATAGTTACTGCGATAATTGGGTTGAAGTGATATATTATATGTTTGCCCTGAATGATTTCAGATTCACTAGTAGTAATAAAGAAAAGGTTGTCTTGTTAATTAACAGAAAACAGAGTGAAAACTACCACATGAGGCTGGTGAAAACAAGGCACATTGAGTTCAGCGTCATCGTCACTACAGCTGTGCACGCGCGAGAAGTCTACATATCGAGGGGGCTATGGAGAAAAAGACGTATCTCATGTGTTTGAGCGAGGCACAGAGACATAATGTTTGAAGGAGAAACCGATTGACAGATTAAGATCGGATCAAGTTGTCACCCTTTTGCTGTCATTGTTGGGGGTGGGGATGGGGGATGGGGAGGGAGAGAAAGACGTATCGAGAGTGCACGCGGTAGGCACAGTGGCACAACTAGCGATTGTGTGTGTGTGTGTGTCTGTGTGTGTTTGAAAGAGGAGTAGATAGATTACTATCAAGATCGAGGTGCCACCCTACTCCTTCGGTGTCGGGTAGTGTGTGTGTGTGTGTTTGAGAGAGAAGCCAGTCGATAGATTAGTATCAAGATTGAGGTGTCACCCTACTCCTTTGGTGTCGGGAAGTGTGTGTGTGTGGGTGGTGGGTGGGGGGCAGTGACACTTACATATCTCTACTCTTATAAAAAACAGAGTTGGTGATGATGGTGTTCCTGCCATCCTGCAATATAGGCCATCCAATTTATATCTGACGGATAGGAAGGAAACTATGGCAATTTTGCAAAAGGATACCCACACCCCTCTCCACATTTGCAAATAAGGCATTCTGTCACGACCCAGATTCTAAGTAACACCGATCTAGCCTGTAACACATCATATCACTTCGCGGCCTCACGCACGGTATTCCCATGGGTGCCCCCTTACCTAGCCCGGGACCGTTTGCGCCTTTTGGCTCACGTATATGATAGTGTCGCTAGCATCCATATGACAGAGAACCCGGGCCGACATGACTAGTAGTGAACCCAAAGTGGCACTAACTTATGGGGACATGCATACATGACCCAGCCTCAAACGTGTCGGTCATCAGCGTGTGAATCCAGGCTGTAGCAACTGGGCTAACAGGACTCTGGGAACCCGGGCTGTAGCAGGCTAGCAGGACTCCGGAAGGCACCGCGTGACATTTCCCTGAAGGGACGGACATAGGAACGAAGTGGAACACATGTCGGCCAGTCTAAGTGTTCCGGAGCAGTAGTAACTGGGCTAGCAGGACTCCGGTAAACCGGGCTGTAGCAGACTACCATGGCTTAGTGGAAGCACCAAACTACATTTCCCCACAAGAGAGGCTACCAAGGATAGACAACTAGGTTGTCGGATCCCACACATACCAAGCATTTCAATCATACACACAATATGCTCGATATGTGTAAATACAACATGTCACAACAAAACTCTACGACTCAGAGTATTTATTCATTAGGCCCCGAGGAGCCAAGTATTACAAGCATGGGTCTCATGACCCAACATACATAGCATACAAGCATCAAGCGGAAGCATAAACATGTCTGGGTACAGACAACTACAAATGAAAAAAGGCTGAGAAGCCTGACTCTCTACACGACCCTCCCAAGGGTACAAGAACGTAGCTGAGGTAACAAGTTAAACGTCGAAGTCCACGCGGAACTACTAGTGAGACTGAAGTCTCTCGACAAAATGTAAAATAAACAAACATGAGTACAAATGTACCCAGCAAGACTTACATCAGAACTAACTACATATGCATCAGTATCAACAAAGGGGTGGTGGGGTTTAACTGCAGCAAGCCAGCTTTGACTCAGTGGCTAACCTGAACTACTACTGCAAGTAACTCTTTTGAGGTGGCGCACACGAGTCCACATATTCACCAATCAATACACCACTATGGATCCGCTCCCGTCTCCCTACGAGAACGCCATCCATTGCACTCACGCTTATCTTGCGCATTTTAGAGTATCCACTTTCACTTGTCTATGAACTGTACAGGCAACCCAGAAGTCCTTTACCGCAGACACGGCTATTCGAATAGATCATTTATAAACCTGCAGGGGTGTACTTCTTCACACACGCTCTCGCCACTTACGACCATGTACATGTCGTGTATCTCGGCAACCTTCAAGCGGAAGCCCGGCGAGGGAGTCGGCCATGACCTGACTAACCACACAAGTCTCTAGTCCAGGTTTATCGCCTATTCGGGTTCCATCCATGAGGAGATCCGGCCGGGGTTTCGCTCACAGCCCCAAACGATGTGTGTAGGGTTCCCGAGACACCAAACGGGTGACTCGGTACACCGGGCCACGGTGTACCTACCACATCATAGCCCACCCCTAGGGTCAGCGCTACGCATGGCCTCCAATACATATCCTACAAACACCAAAAACTAGTTGCAACTCCTGGACAGAGATCGAGGCAATTAATAAGACGAGAGGGGTCAAGTTACCGGAACCCAATGTATGGTAGTAACTATTCATGGATCACAAACACGGAACTCAGTTCCTGAGGATAGTTTCAATGAGACAACCCACCATGTACTCCTACATGGCCTCTCACTGCTACCTTTACCAAATCGTGTTCACACACTTAGCTCTCAATAGTAGGACATGTTCACCACATTCCAATTCACCCCTGATGAATCAGACTTGACTCAACTCTAAGCAGTAGCAGGCATGACAACAAGCATGAATGAGTAGGCACATCAGGGCTCAAACAACTCCTACTCATGCTAGTGGGTTTCATCTATTTACTGTGGCAATGACAGGTCATGCAGAGGAAAAGGGTTCAACTACCGCAGCATGTAACAGTTGAATCGTTGTTGTCGTAATGCAATAAAAGAGAGCAAGAGCGAGAGAGTGGGATTGTATTGGAATGAACAAGGGGGTTTTGCTTGCCTGGCCTTCTGAAGATAGTATATTTCTTCATCAGTGTCATCGAACTCATCGTCGAAACATGTCTATCGAGAGGGAACAACCACCGGCAATAGAGAAGGAACACAATCAATGCAATACACAATATGATGCATGATCATGACATGGTAAAATGAGTGTGTTGGGCTAATGCATCTATAACCAGATGGGTTTGAGCTATTTTGAACCAAAGATTCAAAGTTCAAACTCATTTGTGATCTTAATAGTGCTTTATCATGTTTTGCACTAAACATCAAGTTAACTTGTTTAAACATGCATGAAACCAGTACAGATGGATAGATTGGATTTTTCTGATCATTTTTCATATATAACTTATTTCATTCTGAGTTAAGGTTGAATTTCTATGAATTTTAGAAGTTTTGGATATTTTCTGAAATAAATAAATCATTTCTGATTTATTTAAAATCCCAGAAAACATATATTGTGTCAGCATGACGTCAGGCTGAGGTTAGCAGGTCAACAGAGTCAGCCAGGTCAACCCTCACCTATGGGACCCACAGGTCAGTGACACAACAAACTAACTCTGTTAGTTAGTGCTAAGTTAAATACTAACCTAACTTAATTAGGGCATGGGCCCACATGTCAGTGATACAGAGTTTAGTTAGAGAGGTGATTAACCTCTAACAGTGGTAATTAGCACTAACTAAAACCTAAACTAACTCTAGTCAGAGGCCGGCCCCACATGTCATCGACACAGGGCGGGCAGTCATGGTCAAAGTGGGTCAAACCCACCGGAGTTCTGCCGCCGGCGAGGCCAGATGCGGCGGCGGGCTTCGGATTTGGTCCTCCGTCGCCCAAATCAACGGCGCGCTACGTGCAGCTAGGCATGCGCCGCATCCAGTGGTGCTAGTGGCTGGACGCTGGGAGGCCGGAAACGACGCCGGCGACGACCTTGGCGGCTGCCGGAGCTCGAGTGAGCTCGGGGTCATCGCTGTGACGGACGTGGTGGCTCGTGCGGGGCACCTACGTCAGCGGCAGAACCATTAGATGGCCGGAGACACGTCAGCGGCGAGCACAGGCGGCGGGGCACCTACGACCTTGGCGGCTGCCGGAGCTCGAGTGAGCTCGAGGAGGAAGCTGGGCACGACGGTCGGACCATTAGATGGCCGGAGACACGTCAGCGGCAAGCACAGGCGGCGGTGCGTGCAGGCGGGCTCGAGGCGGCGTGTACGATGCACGAGAGAGAGAACGGAGAGGGGGAGAAGGGTCAGTGGCTCACAGCGGTCAAGGCAACGCAGACGGCGGCCTCAGGGAGGAACCGGAGCGAAGCAGGGCGACGAGGGGATATCCGACATCGGGAGGTTGAAGACGAGCTCGGTGAGGTCGTTCGGGGGCGTCCGATGGCACGTGGGTCGTCGGGGAGGCGTAGGCGACGATGGCGGAGCTCTGGGACACGATGGTGAGGCAAGGCGATGATGGTGGCCGTGACAGCAGCGAGCGGCAGCGACGAGCGCGCTCGGGTGTGCTGCAGGGAGAGAGCAGAAGAGGGGAGAGGAGGAGTGGGTAGACCAGGGAGGTCAGGGCGGCGCCGAGGAGAGGCAACGCGGCGTCGCGCTAGCAAGGGAGGCAGGCAGGCAGGCGAGCTGGTGGCGTGGCGCTCTGCCCGTGCGCGCGTGTCGGCCACACGCCTGGCCGACTGGCGTCAGGAGGACGACGGCGGTGGTGGGCTGGGCCGGCCAGTGGGCCGCCAGGTAAGCCAGGTGGGCGAGGCCAGGTGAGCCAGGTAAGTTTCTCTCTCTCCTTTATTTTCTGTTTTCTATTTTTTTGCAACTTTGTGGCTTTATTTAAAATACTTAAACTAACTCAAAATTCATGAAACTGCTCAAAGCCACTGTTTGGAATATATCCAACATTAAACATTTCAATTTATGATTATTTGGACATTTAAAATATTTTATAGCATTTAAATGCCCAAATGCAAATACTATATGATTTAATTCAATGACCCTCTGTTGTCCTAGAAAAGTGTGCATCATTTTTGTCACAGGTTCTAGACCAAGGCAAAGCTGATTAACATTTTAGAAGGACATTTTGGGTTCAGTGAAAATGATTTTATTTGGACCCTAGTTGAAATTCATTTGCTACTAGGGTTTATCAGCCCCCATTTCAAAGTTTCATAAAATTTAGACATGATGCATGGAGGCTAATGCAAAGGCAGGCAAGGCCTGAACTGGGGCTGTGACACATTCCCTCGTTCATCTTTTTCTCCCACAAGATAAACTAATCATACAAATGCATCTTGATGTTCGTGCAACGCATGGGCATCTTGCTAGTAGGGAGAAGGAGTTTGTGTGACCCATATCTATATTAAGGGATAGGTAGATAGGATGTGTGCGAGGCATACTTAAAGCATCGCGGAGATAAACAAACGGTGTGCATGCAAGTGCCGGAAAAAATGAAGCGATAAACAATGTCTACGCGCGCGCGCGCGCGCGCGCGTGTGTGTGTGTGAGAGAGAGAGAGAGAGAGATCTCAAAACAAAAGGTGCTTTGCTGGAATCCCATTGTATGTATTCATATGGTTCCGGAACTCGAGTTAACCTTAGGCATATGTGTGAGAGACATAATTATCCTTTGAGACATTAGTGGTTGTGGGTGGGCGGAATTAAAGGGGTGGGCATGTTCGACAGAGAGAGCGTGTGTGTTTCTGTGTGAGAGACTTGTAGGATGGGGGTAGAAAGACGAATTCTAACCTTGACGGAGGGAGAGAAATACACGAAGTGTGCGTGTGTGATTCCAATGCCCACGGGGAAATGAGATATGTATGCGTGTGAGAGAGATTGCACAATTCATTCACGTATCACTATCTAGAGATCATGGACATGCATCGCTTGAATATAAATCAATATCTACTTCGTATCGTGGCCAAAGGTACAATATTGATTCAACGCTATAAAGATTGGACTCACATATCACACTTTTTCTATCTAAATAAACCTTTTCAATTGTGCATGCCAAAGTGACAGTGATGTTTCTTCAAACAACCAATGTAGCTATCATATACATGCACCATTGTTACTCTTGCATTCAAATTCATTAGTCTTGGATAATTTAAGGTTTTATTATGAAGTAATATATGTAATATTCATATATGAATTCAACGGGTACACAATTTATGAAATGGAGGCTATGTAATCATATGAGGTAACACTTTTAAGTAGCGGGCTACAATATTCATTTCTTTTGTGGGACTACAATATCCATTTCTTTTTGTGCGCCTCTACACTAACATGTCAATGCATTATGTTTAAAGTAAATAACCAATGGCACTAAATTATCTATTTACACGAGAAATACATAGGCTGAGCATTTGATCCCTTTTTTGTGAACGCGTCTCTACACCCGTACGATTGGCCGCGCCCGTGTGAACATCCAAGTTATCGGCGCATCATCCCGTGTTATTGTCTATTTTTCTAGGGTGGACTTCACACTAGTTATTAACTGCTGACGCGTGCCTAGTGTACACAATTTCGCATGACCTTCCCGCTAGCACGGTCCAAACTTAGTTCAAACTGGATATAAACGATCCCGCGGGCGGCAAAATCTCCCGCCTCCTTCTAAAATTTCCACCACCTAGCCTTTAGCATGCGAAATTCCCCTTTTGTCCTTGGTGCACGGAGAACAACAGTAACAATACCGCCCTCATCTACATAATAGGTCGGGGCTGCTTTGGTAACTTTCGGTTCCCCCCACCACACGGCACCCCTATTTCCTCTCCCCTTCCCGCAAAAACGACTAACTCCACAGCACCAGAGCATCTTACATCACGCCGTCCATACTTCATCGGCCTTTCTACCCCTCCCCTCTTGAAACCCTAGACTGCTCATCCACCGGCGTACCAGAGCCCATTCACTGCCAACGGCGGCCACCTCGTCGGATCTGCTTCTGTGGCCGCATCTACCCATCCCACCTCCACTAGAAACAAGTAGAGTGCTCATCCACCACTGTACCACAACCTATTTAGTGTCGGCCTTGTCCACGGCGCTGGATCTGCTTCGCCGGTACTCTCGTCAACCGCAGCGCATCTGCAGTGGCTCATTCGTTCTCCCCACCGGAGACGCTTCGTCCACACCACCCCGGAGCTGCCCCACCGACGGCCTCTGATCCTCTTCGCCAACACCTTCCTCAACCCTACTGGAGCCGCTTCACCGACACCATCATCAACCCTACCGGAGTAGCTTCGCCTATACCATTCTCAACCCTACCGGGGCCGCTTTGCCAACTCACAAGTCCACGGCCACAGATCCGCTTCGTCGCACCCTCATCCAACCTACCGGAGCAGCTTCTGACGCCCCATCCACGGCCGCAGATCCACGTCATCGACACCATCCTTAACCCAACCATCGGAGCAGCTTCACCGACACCCTTTTCCACGGCCATAGATCCGCTTCGCCCACACCGTAGTCCACCCTACAGGAGCCGCTCCACAAACACCTACTCGACGGTTCTAGATCTCCTTACCGGACCCCGACAGCCAGCGCATCGTCATCACCCTTGACATTTCTAACCTGATTCCCACCGTCTGGCAAGATGCCAACCACGCGCCACGGCCTAGGTACTTGTCACCTTTAAACCCGTCCAGCATCACCTGCCCTATGTACTTCAAATATACTAACAGGTCACTGTTACCTTTATGCAGCTAGCAAAAACTACAAGGACGATGTTTCTTCTGGATCTAACAACTTGGCCAACCAAGATCCTGGACTGAGGCATTGCTATGATCTTGTAAGTCTCTCTCTCTCTCTCTCTCTCTCTTGTATTGTTGTGTGCCTGCCAGCGTGCTTTGCTAGGATTTTCGACCAGTAATCTCTTTTGTGCAGACAATGATTTCTACTACTGTTGCTAAATTAGATATGAAGATGTCATACATACTACCTCGTACCTCCGTTCCTAAATATAAGTCTTTCTAGAGATTCCACTATAGGCTACATACGGAGCAAAATGAGTGAATCTACACTCAAAAATGCATCTATATACATCTATATGTGGTCCATACTGGAATCTCTACAAAGACATATATTTAGGAACAGAGGCAGTACATTACACAAAATCATAGGTGGCATGTAGGAATTCCAGTGCACTACATTAGGCTCCCTTAGAGTGCCTGCTAGTCCAGCACACAGAGTCATGGCTAGTTTATGCTACGCACACAATAATTAATAGGTGGTTTAAATATGCGCAAGGGATATGCAATGTATTATCATGTAGAGATGTCTGAAATTAGCCGTGTCAACTTGCAGATAGGGTTACACAATGAAAAAGTACAAGATGTATGTGGCAATTTCATGGAACGTCGCAAAAAAAAGGAGAGGCAGCGGTGAGCCTATACAGTGTGCTATGGTAGGTCACTCCTCCATTACAATCATTATGACATGTTATTTGTATGTCAGTTCTATTGGCCAAGTTTCTTAGGGACCGTTATTACGAGTTATCCTAAGAAAATAAGCACCTATGAATATAAGCTCCAGGTAATAAGCCAACCAATTCTTTTCATTGCCTTCCTTTTCAGCTTATCTTTGGTATGATTAGTGAAAAGTCTAGATTGCATTATATTTTTTCATTTTGCTGCCCATATGAAAAATAATTTGACTTGCAAACATCACAAATTGAACCCAGTGCAGTAATTAATATGATAGGAAAATAGACCATCGCTATTTGTTCAAAATGCAAATACAAAGATACCATCTACTTGGCACAATCTACTTTGGTCAATGTCTTCCATAGAGATCCCATTGCCTAATTTAAACGAAGAATGCATGACCCACATTTAAATGAAGAACAATTATTTATGGAAACTCGATGGTCCAAGTGGCTGGTTATTATCATATAGCAGCACCACCTGAAAGCATCATATAGCAGCAGCAGCTCATAGCAACTCATCATACAGCATCAGCAACAGAAGCAGTGTGCAATTCATCATATACCACCATCAGCTCATAGCAATTCATCATATAGCAGCAGTAGGAGCAGCTCATAACAATTCATCATATAGCAGCAGCAGGAGCAGCTCATAGCAATTCATCATACAGCAGCAGCAGGAGCAGCTTATAGAAACTCATCATATAGCAGCAACAACTCATAGCAATTTATCATATAGCAGTAGCAGATCATAGCAATTCATCATATAGCAGCAGTAGGAGCAGCTCATAGCAATGCATCATATAGCAGCAGGAGTAGCTCATAGAAATTCACCGTATAGTGGATCAGAATGAAAATTTGGCAAAAAAATCAGAGGAGATCCTCACCTTGTTGGATGAGCTCATCCTTCAACAGCACCTTAAGGCCACGGCCTGGTAAGAGGGGAGGGGGGATAAGGTGCCTTCTGCTACAGTGTGGCATCAGCCGTAGTAGTGTGGCGCCCGCCGGAGTAGTGTGTTGGACGGACCACAGTGGAGCAGCTGCTGGAGACCATGAGAATGAGGGGCGGTGCTAGAGGGAGGAGCAGCCAGGGAGATTTGCCCCTACCTGTCGGCCATGTAGCCTAGATGGACAGAGCATCATCGAGGACCAGGCCAGATGGGACTAGAGGCGACGGCTTGCTGGAGGAACCCTAGGGCTGCAGGCAGGGGATCGAGGTAGAGGGAAAGGGGAGAAGAGATGCAAGCGGGCAGGGCAATGAACACTTGTGTGTTTGTTTTTACTTGAGGGTCAGGTGTGACGCGGGCGTGAGCAGTTGCATTTTGAGTGTAATATAGGCAAACTATAGAGTTATTTCACTATTCCCCTTCCCTTCAATTTTTAGTGATCTTCTACCCGAAACACCCCCCTCCAAAGCAAAATAAGTTAAGCCCAAGCCCATAACTTAAAAATAACTTCTTTACATCTTTTATGGCTTATTTTTACAATAAGCCCTGAAAAGGCGGAATCGAACTGGCCCTTAACCTGCAATTCCATTGTGCGTGCAATGATGAATCACTCATGCCTGCTATAGTGTACATTTAGGCATCATCATACATGGCATAACCTAATACATGTGCATTCCATTGTAGAATCTGGAATATGCAATGTTTATGTTAGTTCATACGTTGCACATGATGTTTAAATGCCCCTTAAATCTGGTCAGTCAAGTGATGGTCTTTAAGCCTCCTTTGCTTCTTTTCTTGATATGTAAGATTTGCCCGCACATCTGTTCAATTGTTGTTTGCATCAGCCAACCATACTAGGATTGCTTGCTTTGATTACTTGATGTTCTTGACCTAACACTCTAACAGAGCTTGTCAACGATTTAAACACTAAGGGCTGCTGTAGTGGGCCCTTGTCTAACTCATAGGTGACATAAAGGTTTGGCTGTACACTAAAGTAGGCTCTCCAAGAGTACATGGAGATCCAGTTCGAAGGTATGCCTAGTTTTTACATAGTGCAGACATAGTAAATGCTCGTTTCATTGTGTGCAAGTGCAAGAGATGTGGCATCTTTCATTATGTGGTATTGTCTTGTTATAATCTCATCCTTTTGTGTTGTTCACAGACTGGAAAGTATGCATATTTATCTTCCAAGGAGACAAGTAACTAGTTTGTGTGACCTTGCAGAGGAGGTGCAATGAAGATAAGATTGAGGATTTCCAAGTACAAGATGTTAGGAAGGAGACTTGCAAGAGAAGTAGGAGCTGCGCTGAGCCTGTTCAACCACTTAAGGTAAGTCACTGTATCCAACTCAACAGTTTAATTCCTTGTTTGTTTCAGGCATAGTTAATTTGCTCTTTTCAATTGCTTTATTTGTCCTCAGTTAATGAGATGCCCAAACAATGATGCCTGATGTTGGGTACTTGTATAACTATTAGTTGACATAATTAAAGGCCTTACCATTTAATTACTCTAGCAAAGTGTGCCTGAAGCTTTGAAGTCTATTAACCAACTATTATTTCATGAGGCTCACAATCTAGTTTATACTAGGATAATGATTGCATAGTTTTGCTTGTTGTAGTAGATTTGTATGAATCCCTCTGCTGTTCATTATGCTCCCTAAGACTTTAATTGAGCTACAGAATGACCAACTATTTGCTTACTTATACGCAACGTGTTGTCAAAATTTATAACCTGTCTGTTTTTTGGATTGGCCCCCAACATCATGCTCCACTGGTGAGCTAAGAGATATTTCTGTATGCAGGCTGAACAAACTACCTTTTTTATAACTTTTAAAATATTACCTACTTATGCTTCATGACGTGTAACATTATTGTTAGTCCTGTTTTGCCATGTACAAAATAGTCTGTCTTGCTCGCTTCACTATTGTAACTATATTTTGCCCTAGTCATGTGTACTTACAAAAACATTTCAGGATGAAGTGGCATCAACACAAAGATCCGCGAGCAGTGCGATATGGCCGTTACCGAATGATTATGGATTGGAATTGGAATGTACTGATGTTCTCAAGCATCAACTAGAGGTGGCAAGACAACGTGTACATGATTCTCAATGTACAATCAACAAGTTGAGACTGGACATGCAGGTATTAGATGCAGGAGTCAAAAAAATGAAACAAGACACTGAGGTAACCACGAAGGAATTGGAGATTTTGCAGACTGAAATTTGTGCTATCTGAATCCGGCCAATCCTTTCTTCTGAAGAGATTATAGTTCAAATGGTAAGTTCTGTTGATGAGTGTCCATGATGTATGAGCTTTATTTGTCCAGTGTATGTAATTTGCTGTTTGTGTACGCTTTATAATCACTCGTGCCGAACTATAATGCCCAGTGGGTATATTCGGCTGTAATTTCTTTATTGTATAGTGTAGGATTATTCTACGTTTCTATGCTTTTTATTGTATAGTGTATGTTTTTTAGAGGCGATAGTATAGAGTAGGATATTTGTTGAATATGCTATATCGTTGAAACGGGGGCTAACACGCCCAAACATTTCCTGAACGCCATACAAACGAACAAACATGTGCAGTCAAAGCGGGCCTTAATTGGGCTGGTCAAAATAATATTAAGTGGATCCCAAATGGGCCCACCGTAACAACGGCTCTTAGCAGGCCATCAATAGGCCTAAAGCTCGATAGGGCCGTATAAATGGAAATGGCCTTGCGGGCCTTTAGCGGGCCGAAATAAATGTCAATTTTGTCTCAGCCCTTTTACTTTACGGGCCAGTAAGAGGCCGAAAGTGTTATGGGCCAGAGGAGGCCCAATTTGCAAACTAGGATTTTAACAGGCCGAAAGTCACGTTGGGCTGAAACGATGCCCTGCGGAACGTGGGCCCCTAATGGACCTAAAGTCAAAGGCCCAACTGTTGTGCGGGCCCTTAACAGGCCGAGAGACAAAATGGGCTAAGAGTTGGCCCCTTTACCGAATGGGCCGAGGACAGGCCTAAAGTCACATCGGGCTAGAATTGGCCCAACTACAGAATGGGCCAAGAAAAGGTCGAAAGACGTTCCGGACCATTAACGGGCTGGAATTGATGATGGGCTGCTAACAAGCCGAAAGAATCTCGGGCTGCAATTGGGCCCAAAAATGTAGTAGGCTGTTAACGGGCTTAAACTGACGGTGGGCTAGAAATTGTCGAATCTAGAATGGGCCTTTGATGGGTCGATTCTGTGTAACTTGTATGGGTTGTACTTGTAAATGGGCATGACTCAAGTAGGCCGCTAATGGGCTGGCCCGCTTATTTTGACAGGCCCGGCCTTTTCACCGGAATGGGCCTCTGTTGGGTCATGCCACGTGTCGACGTATCATAGGCGCCTCATGTCCAATGAGTGGACGACATATGTCCGAACGTTGAGCCGACACGTGTTTCCTCCGGCTAATGAGAATTTTACACGTGGAAAATTCCCATTGGTCCGGGCTGTTAATGGGTTATCGGGTCCAAAATCGGACCCGATGGCTTAACGGTGTCCCAATACGGTGGATGACATGTGTCGGTCATCCTTGACGAAAGCACTTTTATGATGCGCGATTTATCGTCATGGAAGTGGACACTTCCGTGACGATAATTTTGGTAATGTCATGGAACACTTCTACGACAACACAGGTATGAATATCTTGATTCTGTCATAAATATGTCATGGATGTACATGCATGACAAAAAACGTGACCTACTGTGACAAACACGTATCATCACGGAGGTGTATTTTTTTGTAGTGTGGTATCGTGCTCCTTCCTGAAGACGGTGGCTGGGAATTGCTCTTGCTGGTGGAGCGGTTGGTGTCTTGGATTCGAAGCATTATGGCATGGTATTCCTGCTATATCCTGCTTGGTTTTTCCCGACGCATAGTGATGCTCTCTCCGGTCTTCTTCATGGTTGCGCGTCTTCGTTCAACAACTCGCACCCCATGCTTCGTTCTGCAGCTATCGACGATAGTTCTTGCCTGGTTGGTATTCCATTGTCCATGGATCAGCTCCGCTTGCTTCTCCTATGGCAACTCGGACACCTTGAGTTGGGCTCTTGTGGCAGCCACTCTGCCGGCCGCATGTGCGGCACACACTAAGCCTCGGTGAAAGGGTAGTGGCCCTTTGCAACAGTGGAGACAGTTGAAGTGTTCCCCAAGTTCGGCATGTGGATGCAATCAACACTCGATTCATGCATGAAGCACCCCTCCTCCCATGCCCTTAGTTGGTTAGTTGGTGTAGGCGTAGTGCTGGTCGTCGGCAACTGTGTTGTGTGCTTTGGCTCCTACTGTTATCATTGTGTTGATTTGTCTAGTGCCTTTTATCTTCATTTCCGCTTTGCTTTGCATTCATATCCTCTCTAATGTGGTGCCCCTGTACTCCTGGCCAGTTGATGGCTTTGTTAATTAAAGGTCGGGCTAAGTACGAGCTCTTCTCGGTCTCGGTCGGCCATTTTCTCTAAAAAAGGAGAAGGTTTGACAATTGATGGATATATTTCTAGAAACTATAAAGAGGTTAATTATGAAAAAATATCTAAAATAACACTCAACTGCCAAACCCTAAAATGGTTTTAGAACGAGTTTTATGGAACATGTTAGATGACCTACAAGCGGCCCGGCTTTAGAGCATCTCTAGCAGATCTCGCAGAAGAGGCCATCTGGTAAAATACCTGCCGAATTAGCGGATGAGCACTTTTTTCCATCCCGACCAAATCTGTAAAACCGGTCGTCCCATACATTTTTTGCGGGGTCCTGCAAAGTCCGGGCCGATTTCGCCATATCTGCAGGATCCCTCCCTCTTTTTGTCGGTTCCCCTATTTCTCCCATGACTTGGCGCCAAGGAACTTTCAGCGCGCACCCTTCCCCGCCACCGCTGCCGCATCTCCCTGCCATCTCTTGCTGCCCCCGGCCGCATCGCACCGTGTAGTGCCCCTCCCCCCCGTCGCACCTATTCCACCAAGTTTGGGGGTCGGGTGTCCATTTTTCTCCATGGGCGAGCAGAAGTCGCCGCCATGGATCCACCTTGGAGCTTGTCGCGCTGCCTTGTAGCGGGTGGTTCCTGATGGTTTCGACGCCGATGAGCCTCGGAATCGCCCGAGGGATAGCCGCGCCGCAGATTTGTGTTGCGGTGAAGAAGGGGTTTGGTCGATTTGCTTCGGTCGGTGTCGGAGAAGAAGGGTGGCTCACTTGATTCCGGACGGCTGAATTGCATCCGGTAGGGTAAGTTCAATGATCGGGGATTTGTTGATTCATTTCGACCGGCTAGATTTCAGAAAGATCACCAGCCTGTAATTTTTTGTTAAATGGATTGGAGTTCGTCGTTGTCCTCTTTATCGGATGATTCTGACATAGAGGAGATGATTTTGGACGATGATGTCGATAACCTACTATTGAACATTTGTTGTAATGAAGGCGACTGTTGTATTGTGAATCGCCTTTCGAACCATTTATATTCATATGTTTAATTTATAGTACGATTATATTGAGTTCATATTGTTGATAATCTAGACTTTACAAAGCTCCGTAAAATTTGCAGTACTGCGAGGCCTCCAGGACGAGTTTACGGGATCTATTCCGGCGGAGGCATGCGGTACCGCAATTTTTTTATAAGAGGCCTGTAAACAAATTTTGCGGGATGGGGATATACCGGACGTGCTAGAGATGCTCTTAGGCCAACTCCAACACGCGGCCACAAATGGACGTTCGATTTGTTCGGATTATGTCTATTTGTGTCGGGAAAATGGGCATCGTCCGACCTCTTTTGTGGATGCAGTTCCAGTGCGTCCAACGCGGCCGCTGCAAATGGTCCGCTGGTCGGCAGCCAAATGTAGACAATTTTTTAAGTCAAAAGAAACATTGCATATAGTTTACAACCAAATAAATCAGATAATACCATAATAATAAATAGTTTCACAACCGAATAAAAAACACAAAGATTACAACCAATCTTAAATTGTGATGAATACATCGAAAGAAAACAAATCGATACATCTACTGGTTGCCAATATGATTCCACATTTGCTCAACCAAGTTATTTTGGAGTTGCATATGAGTATGCCAATCACGCATTTCATGATGAAATTGGGTGAACTATCCAAACATTGTCGGTTCTTGGTGCTCAGGCACAACATTTTTACCCTGATATTCAAACCCTTGGTCGTAGATGCTCACACTCATCCTCCACGATCATGATTTGCGTGATCACACAAGTAGTCATCATCACCCAGAGCTTGTCGGTGCTCCATGTCAGTGCATGGGGTCGAACGATAGCCCATCAAGATTGAAGCACACCAAAAGCACGCTCCACGTCCTTCCTAGCACTCTCTTGTGCTTGGGAAAATCTCTATTTCTTCTCTCCTTCGAGATTGAATATTGTCTTCACAAGAGTTGACCATTGAGGATAAATATCATCAGCTAGGTAGTATCCCTTAGTTGTACTGGTGGCCATTGATCTCAAAGTTGTCCTCTCAGCAATGGCCTTTTGCAAGCCTTGGGAATACTGGAGAACGTTGAAGCACGTTGATGTCATTATGAAAACCAGCGGTGCCAAAAAAAGAGTGCCATCTCCAAAGATCTTGTGAAGCCACAACTTCCAGTATGGCACTTCAACCTTTCACATGCCCCTTGTACTTCCCCTGCCATGCGAATGGACAGTTTTTCACTTATAGTGCGTACAGCCTATGCTACCAAGCATCCCCGGAAAGCCTCTATCTACGTAGATCGCCAACAATCTGGATGTATCTGCGACATTTGGCTCTCGCGGGTACTCATGGCCAAACACTGCGACACAACCTTGAAGAACCTATACATTGATACGAGACATGTGGACTCACTCATGCAGGCGTACTCATCCACCAGATCATCGGGAATTCCGCATGCAAGCATACAAATAACTGCATTGCATTTTCTATAAGAGAAGAAGCCAACCTTTCCAAGGGCATTTGCCTTGCACTCGAAATAATTATCATATGCTACCACTCCCCCTCCCCCCGAATGCGATTGAACACATGCCTCGCCATCCAGAAGCGGCACCGGAATAGATGGAGTTCGAAGAGGGGGTTGCTCTCAAAGTAATCGGCGTAGAGCAGGGTATGACCGCTCTCTCTATTGTGGTTCAACGCCGGATCATGGCCCGAGATTGAACCACTGAACCTCGGTTGTTGCATAGCAATGTGGTCATTGACACCAATGCAGCAACCACAAGCTCCTTGTCGCCCAGCGACGAATCATCCGACGAGCAAATGAAGTTGTGAAAAAAAATATGTCCCCACTATCCATGGTAACTTGGGAGCAAAGTGTCGAACACCTTACGGTCATGATGAAGACGTGGTCAGTGAAGAGCACCCCGGCCTCCCCGTACAGGCAGCGGCATGTAGGAGTGGAGACAAGGGCGGCAGGCGGCCTTGCAGCACGAGGCTGACGGCTTTGGGGCCGACGAACATCGCGGGCGGTCGTTTCCTTGCTAGCACCGGCGGTGGCGAAGAAAAACCCACAAACGGGGACAAAGTCCTCTGAAAAGCGGGAGGGGACTGGGGTAGATGCGGTGGGGCTGTTGGGCAGCCGGCCTGGATAGCGATGGAGCGGCCGGAAAATGGGCGACGGTGGGGGGAAGGTGTAGGCCACGTAGGGAAGGGGAAAAGGAGTTTGTGTCACCGACAGGCGGGCCAGGGTGAGGATAAGATCGTGCGTCCCGTCCAACCGTGCTCTGTTCGTTTCGAAGCAAACACAGGGTGCATAAAAATGGACGCCCATCCATTTGCGGTCGCTCAACTCTATTGTGCTTACTCTAAGAATATACTAATTTATTTCTTATAGCCAGTTAACTCAGCTTGGGCTCTTGGTGAATAGTCAGCTCTAGCACGTGCTCCTAGAAATTTTGCGAGAGTGGAAAATGGACCATATAATAAAACCTAATACACTTTTCTAATCAACTGTTGACCACATTGACTATAAAATGGACTATAGATGACATGACACTGGCTTATAGTAATATTAACCATGCTCTTAGGCCGCGGTTTGTATCTGTTTCCCAGACATACAAGGACGGATGCAATAGCCTCGCACGTTGGAGTTGGCTCGGTTTTCGAAGACCTCAACTTCGACGGATGTCGCCGCCGCCTCCTTCTTCAAAAAAAGTTAGGGTTTCTGCCTTCCGCCGGCGCCGCCGCAGGTCCGTCTTCTCTCCGGTCGCCCTAGGGCTATGGGGACGTGGTGGATCTCGGTAAGGGCCGGCGGGAGGGCTCTGTTTTTAGTCGTTTCTTTTAGTATTGCTAGGGTTTGTGTCCTGTTCAGGAAGACGAGACGGCGGCGGCTCCCTGAAGTTGGAATAAAGGTCTCCCCACCTAGCCCCCATTTCGGCGGTGCGTCTAGTACCATTGGTGGGCGTGTGGAGGTGTGTCTCTGGCGAATCTATCTTTGATGGATTTGCTCGGATCTCGCCGTTGTTCGTATACGTTCGTGTGTCTTCGGATTGGATCTTTCTGATCTACGTTATTCTTCATCTGTGGCGGTTGTTGTTCTGGTGCGCTGGTTTTACGGGGCCTTAACACGACGACTTTCTGACTGTTTACTACAACAAGTTGTGCCCGACTCCGGCGATGGAGGGGTGAAGACGGCGGCGCGCCTTCGGCTCGCTACAGTACTGGTAGTCGTCGCTAGGTGATCTATGAATCTGGATGTAATTTCTATCATTTCTGGTATTCGTTGTAGTGCTATGATTAAAGATGAATAGATTAGAAATTTCTTGTAAAAAAAAACTCCGATGGATGTCTCCGTTCCATTTTTCCTCTGCCATGATCACGATCAGGCTGGCGCCCTGGCGCTACATTGATGGCCACACCGATCGATCCGCGTGCCCCGTACGTACGTCAGATCCAGCTTAAGCATATCTTTCTAGTGGAGTCCGGCGCAAGCATTTACGGGTAACAACAGGCCGCCGGACAGGTGTACACGCCGACGCAGCCGCGCGTGCGTCGTCGGTGGTTGGGGTCCGGCCGGCCCGGTGCGTTCTGCGTGCGCCCGCTCGCTCCACGCCGTGACGCACCCAGGTCGGCGGGCCTTTCCACGTCCCGCAGAGCCATAGACGGACGCTGCCGCGGGGCGGCGAACCGTGCGGGCGCCCGCCCACGCGCGCCGCCGCCCCGGCAAAGTTTGCTGACGGGCGCCGCGGCCGACGACGGCAGTACGTGACACCAGCGCGCGCGCGCGCGCGGGGCCCCGCGTGCGTCGCGTGCCGCACGTATGCCGGAGCCAGCTTTTCCCCGCAGCCGGTGACGCCACAGGCGACACACGGGGACCAAGGCCGGCCGGCCGGCCGGTGTCCAAAGCCAAGCCGGCAGCGCGTACGTCAGAGGCGGGCCTAGCGCGAGCAGCGGCCGGGCATCCCGTTGGCAGCCGAGAAAATGCGCCAGCCCTGCCCGTTTATCAGGAGCGACCTGGTTAAAAATGGCCTCTCCGGCACTGAAGTGGAAGTGGGCTCATCAGGGAATCGGCGGTGGTGGTGGCTCCGGCTTGTCGTGGTCACCATCCGGAACGGCTTCTAGATCGACCGTGACGTGCAGCCTTTTTTCTCCTCTATATCTAATATCCATCTCTGCGTCTTCTTCGGCGACGTGACGGATTCTCGTGCGCGGAGACGGAACTTTCGCTTGGGTGATTACGCTAGTAGCTATAGGCTATAGAATAGCACTGTGGGCGGTGACGTCCAGGACACCTGTTACTGCTCTACCCCGGCCAGGAGATATAGAGATACGTACGTATATTGCTTTGGTCAATAATTTCTGCCAGCATCACTCCTGGTGTGATGGATGACGGCCGTTGAGTCCGTTCATCTCTGCATAGGTGAGCAGTCTATCGTAGACGCGGACGGACGGAACGGAACGGGGGCAGACCGGTGAGCAGTACTGGACTGCCGGGGTTGCACAGGGGGCCTTCTGGATCCAGCAAAACAAATATCTATCCTGGGCAGGGCACAGGCGAGATCTGAATCATGATGAAGAAACCAGCGACCGATCCCTGCCAGGCGCCAGCTGCCTGCCGAGTTTCCTTCCTGTTGGAAGGTGCGTGGCTCCTGTAAGTGGTAAATTCGCAGTTGGAAGGGACGCCAAAAATGCTGGCAATGTCAGGCTTGCAAGGCAGACACAGCTTTCCGCACTCTGTAGCCAGCAGCCCAGCAGCAGAAGCAACCGAGCTCCCTGCCAAGTTAAAAACAGTGGCCGTCTCCTCGACCGGTCAAAAGACCCGGGAGATCGGAGTCGGACCGCATCATTCGGCCCGGCCCGGCCCGGAGATCGCGCCTTTGCGGCCACATGCCGCTCGCGTGCTATGCTTGCGACACCGAAAGCAACGGATGTTACTTCAGATCCACCGGCGGATTAACAATAATCAAATACAGTACTTAAACTGACGACTGAATCATGCTGCCACGGCCCACGGACGGACGGAGCATCGTGATCGGCGAGCCCGCCGTAGGGGGCGGAGGACGGACCGGAGGAATATACTACCCTCAGAATATGCGCTGCGTGCACCGATCCCGACGGACGACGACGCGGGCCAGTGGCCAGTGGGAGCGGGAGGCAGCGCAGCGCACGCCCCCGTCGACATGTCCAGCGACGGAGCCGCACAATAAAAGAACAGAACAGAACAGTGTCCCCGTCCACGTCCAACAGGATGCGACGCCGACGCGACGCACGCTCGTTGGTTGCAGCCAGCACGCACCCAGATCGGGACGCGACGCGAGGCGGGCCGGGGACCGACGCTACGTAGGAGTACTAGGCTCGGGTCGGTCCGAGGTACGTGCCCACGCCACGCGCGGTCCGGTGCGGGGGTGGGCGCGCGAGCAACCTTCTCTCGGCCGGTCGCGTCTCGATTTGACCCGCCCGCCCGCACGCCGCGGAAACGGCCCGCGCCGGGCCAGCCGGAAACCGGCGGAAAACGGTAGGGAAAAAGAGGCGGGTGCGGGGCCGGGGACGGGGGCGCCTAATCCGTTGTCTGTATCGCGTAAACTCCATGGATCTCGCGCCGGCGCCGATCTACTACTGTGGGGTGGCGTAGGGACGATGGAGTCGTCGCTCCGCCAATGCGGTTCGCGTATTCTTTCTTTCTTTCTTTCTTTCTTTCCGGAGTTGCGCCAGCAGCGCGAACTGCCCCGGAGGCCCCGGTCAAAAGAGGGAAACGCATCCGGGTCCGCGGAGATCTACCGCGCCTTTACGGTACGGTGACGCGAGATCTACCGTGCGCGCCGTGGAGTACCTACCTACCGGTTGCGGTAGATCAAACGGGTCGTGGCCACCGTCTATCTGCCCCGGACCCGCTCGTACAGACGCACCCGGTACGCGTTCAAATTAGCACGTACGTACGTACGTATATTTTTACACCAGATAAAGCTGGGTTTATCCCGAGTTTTCAGGTTTTCGGGACGTTTTTCATTGTGGACCAGAGACTCCTCTGGGCTTCAACGTGGCACGCATGATGAAAATAGCGGTCCATAGGCCCAGACCCGTCTAGTCTAGCAAGGAGTAGGCTGCCAGGAAGTTTCTCCTGTGCATCGGGGCCCACAGGTAACTCTACAGCAGCAAAAAATACAGGCTGTACTATAGTATACTACTAGTAGTATCGTCGCCGTATAATGAGAAAAATCTTAGAATATATTGCAAAAATGGCCATCATTTATTTGCTTGCACCAAGCAAATCCAGGAATCAATTTTTCCTCCTTCGGCGAATCGTGGTCTAAAATAGCAGCGCAAAAGAGGGAGTGCTTTACCACCCTTTTTCAGGAACAAATTAATGGCACGGTCTAAAATTGGAAGAAGTTAAACGAGTTCTATCAACGGGGTTCCCATGCTAGGAAGAAGGGTGCCAGTAGTGCGTCTTCAATTTTGGGAAGAAGATAAATGAGTCGTAGCAATTGCAATCTCAATACAAATCCATGCATTATACAGTGCATATCTTTTAGCCAAAAAATTAATGACATATTTCAATTTTAGGAAGAAATTAAATGGGTACTAACACTGTTAGTATTTCAATACCAGGAAGATGATAGATGTGTATTAACTTCCCAAATATTGTGATTAAATTTTAGGTGTTGCTCATATTTCTAGAATCTTTTTACGCAACATGTTACTAATGAAATGTTTTGATTTTAGATAGTAGATCATAAATGCATTTATATCCTCCCTCTAATTACAAAAAATGTTCCAAATATACGAGCAACATCATACTTATCAAGATTTTTTCTTCAAACATAAGATTTGGAAGTTTAGTGTGCATTCATTATCTTCCTACTATTGAGTTAATAGTCGGTTAATTTCTTCCTAAATTTGAAATATGCCATTATTTTTTTGCAAATAAAATTCAAAATTATGGGTGAATATATTTAGATTTTTTTCAATTGGAAGATTTGGAAAATATTATGCTTTAAAAAGTCACAACTGATGAATATTTTTTCTTGAAAATGTGTGATTAAAGGAGTACTTGATTTGTGGTCCCTCATATTTTCAGAAATTGCTACGTAGTGGAAAAAATAGGGCATGGCAAAACTTTAACAAGTATAGCCCTTAAACATAACAAAATGCATATATGCCCTTAATTTATTTTTTACAAGAAATACCTTGAAATTTTGCAATGTCCTCCTCTAGGGAAGTTGATCGTGTCAAAGTAAAATGACTTAATAAATGGCGGTAATCCTCGAAGAACCCGATGTGCCTGCCATAGGTAGCACAAGGAGAGGGCCTTTGATTCATGTCGGTTAAGGAGGAACTCCGTTGAGATCAATGTTGTCACCACATAACACCACGTTCCTTTTGGATTGAGATCCTAAGGGAGCTAGGAACATATGATGTAAAACTTTCAACCCTGGCCCTGCACTCACACTAGCGAGCATAACGTGCACTTTGGGTCAATAATCTTATATTAGTTTACGGAGGGAGTATATAGTAACCCTTTAGAAAACACAAGCGAGTGCAACACAAAAGGATAACATGACGAGTGAAGGAAGATGAAATGTGGGGTCGATGCAAAGATCATTGATGCAAAGTACCACAAGGAAAGTTTATACAACCACATACGAGATAAATCACTAACGAACCTCACAATAATGTTGATCCAATCTTTCCACCTATAACATGACAATGAACATTAAGGAAGGAGTTTGGTGGGTCCAAACCTGTGATAGAGGATACTCGATAGGAGGAAGCATGTAGGTCTACTACTATATAACTACAACACTGCACAATGCTGGGAGTCGGGAATTTGAACTACCTCGCTGCAAGCGTTGAGCCATTAAAGAGTGAGGAAGGGTATGCGGAGGATAGATTGGTGTCATCTCTTGTTGTGGATCTGAAGTATCATGTCATTGTTTATAGAACTTCTCTCATGCGTTAGTTACCGTCGCATGGGTGTGCACGTCACACACGTGATCATAAAAAAGTCAACAATTAAAGTTTAAGATCACCAGACTTATGCAACACTCAGAATAGTAGAACTTTTTAGAATTCAATTTGTATATCCAAGAATGAAATGTTCTCGATCCATGCGATCACTGTCCTATATTTGGAAGAGTTTCGGTGTAGCCTTATTTGGGGAGGAAATAGATTGTTGGGGATAATTACGAAGCCTAGTTATGGATATCTGTTGAGAGATGTAGCTCCCATGTTAAATACTAGTGAGGCAATCTGGCTCTTTGGATCAACATACTATGACGGTTGAGACCGGTAGATGTTTATAACTAAATGCAGTTGGTGGCAAACAGAGCAACGTGGATGCGGGATTAGAGATATGTATGGGTAAAATGGATTTGGTTCTTCGCTCTTCGTGCTTTTGGAGGGGTGGTAGATGATAGGCCACTCTCATGGATGAGACGATTATATGACATGTGAACCACTTCGATATTTCCATTCTTTCATCCACTATGTCGTTATGTTTCCTCATTTTCCATTATCTTCCACCCCCTGAATTCAATGTACACGTATTCAATGGATGTCGAGAGACGAAGATATCCCTTAGGTTTGTGTTATACAAAGTTGAGTCAAAGACAAACACCTGGATGAAAACATTATAATTTTTGCACCATGACTCAACTACCATATGAATTACTAACATTGTTGTTTTTTGAAAATGCAATTTCTTTTGAGAACAAGTTTCAACACGTCTTGTGTTGTTGCTTGGACAACATACCTTACTATATCTGATAGCGCAAAAGAAAAGAAATATCTTCTAAGAACACCTTGTCTTCCAAATACTCAGAATAACATGTGCTGCAAACAAGCGATGAGGAGGGGATGCGGGAAAGAATAGGAGACACATGAATACCATGTGGTGGGCTTAATGACTTTTTAAATTCAAATGTGAGAGTACCATTGGTTAGATTCATCTGCTTAACTAGTGCTCGTTGTTTTTTCGAGTATCTTCGTTTAAACGAAGTGAGTGGTCGTCTTATGAAACACGTTTGTCATGGCTTGGATGTCGTGCCATCTTACTCTACCGATAACACAAAAGAGACCATTCTACACAAACTGGTAAGCTCCAGAAGACTCAGCACCGTCATGGGCTCCGAAACTTCTTTTGTTATATCCTGGATGACATGCCATCTTACTCTATCGATAACGCCAAAGGGACTCTTCTACACACACGGTTGGGCTCCAAAATACTTAGGACCCACATGGGCTCCCAAGCAGGCCGAAAGTGGGAATGAGGGGAGGGCGTGGAACCGAGTAGAAGAAGCGCGTGGGCACGTGGCAGTCATTGATGAGTTTTCAAATTCAAATTAAAAGGTAACCGTTTATTAAATTCTTGCGCTTAACTAGCAGTTGCCGTTTTATGAAAATGCAACCATTTGGAGTTAAACGCTTTTCTCGTGGCTTGGATGATGTACCATCTTACTTTGTACAACAAAGCAAAAAAGAACGACCTTCTAAGAACACCACCGGACTCCAAAATATCCAACATCTACATGACCTCCTAACAAGCCGAAACAAGAAACAATGGGAAGGCGCGGGAAAGGAGTTCGAGAAGCGCGGGACCACGTGGCGGGCATTGGTGAGTTTCCAAATTTAAATCAAGAGTAACCACTGAGTCTCCAAATTCAAATCAAGAGTAACCGTTGATTAGATTCGCGCGCTTATCTAACGGTCATCAATTACTGCATTGCAATTTCTTTCGACCATATGTTAACAATCATCTCTTCAAAAAGCTTTTATCGTAGCTTTGGACGATGTATCATCTTACATTATTTGATACTGCAAAAGGGACGAAATTCTAAGAACACCTATATAGTCCAAATACCTAACACCGACACACGCTCCAGAAAAGGGGACGGAGGAAA
>NC_041388.1:428365889-428374391 GCF_002162155.2 Triticum dicoccoides
AGAAGGAATAGGGGGTGGGACGACGTGACATGCATTTGCGACCCTTTAAAATTAAGAGTAACCGTTGATTGGATTCCCGCGCTTAACTAACGGTTGTCATTTCCCAAATGGATCATCTCTTAAAAAACTTTTATAATGGCATGGACGCGTATCGTATTACTCTGCCTAATACCACAAAAGAAAAGAACTCCTAAGAACGTTGATGGAATCTGGAATATCTAGCATGGTAGCACCAACACGGGCTATCAAACAAGCCGAAAGAGGAAACGAGCGGACGACACGGGAAAGAATAGGAGAAGCGCGGGACTGCATGGCGGGCGTTTGCCACCTTTCGAACTTAAGAGTAACCGTTGATTGGATTCACGCGCTTAACCAACGGTCGTCGTTTTTCAAATTTTTGAAAATGACCATCTCTCTTCAAAAATCTTTTATCATTAATGGGACGTGTATCATCTTACTCCGCGGTAACCCAAAAGGGACGATCTTCTAAGAACATCGACGGAGTCTCAAGTACCTAGCACCAAAAGAGGAAACGAGCGGAAAGCGCGGGAAAAGAATATGAGAAGCGCGAAACCTGTGGCAGGCGTCTGCGGCCTCTCGAACTTAAGACCCACCATTGATTGGATTCACGCGCTTAACCAACAGTCGTCGGATCGTTTTTCAAATATTCAAATTTCTCCTGAGCATAACCTAAAAGACCACCTGCTCACAAAACCCTATCACTCCTCGGGTGGGATTACCATCTTTGCTCTACCATACTACGCGACACAATTACAATAAAATGGGACGCGTCTCATCCTACTCGGCGATAACCCAAAATGGACGATCTTCTAATAACATCGATGGAGTCTCAAGTACCTAGCGCCAAAAGAGGGAACGTGCGGAAGGCGCGGGAAAAGAGTATGAGAAGCGCAAAAACACGTGGCGGGCGTTCGCTGCCTCCCGAGCTTAAGACCCACCGTCGATTGGATTCGCGCGCTTAACCAACGGTAGTTCTTTGCAAAAAAAACAACAACAGTAGTCGGATCGTTTTTTCAAAAATTCAAATTTCTTCTGAGCATAACCTAAAAGACCACCTCCTCACAAAACCATACACCTCCTTGTATACCCTGCCATCTTTGCTCTACCCTACTGTGCAACACAATTACAAGTAGGCTCTTCGAAATACACCTCAAGGATTTCACATTTATGCAAGGAGACCTATCCGCAAGTTTACGTAGAGGACCCCGCAGGCCACACGAAATCGCGAGAGGAGGCCGTGTGAAGCCAGCCAGAGGCCAGAGTTTGTTTCCAACAAGAACCAAAAAAAGAAGACCCGTAGCGAGGCAGTTTGTTGGCGGATCGGGTCCATATCCGAACCACTTTTCGGCTGGCCGCACCACGCCTCCTCCTCCCTCCCCTCTCACTACAAGTAGCCGCGGCCAGCGCCCGCAGGAAGAGAGGCAGAGGTAGAGAGAGAGATCTGAGCAGGAGAGTCGAGCCCTCGGAATAAATCACGCCAAAACCCAACCCAGAGCGCACAACACAAACACACAGAACGGAGGCCGACGCCGCGCGAGAGAGGGACACAGACAGATCCGTCTCGCCGATCGATCGCGCACGCGCCCGCGCCCGGATCGATCTCGCTCGTCCCGTCCGTGCCGCCGCCGCGTTCGGAGCGGCGAGGGGTCGACGGCGGAGGAGAGGTGCTGCCCGGATCCGCGCCTGAGTTGTAAGTGCCTCCCCTGCTTCGAGATCTTCTGTTTCGTTTTCGTCAATCTGTGTGTGTGCGTGATGAGGCCTCGGTTTCGTGCCGGGTTCGTTCGTCGTTGGCGGATTGCGTGTTTGATCTGTGATCCGGGCGAGGCGGGGGCTGACGGGGCGGTGCTGTTTCTGGCTCTGGCGTGCAGGATCGGGGCGTGATCCGCGGTTGTGCGGCAATGACGGCCGAGGGGACGGCGCGCGGCGGCGCCGGCGAGGCGCCGAAGGCGGAATTGGCGGCGGCCAAGGCGGTCTCCCCGACCGGGGAGGAGCGCGAGGGGGTGGGCGGCCCCTTCGTGATCGTCAACGGCGACTCCGACGGCCACTCGGACCCGGGCTCCGACACGGGCGCCGGGGCCGAGCCGGATTCCCGCCGGGAGGAGGAGGATCTGCCCCGGGCCAATGCAGCCCCGGCTGCTGACGCGGGCGGAGATCACCCCTCCGCCGGTGGGGAATTGGCCGCTCTGGACGGCGCCGTCGGCCTTCCATCTTCCAACGGGCATGCTAGCCCCGCTACGGTGGAATCTGAGGTTGATGGCGTGGGCGAAGTAGAAGGTGAGGGAAGCCACAATTCTGAAGCTGTCTTGGGGGACCAGGGCACTGCTGCCGCTGGAGAGCTTGATGGTCGTGATGCAGCAACAGAACTTAAGATTGACCATGCTGACGCTGCTGATGATTCTGCTCCACCTGCCGTGGAATCCGTGCTTAATGTCAAGGATGGAGAGAGTGAAAAAAGTGCTGCCACTGAGGTTGTTGCTCCTGAAGAACAGCAGGATGGAGAGAAGAATGCTCCAGCAGAGTCCAGTGGTTCAGATAATCCCCCCACACATGTTGAGTCTGGTACCATTGTTTCGGAGTCTGAGGGCAGTGGCGAGCAGAGCAAAGGAGAAGAGATTGCTGCTGAGATCATGGAGCCAGGTACAGATGGATCAGGTATCTCGGGGGTGACTGAACAGCATGATGCTGACACAAGTGTGACTGCCACTGATCCTGTGATTCACGTCGATGAGGGCAAACATGAGCATTCTGCAGTCACAGAGTTGGTTGAGCAGGATGGGAGCAACGGGCATGACCATGTTGGGCAGATTGCTGATTCTGGCACATCTGCTCCTGAGATAGAAGCTGATGGGAGCAAAGGGCAGCAAGTAGAAGCACTGACGGCTGAGCCTGAAGTATTGGATGGAGGCGATTGTGAAGCGACTTCTAAGGTACCTTCAGAAGAGGAAGTTGTTGCAAACGGGCTTGGATGTGCCAAGGACACTGCTGACACTTCTTTGGAGCTTGAGGGAGAGAGCGAAGTTCCCTCTGGTGTGGTTGAAGTGGACGAAGTAGTAGGAAAGGATGGTGAGGGGGATTTGCATGATGGTCATACGGTCGTTGTCCCCTCATCTGACGAGGAAGCAAAACCTCCAGCAAAGGAGGGAACAAATGAGGCCATTCCTGCTGAAGTTGTGAAGGAGGGAATAAGTGAACAAATTGTGCAAGATAATGAATCTGTTAAGGATGATGTCTCTTCTGTCACACTTCAGTCAGTAAATTCAGAAGATCCTGTTGTTGAACCTAAGGGGGATCACATACTCCAGGTAGAAGATGCTGCAGGTGATGGAAACATGGCAGTTTCTGATGTGAAGGCTGTCATGTTGGAAATGAACACAGCAGATAGCGTTCAAACACAAGATCTCAAGTCGGCATCTGAAGACAGGAGTGTTCCACTGCATGTGAATTCGTCCGACCAAGTTGAGGAGGAGGTAAACAAAGAAGTTTCCCCTGAGGACGCACATTTAGCCCATAATGACTATTCTTCTGAACAGACTGGAAAGCACGAGCTGTTGGAATTACCTGGCACTGGTGCAGCTGCAGCTGTTAAAAGTGACAATGCTGTGATTGAGGCAGAACCAGGTAAAGAGATGGAGGTTGTTGAAGATGTTGTGTTGCATGCGGCTGCAGTATCTATTTTCCATAATGAGCCAAGGTCCATTGATTTCACTGATAATGATTACGTAAAGCCGGATACTGAGTTGGAAAGTTGTGATCATGTACAAGCAGAGGAGTGCAATTCTGATGAAATATCTAGCACCACTGTCAATGAAGTTATATCTGGTGTTTCCATGGAACATGAAACTGCTGTGACAGATGACGCTGAACTCAGATATGATACAGGAGTTGCATCTCTTAGTGAAACTGCTGTTGATGAAGGTGAAGCTGTTGCATCGACTGATAATAAAGCTTCTGTTGTAGATGAAGTTACACCCTCTTCCGCCACAGGAAGTGAATCTGATGTTGCTGGTGAAGCTGGTGATGTTTTGCAAGTAGGCGAATCATGTGATTTGGTTACAGATTGCCAATCTAATAATGACCAGCCAGACATTCTTGACGCATCAACTACGCGTGAAGAGCTAGTTTCTCTGACTGAGTATCCTTGCCTGCCAGTTGTTACATTGGAATCTGGAGTTAAGGCTCCTCACACCGACAAGGCGACAGGCACGTCAGATGAGACATCCAAAGATACTGAAAATATAAATGCATGCAATATATCTTCTACTGAGGTTGAAACCAAATCTTTGGAAGGTATGCGCTATTTTTATTTGGCTATACCTTTTTGTTTTTTTAATTTATATATTTTCTCCTTGAAGTTGGTGCCGAATATAGTTGTTTGTGAAAGTACAATGCTGACCCTAGTTATTGCATAACAGTAGTGGAACCTTCATCTGTTGATGGGGTAGTTCCAGTGGAACACGAGAATGATGATGAACATGCACACAAAGGCAAGGAGAAGATTGCTGAGGACTCAAGTGAGTCGCCTGTTGAACAGCCAGTTGAGCTTGAGAGTGACAAGGGAAATATACAGCTCATGAAGCCACACAAGTTCTTCATCGTAAAGGTTCCTAAACTTGCGGGCGATGATGTCTGGGCAAGGGTACAAGATGCTCAAGTTCACCTGGATCGCCTGACTCAGGAAAGAGATGCAATTAATGCTCGCAAGAAAAAGCAAAAGGTAACAGGCCTCCAAATGTTCCAAGTCCCCTTTTCCTTCCTTAGCACGTTTCTGACTTCTGTATTTATATATTGCAGGCTGCCTTTGATGAGTATCGGGAAAAGTTAGAGACAGCACGGAAAGAAGAGAATGAAGCGAGAGTTGCACATGCCGGCAAGAGGAATGTTCTAGATGGTGTACGGTCAACGATTGGGAAGTTGAATCAAGCAACTTCAGTTGAAGAAATTGATGAGTTGGTAAAAATTCTGTGCTGGTGTATTGACCTTATTACCATTTCTCATGTTATAGTATTGCGATTTTTGATCTGTCATCTTATGTTCAAAATTCTGATGATTTAGATCGTGAGGAAACAGAGGACCATGGAACACGAGACAATTTCTTTGAAAGAAGAGAAACTATTCATTAAAGAGATTAATGAACTGAAAGCCCAAAGGAAGCAAGCGTGCTCCAATATGGGCTCAGAGGCTGAAATGAGTGAAGCATTCCATCAAAAGGACCACATTCATGAGCAACATAAGGTATTTTCTTAAGCCATGCCTTGTTCTTTTCAATTCGCATTTCATTAATTTTATACTGACCTATGTTGTCTTCTCTAGAATTTGAAGAAGGAAGCAGATTTACTTTTCAAAAACCTGAAGTCCCTTGAGGAGAACAGAAAAAAGATTCAAAAATCTTTTGAGGATGAAAGAGCTGCTCTCAGAAAGTTAAATGATGACTTGTATGCTGCCAATGAACAACGTCAACAGGCCTACGAGAATTGGGTTGAGCTGAGAGGGGAACCGGGCAAGAAGGTAAGAAGCTTCTTGTAGGCTTTCTGTAGTGCAATATTTTCATGCTAAATAAACAAGTCAACATAGAAATACTACTGTGCTAGTGACTAATAATGCAGAATCTATTCTGTAGTGTTTCTGGTTAGCTGTGTAAGAAACTGAAAATCCTTGTCTATATCTTTGGCACGACAGAACAAGTACTTCTTCATGTACAAGAAGGACCGTGATGCTGCGGGCAAGCTCTTATCAAGTGGTGACATGGATGGACTTCAGTCATATTGTAATAATCAGGTAAATCAGACAGCCCCCTTTCTGTTATTATCTTAGTCATGCATTTGGTACGATGGATATTTGGCCTTGGTTTTGATGTCTCGGTTGCTTGAGCTGGTCAACTTACATGCGCTTTTGAGCCAATTGGCCAACAGAACAGATACAATCCACTAACATTTGCAATTTTCTTTATCTCTGTACAAAACATGGGTTGCAGTGCTAGTGCTATAATATATATTTGTATGTACGGGTTATGATCTACCTTTGGATGAGAAGTTCCTACAACTAAGTACTATGCTAATTCGTCATAATTATAGTCCCTCCTATGACTGATCAGTACCAACATCCTCATTACTCATTTCTTATGCTCTTTAAAATGTTGTTAAACTATAACAGTTCTTTCTTGATCCTCATATAATCTTATGCTATTTTACATTGATCAGTAATTTACTAATTTTTTAATGTTCTTTCGCTTTCAGGTTGAGGGTTTTATGGAGATGTGGAACAAAGATGATGACTTCCGCAGGCTGTATGTTGAAGCAAACCAGATTAGTACTCTGAGGAGATTAGGTACCCATGATGGAAGATCACTTGGTCCTGATGAGGAGCCTCCCGTCATTCCCAGTAACAATTACAGTAGAAGACCCAACAATCCATCTCAACTCACTGTTTCAAGCCCAAACGTGCCCATTACAACTTCAGAGGCAGCACCTGAAAAGTCTACTGCAGTTGTTGTCCCTGTAGAAGAGGATTCCTTCCCTGTTTTACCACCAACCCAGACTCATAAGCAGGCTAAACCAAAGGCAGCTGGTAGTGGTTCAACCCAGAAAGAAATAACCCCAGCTCCAGCTCCAGCTCCAGCTCCAGAAGTGGTAGATGTAAAGCAGATTGAAAAGGAAAAGGCTCGTCTGGCGGAGGAGTTGGAGTTAGCAAGGAAGGCGGAGGAGTTGGCACGCAAGGAGGAGGAACTAAGAGCGCAGAGGGCTGCAGCTGAAAAGGAACGACTCCGGTTGGAGCAAATAGCCAAAGCTAAGGAGGCTGAGGAAAGAAAGAAGAAGAAGGCAGAAAAGGCTCAGGAAAGGGCGGAGTTCAAAGCACGCAAGGAAGCTGAGATGAAGGAAAAGGTATGTTTCCACAATTTCCTGCCTTCATGTTAGAGCTCATTCCTTCTTGATATACTGTACTGCCCACACAACAAATTATTAATTCTCATCCTATTGCAAACATGTGCAGAAGAAAGCAAAGAAGTCTAAAAAGGTTGGCACTACACCAGCAGCCTTGACAAGTGGCGAGAGCAACTCTGCACCTATAGCTCCAGCAGACACTGAAAGCAACACAACTGATAATACTAGGAATGTTGATGTTCCTCAACCACAACCCATAATCATAAAGAGGATCCCTAAACCAATTGTGAGGCAGCTGCAGCCCATGCCCGCACCCCTGCGTAACAAGTTCAAAAGGAGAACGCGGCAGTACATCTTCATCGGAGTCGCAGTTGCCCTAGCTGTCGTCGCGTTGATCCTGGCCGGCAGAACCTTAGACCTCCCTGGTCTAAGTTCTATTCGCTTCTGAATTAGTTAGTACTACCCCCTATGGATGGCGAGGCGTTCTGCACACATATTCTTCATCCACAGCCGTAGGGAGGTGGAGGTGTCTTCTGATACAGGCCGGCATAGTTGTTTTGCGGGAAACTTTGGTGCTCTGGCTAGACATGGCTTATTTTTTCTGTTTGAACCGTGGATGCTGTTTTACTGTACCTATTTACCTCATAGATCGTGTTGTGAGTGCATTGTGGTAGACTTATCAGATGGTGGCGACATATATTCGTTAAAGTGAACATATAATAATCTATATAGATTTATTTTGGACATATGTCTTGTGGTCTGGTGGTTATGGTTATCTGTTGTTATGCCTCTGTGTTTTATATTACTGCATCATGTTCAGTTGGTGTTCACTTACATTTTGCTGGAATCACATGCTCCTTGCTAGCCGGAGAAACCATCATGGAGATTGGAAATAAGGTGAGCTTCCCTTGCTCTTTTATATATAGGCCTATTTGATTCAAAAAGATTTTCAGAGAACTTTTGGAGGATCAAAACCTTTAGCAATTTTTCTTATACATGTTTTTTGATTGGTAGGATTGATTCTTTTAAAAAGTTTCCTAGGCCTTGTTCGGTTACACCCCCTCCCAAGGGGATTGTGGCAGACTTATCCCTGCCAACCGAACAGGGCCAAAAGGTTCTTTTGTACTCCCTCCGTTCGGAATTAGTTGTCTCGAAAATGGATGTATCTAAAACTAAAATATGTCTAGATACATTCATTTCTGCGACAAGTAATTTCGAACGGAGGGAGTTCTCAATAGGGTATTTAGGAGAGTAACGGGGAGAGCCAGGAACGCGCAGGCCCTCCCTCCCGCTCGCCCCCCGCGAGGCGACGGGAGGAACCCTAGCGCGCTGCCGCCAACTCCTTCCCCACCCCTCCTCCTCCCTCGCTGCCGCCAGAGGGCGTGGCCGGGCGAAGCCTGGCCGGTGCCGGCGGCGGCGAGGCCTCCTCGTCTCCCCTCCCAGCGGCCTTGGCGTGGGCCGACGCGGCTGGATCGGGGTGCCTTGCTATCCCAGGGCGAGGCGGCGCGGCGGAGTGGTGATGGCGCTGCGCGTGGCGGTGGCGCGACGGGCCGGGCGTCGAAGGACGCGCCGGTGCATGGAGCGGCGGGGGCGGCGAGCGGCT
>NC_041388.1:428374821-428377976 GCF_002162155.2 Triticum dicoccoides
GACGGCGGTCGCGTTGAGGCAGGGCGTCGGTGGCGGGCTCCGGTGGCCTGGGCCGGCTCCTGGCTGGGCGCTGCAGTGGTGTGGGTCGCGGGCGACAAGGACCTGCGGGCGGCCGCCCCTGCCCTGGCTTCGGGCTGGTGGGGGTGGCGGCGCAGTGGTGGTGGCTGGCGGGGCGTGTTGGTCGAGTCCGCGTCCGATTCTTCCTGGTCGGGCGCTCGGACGTCGGCGGACGGCGCGAGGAGACATCTCCGGTGAGCTCTCATGGCTGCAGCTGCGGGTTGGTTTGGTCTCCCTCGTCGGCGGGCTCGCGGCTGCCGATGGCCTCGCGGAGATGTGTGTCAGCTACCATGGTGGGGCGACATGGGGGTGCTCGCGGGGGAGCTTGGTAGGAGGGATAGGTGGCCTCGATGCGGTCGCGCCACCTGTCGCCGACACGGTTTGCCGGTCCGGATGCGTCCGCTCCTCCTTCTTCCCCTGTCCCCTTGTTCGACGGGGAGCTTGGTTGGAGGGATGGGTAGCCTCGATGCGGTCGCGTCACCCGTCGCCGGCACGGTTTGCCGGTCCGGATTCGTCCGCTCCCCTTTCTCCCCCTCTCCTCAGCCGCGGGCGGGTTGGCGCAGGTTTACCAGCGAAGCGTCTGTGGGTAGTTCCGTCGGTCGAGGGCCATCGGTTGGTCCAAAGCTTGGGCCTTTGTGTAGGTCTTGGGGTTGTCTGGTTGCCAGGGCGGCGGCTCTGGCGGCGGGAGGCGCGACGTTCGTGGGCGTAGCGTGCGTCTCAGGTGCGGGCAGGCAACCATGGCCGCGTGGGTGGCGTGGTTGCGGGTGGTTGGCGGAGTTCAGGTTCAACGGTGGGATGTGAGTGCCGGGGTACACCACCTGTCCAGTACTTTGACTGGCCGACGGTGACGGTGGCCTTTGCCGCCGTACCCTTCCTGAAGGCTCCGTCGCGGCGTTTCCACTCTTGGCGTTTCCACTCTTGTCGTCTTGCTCCGGGTAAAAACCTGATCTTCGCTGATCAGGCGATGGCGGCTATCCATGGTTGTATCTTTCTTGGAGGCACCGCTTTGGAGGCCTGGCTTCGTTTTGGTCCGGTTCACCTCTCTATTGGTAGTCGGTGGGGTGGTGTGTCGGTGCCTGGCACCTTTGTATCTTGCTCTTGCCTTGGGTGTGTACGGTGTGTGCGTTGTTCGGTATCTCGGTTGTATTGGGTGATGTTTGCTTTATAATATAAAGCGAGGGAAACCCTTTTTCGGCAATAGGGTATTTAGCATCTACTCAAACCTCTTCTTGGAAGAAAACCTTCTTTTTCTCAAACTACATTTCATAGGCAATTTAGTATCCATTCAATCTTATAAGTTAGAAAATTAAGAGTATCCATTCAAACTTTTTAGAAAAGTTCTCTGTTTTTCCTCAAACAAACCAAAAGGCCCTGACATACATTTACGAGGTACACTTTTGCAAAGATAAACACCACTCGCCATCAGACACATACACATTATGTTTTAGCCTCTTGATTGATTCATCTGAAGCTTCTGCCTCTGCTCCTGCCGATGTTCTCCACGAAGCCCTCCCCGATCCCCTCGCCGATGCCCTCGATGAGGCCGCCGATGACGCTGAAGAGCGCGTTGATGGTGACCTTGGCCACGGCGACGAGCGGGTTGCTCTTCTCCGGCGGCACCACGCCATGCTCGTAGAGCCCGTTCACCATGTCCTTGGCGCACTTGGCGTGCAGGTAGTACCCGCACGGCATGCACTGGTAGACGCGCCCCGACCGCCGCCTCCGGCACACCTGGCACACGAAGCTCGTGGCCACGCCGGCGCCCGCGCCCGAGTCCGGCGCCAGCAGCAGCGGGTGGGCGTGCGCCGGGAGCTCCATCCGGCGCGTCATGGCCGCGCAGCATGGGTGCACGTCGAAGCTGCAGCACGCGCACCGGTACGAGAAGCCCTTGACCGGCTTGCCGCAGATGTCGCACTTGCACCGGAGAAACCCGCCTGATCAAAACGCATGCATCTTCGTCGTAAGTAGAGGCTGCGTGCCTGCGTGCTCGGTTGTGTGTGATGGATGGTTCGTCGCCATTACCTGGCTTCTCGAAGAAGAGGAGGTGCTGGTGCTTGGGGTGGAAGGGGTGGTCGTGGAGCGAGGGGGGAGCCAGGGCGCAGAACTCGTGCAGCTGGAAGCCGCAGATCTGGCACATGAACCGCTTGCCGGCGCCGTACTCCTTGCAGCCCATGCACAGGAAGAGGTACGGGAAGTCGAACCGGGCCAGCCGGTGCTCCGGGTGGCTGAAATGCACCATCTCGCCGTCGCCGCCATCGCCGCCGTGCTCCGGCTCGTGCTGCTGCGGCTGGCTCTGGCCCGTCTCAGGACGAACGCCATCCTCCGCCGCCAGCTTGCCGCTGAGGTTTCTCGGGTTCATGGACACGCACCTGCTCATGTCGCCCGCTCCAGAGTACATGCATATTTTGGGCATTGTGCCTGAGGCCATATATGGAAGGCCGAAAGCTTGAGCGGGAGGCCTCTCCATGGACCATGGCGTTGCTGTTGCACTAAAACTACAGCTAGCACTGCTGCTGCTGCTGCAGGAGCAGCAGCCTTGTTACACAATGCGGTAAAGCCAGCCAGGTTCTGATGCTTGTGTGAGGGACAAGTCTTATCTCCTGTGATTGACTGACCGAGGAAGTTACAGCATCAAGAAATCTCGTTTTGCTTTCGCAGCATCTAGTTCCTGATCGGGGTTCAGAAAGCCAACCGGGCTATGTAAGTAAGATCATAAACTACCGGTGGAGTAACCAGACGTGAAAAGATCTTCCTGTGCCTGACAACTCTGATGAACCAGACATGCACTTCTACCTCATTTCCTTATTCTATTTCCACAGACGTGAAGTTTGATATCTTCTGTTATTCATATTTCATTTCACTAAAGTATAAACGGAATGAAAACATGGAAACGGAAACAGAATTCTTTTGGGACGGAAGCAGAATCGGAAATGAGAACAGAACCGAATGATGTTTCTCCGATAAAACTCATGTGGAAACAGAATTTCAGTATCCTCAAATGCGGAAATTTCCGTCTATCTTCTTTCAGTTCTAGCCTGCCCAACCTATCTCCTTACTCTCGTGATTCTTGCCCCTGGCGCTCCCCCCTCCCACTTTTA
>NC_041388.1:428378316-428389384 GCF_002162155.2 Triticum dicoccoides
TGAACAAGTTTGCTGGTTTCGTTTTTCTATATGATTCTAGTGGTTTTTGAGTTCCGACAAACTTCATTTTTGTATCCGTGTCTGCGTTGCATGGTGTTCGCTTTGTATCAGTTTCTAGCAATACCTGCTCATTGGTGGGTGATGAATCTGGTTGCTAGTCTGTTCAAGTGGGGATGGTGTGGCAGTGACATCCCTATGGTGGACTTGTGTCCTCGGCGCGGAGCTCAGGAGGTGGTGGTACAGGAGTGGATGCAGATTATGATCTGTGTCGACGACAACTGGAAGACGATGGTTCATGTGCTGGGTTCGTGGTTGGTGGCTGACATGTATAGTTTCCTCCTTTGACATCATCGTCAAGCGGGGATGCTAGATCTAAAGTTCGATGGTGTATTCGGAGTGCTTCCCTGACCAGAGTCTTTCAACAACAACTGCTTCACCTTTGTTAAGCTGCTTTGAAGGTCCGAAAAGCCGCATATCAGCGATGGAGCTGCGTCAAGCTCGTGTGAAGAGGTGCCCTGCCACATTTTTTGGTGGCTGTTGTGGTGGTGCCGGAGTCAGGTGACGGGAGTTGACGTAAAGCTCAAGGGATTCTTTGCTCATGATAGTATTTTGTCTTATTGGTTGGTGGTCCTTTGTGCAAAGACCAGAGTTTTACTGTCCTTTCAGTTTTTCGAAGTCAATGTTTTATCGTGGCTTGTAACTTGATATTTATTATATGAATGAGACCCATATTACCAGACAAAAAATATATTCGTTTCCGCTTCTAAAAGATACACAAGCAAATGAGGCAGCACCGAGCTCCGCAAGTTTTCTACTCGGTTTTCACCCCTTTCCATAATTATCCGCTCAACACCGACATCTTGTACCTAAACGTTTCGAACCAAAGAAACTTGGTGCTCATCTCTCGGTGAAGCAGTATGATCGGTCAGGCAATGACAGTTTTGCACATACGATTTACCTAGTCTACACAAAATATATTTCACAAAATAGGAGAAATGATGAGGAAAAATGTAGAAAAGTAATATTTTGATAGAACATATAGATTGGAATCTATTTGGATTAACATTATGAAAATTGAGAAGAATGAAAAATACAAATAACTAATGAATAAATGTTTTTCGTGGGGAAGTAATGAAAAAGGTTATTCGAGAAAGTCACAAAAGATTTAAAAGAATTGAGGGAAAATCATAGCATTATGCTCATTATTATTCTTAAATTTTGCGATTTTGTTCCAATTTTAAGCTTTTGGAATACTTATGATTTTTGCCTTTACTCTAAATTTCACTTCTAAGATTTTTTTCTTGAATTTGTTTCAACCAACTTTCTCATGTTGTGTTCTTCTGAGCTTGGTGGCGGATCTAGAGGTTGATTAGTTGCGGTGCCAATCTTAGCAAATCACAATGTAACATTATGAACTAGCATTTTATGGCATTTTAATTACTACCAAGTGAACAAAATCTACATTCTTAGAGGGGGGAGGAAGTGTCAGGCACCACCAGCAGATCAGCTCATGCCCACATGTCCGTAGGTACAATCATCCGGTGAACCATACAACTTTGGGTGGGGTCAGAAATCAAATTTGGTCGATTTCAAAAGCTTGGTGTTCAAAATGTGGCTACTAAGTTCTAGTTGGATGCTTAAAAGAGTTATCTTGTGTGGTGACTGGTCTATAAAGGAGTCCAGTTTAACTATATGCAAGTTACCTGATTTTTAAACTTGGGTAAGTCAACTTTTTAAACATTATAGGTGAGTGTAAATGTATACACACAAGTACTATATAATATATGTGTACTATACAGTATGTGTGTATATTATAATAGAGTGTGAAAACTTGCACAATTTTTTTTAGAAATGGAGGAGGACCCCCGTGCTCTGCATGTGAACGATGCATGCAGCCACTTTATTAATTATTCACACAAGACCTTACAAAATTATACAAAAATAAGACTGAAGCCATCGTCTAGTCTAGGCAACATCTGTCGCTACTCCTATCTATCTAGTTGATTAAAGGATGCTGATAGTCTAGGACTAATACCAAAACAGACCTTGCAGCCAAACCTAACATCTAAGATCTGAGATCCCAACCAGGACGCCTGCCGGGTATGGGGCACCCATCAGTCCGGCGCACTCCTCAACCTGGACGCCTGTCGGGTATGAGGCCGCCGCAGCCACTTGCCACCAATCCATCTTTAGTGCTGTACCGCTGCATGTACCTTGCTCGGTTTAGCTGCCGTCGACGCCAGACAACGCCACCATCCTGTGCTCGTCCATCATCACACGCCCACCGGTGAGACCCCGCTGCTCCATGCCGCTGAGACCCGCCGTTGTCGACGTGTCAGATACCACGCCACTCCTCCTCTTGTCCCCTCTAGTCAACACTTGCTTCAAAACGATGCCCCCAGAAGGGAGAACGACATCGAAACGTCGCCATCGTCCGATCCGGTCGATCCAGATCTAGGGTTTCCCTCGGAACCTTCTGATCAGGTTGACGTGACCTACAACGATGATGCCTCGAGAAGGGAACGACGTCCGAGACGCCGCCATCGTCCGCCATGACCGCAGTCAGGCACGATTTTCACTGGAAGCCACGTCGCCCGATCTCGCGGTTGGCTAGAACAGAGCGGAGTCTCGCCACGAAGACGAACGCCGACGTCGGTAAACCGGCCAAGATCCGGCATCTCCTCACCGTTCCCTCAATGCGCCACCGGTCGGCTGAAGGCCACCGCGCGGCGGATCCGATCGGGGTTGGATCCGCAGTCGCCGCCGCCACCATCTCCGCGCAGATCAAGCACCCCGTCAGATGTGGCGCTGCCACCGCCGCCATCCATCCAGGGCCTCCGCTCCGCCGGCTTATGGCGCTTCGGCCACCGCCGCATGGCAAGGGATCGCTGCCCGAGCCGCCGCCTTCGGATCCCACGAGAAGGGCCACCCCTGCCGCCTCCGATGAGATCTTGTCGTGTCCACCCGCCCTGGTGCCTTTGGCACCAGGCCCGCCACCATCGGGGCCCTCGCCGGCGGTAGCGGTGGCAGACGGAGGCGCGGGAGGAGGCCTGCGGCGCTAGGGTTCGGGGGCCCCTGGCGTCGCCTAAGGGGAGGCGACACAGGGGGGGGGGGCGCCGATGGTGCTGGTATCAAAAGAGATAATATGCTCATTCTTTGCTACAAAAAGTGCACTCATAGTGCAAAAGTGCAAAGTTGTGTGCATGTTTTTTTAAATACATTTTTATATTTTTTCTTCTTAAAGGGTAATAGCAGCTTTACTAATTCATTCTTCCTTTGAAAGCTTTATTTAGAGTTTATTTGAGTTTCTTATTTCATTTCGTTCTTCTTTAAGGCTAATAGCAATGCCACTATTTCATTACTTCCTAGGAAACCATTTTCTTGAAAATTACACTATTACATGCATATTACAAAAAAACCCGCAATTTTTGTGCAATTTTTGTCATTATTTGTTTTATTTCTCATAAAGGGCAAAAACAATGCTCTAATTTATTCTTTCTTAGAAAACTTCACTATTTTGATTCTATTTTATTTCTTCTTCTTTTAAGGGCAATACCAATGCCGCTAATTAATCCTTCCGAGGAACTAACTTTTGCGAAAATTCCACTATTATATACTTATTACTGTATATTATAAAAAAATATTTTCTATGTAAATTGTGTGAAATTTGTTATTTTTTCATTCAATTTATTTTTAAAGGGCAATACCAATGCCACCGATTCACTCTTTTGTAAAAACTTCATTAATTTTGTAAAAACTTCATTAACAAAATGCCATTAATCCACTCCTTATTCGTAAGCTTTGTGTGTGAAAATTGAACTATTATATGCTTATGCTTGCATACTATCGAAAAACATAATTAATGAGCAAATTTTGTCTTTATTTGTTATATTTTTTCTCTTCTTAATGGGTAATACTAGTGCCAACAATTCATTCTTTCTTAGAAACTTCTTATTTTTTACTTTGTTTCAGTTTTTTATTTCTTTTCTCAGGAAACACCAACGCCACTAATTTATTCTTTCTTAGGAAGCTTTTTGTTTGCAAGAATTCCACTGTTATTTGGTTGGTCTTGCATATTATAAAAACACTTTTTTCCTTATTTGTTTTGATTTTCACATTCTATTTCTTCATAGAGGGTAATACCAATGCCACTAATTCATTCTTCCTTATAAAACATCTTTTTTTCCAGTCTTTTGTCTTACCAGGTTCAAGTATATTTCACACCAAGCCCAAGTATGAGGTGGCCTTTTATTTTGTGGCTGCAAAGTCTGAGTTTGTATTTTATTTTACTTATGTCTTTGGTCATTGATGCTTACTTGATTTTTTTCGTTGGATTTTCTCCAATGTATTTGTGTGCTCGACGTACATCTTGCCAATAATATCTATTACACACGTGCGTTTTGTGTAGACTGTGTTTATTTTGGTGCTCGATGGCATACAATTGCATGATGTGCCAAAAGGTTTATAGACTATACAATTATATTTTTTCCACTTATCACCAAGTTAACTAGTCTATACCTATAAAGCATAAAAGTCAGATAGTTCCCCGTGAACAGACTATGAATAATTAGGGACCAACATATGGTTAGGATGGAGGTCTTTAACAGAAGGATCGATCCCCAGTTCAGATCCAAAGTTGCGTGCCTTTAATCCATACCATACGCACAAACGTAATCTCCTCAGCACAAGAAAAATATTTATCAAAAAACTAAATCCAGGCGTCTCACTCCTAGCCACCCCCAAAGAGTCCACTTTAGCTATGAGTAAGTTGCCTGATTTTTAAATTTGGACCAGTCGATATTCTTGACCATTGGTCGATGCTTTAAGATTCGTGCTCCTTGTTTTTTCTTGTGTGTGATGTCATGTTTGTAACGAACATTTTTGACTGACCGCTATTTTGGGCTAGTCGATTCCTTATTGGGGATGAAGCCCGTTACACATTTCCTTATGTTGCCTGCTTGTAGGCCAACAAAGCTTCTTTTGTTTTTTAGTCGATTTTTATGGGTATTGGGGAGATAAGTGCGTGTGTGAGTCAAATGTATACAAAGAAGTACTGTATGACATGTGAATAAAGTATACTAGAGTGTGAAAATTGCACGATTATATCCTTATTTCTTACATATTACAAAGTGCAATTTCAGTGTAAAGTTGCGTGATTTTTTTAAACTTCTTTCCATTCTTACTTCTTAAATGGTAATACCAATGTCTCTAATTCATTCTTTCTTGAAAAACTTTATTTTTATATGTTTATCTATTTCCTTTCTTCTTTAAGGGTAATACCAATGCTACTAATTTGTTTCTACGTAGGAAACTACTTTATTTTTGCGAGTTTTCACTATTATATGCTTATTCTTTCATATTATTAAAAATTGTTTTTTGTAAATTATGTGCAAACTTTGTCATTATTTGTTTTTTTACTTTCTTCGTTCTTAAGGGTAATAACAATATACTAATTCAAGGAAACCTTATTTTTTTGTGAAGTCTCACTATTATATGCTTATTATTGCATATTATAAAAAAGTAATTTATATGTAAACTGCGTAAAAAATTACTTCATTTTAATTTTCTTTCTTCTAAAAGGGTAATATTAATGCCACTAATTCATTCTTTTTTGGAAAACTTTATTATTTTTTATTTCAGTTTCTTTCATCTTTAAGGGCAACACCAATGCCATCAAATTCATTCTTTCTTAGATTTTTAATGAATTTCCACTATTATATGTTTATTTTTGCATATTATAAAAAGCAAAATTTATGTGTAATTTATGTGCAAAGCGCTGCGGCCAAGGGAGTGTCGCCGCGTCATGTGTGACGGCGGGAGATAAGGTCCGGGCCGTGTCGTTCTTCACTAACGCCGCCATGCGCCTGACGTGGACGGCCTTGGCCGCCGACGAGAGCCGCGGTCGCCACGGTTAGAGATGCCAAGGCAAAGCTGCACCCGGACGGGGTTGCTCCTGCAGTGCGGGCCATGGCCGAGAGCGACTCCAACGAAGCCATGGCCGTCGTCACGAGGGCGAGCGCGCTGCGCCAACGGCTGGTGCCCCAGAAGGCGCCGCCAAAGCGCACGGCAGAGGACGGCGCTGAGCAGCGGGCGGTATCGTCGGATCTGGCAGCTGCCGAGAAACCGCGCGACGCACTGAATCCTGATTCACACCCACTGTACGCAGCCGGTCGGCTCTCACACATCCGACTTCCACCGAGAATACGACATTCGTGGACGCTGCTCTCACCCTTCACAGGCGTTCGTGGCGTTGTATATTTGTGTTTGCAGCTCACTGGCTTGAGAGGGGTATCCTTGGGAGAGGATGAGTTGCCCAAGGCAATGCTTGTTGCAGCAGCAATTTATGACTAGAGCCGGGCAGAACAATCTCTCAAATGGACCGGGGACCTCTCTTATTGACAGCATAGATTTTGATCAGATTGTTATTCCTGAGGTATGGCACATGTGCTTCATAGTTCTTGATTGGTTTCGAAAAAGGAAAGAAAATATATCACCATGGCAGGAAGCTAATTTCAGGGTTATCAGTTGGTCCACTCTTTCCTCCGACAAGATAGTTCTTGCATGTGCGCTAATGTACTGATGTGTATAGGATTTGCATGCGACATTCCTGAAGGTAATAAAATGTGTACACTTGACCTTCTGCCACATAGATTGCATTTTAAACTGAATTACCGAGCTACCTGGATTCAGCAATTTAGCCGTTTCGTGATATTGCAGATGCTGTGATACTATAAAGCAAATATAATTTGAAATATTAGTTTGTGATAGGGAAACTGTCAGGTAAAGTTGTAGTTTTATTTAACCAGCTTCGGTGGTTGCTTATTCGTTTCAGTAATTGGAACTGCTTTTGCTTTGAACATGCCCTTCAAAATTCTGATATGGTGTGGTGTTCTCATAAGTGGGCTCAGCACTCTGATGCCCCTGTTCCTGCAACAATACAAGGTAAGAACATCTAATGTTTACATTCACACTAATTTTCACCAGTTAGTATTTTTTTATTAAGTTCATTTTTTTAAGGGATGATGTGTTTGCTTTCACTTGTGATATAACAAAACTAGATCAAGAGTGATACCGAAGAAGTGAAGATGCAAGTATCTGTTTCCATGAAGATCACTCCTTTGGACTTGTATTGCTTTTAGGGAGGGAGTATAATTTTACCACACCTTGTACTTGACTTCCATAATTTTACCACACCCAACGTCTCTTGATCACTCAGTTCTAATTGTGCAATATGGATCTGAAGGTGGGAGTCAGTAATTACTGTACTGTGAAAAAACACTTGGGATGAAATATGGGTCCGAAACACTGGAGCGTGTCAGGAATGTGTGGTATAAACATGATGGTGTGGTTCCCCCTACATCATTGCTTGAAGTCTTATTTGAGGTTTCATCATGTTTTTGTGATTTAGAAGCTGACCTGCCTGAAAGCCTGAATTCTTTTCCTTCCATCTTTATTTTATCCGTTCCCATTTCAGCTTCTGTACGTACAGACTATGATATAGCTTTGTAAGTTAATCAGGTTACCAACACGTAAGCATTTGTGAAACCGGATAAATACTTTGTATCGTGATGATTATTAGATTACTTTTAGCCCTTTTATTTGAAACCGGAAAAATACTTTGTATCGTGATGATTATTGGATTTCTTTTAGCCCTTTTATCCGAAACCGGATAAATACTTTGTATCATGATGATTATGGATTTCAAGTATCGTTTAGCCCTTTTATACATAATCTTCTATTTCTGCACATATATAAGTTGATGTAGCCACATATCATCTGTATTTTCTATTATCCATAATAAGAAGCTATATAATGCTAATCCGAATTAGTACTAATATATAATTTTGGTAATCCACATAACCAAAATTAGTACTAATATATATATTTTGCTATGCAGATGTAGAATTGGCATTCGTAGAATAAAACAATAGTCAAGAGGTAAGCATCTTGAACAAAGCAATTGCACCGTAAGGCAGTTTATACTTTTTTTTCCTGGAAACACTCGAAGACAAGACTGCACCACACGGAAATCTGTTGGTGTTCCCGGGAGCGCGCGATCCTGCACGCGAAAAAAATATTTCAAAGTTGAAAAAATTACAAACAAAAATTTTGCGCATACATCTCGACATTATATGTGTGCACGTCAAGTTTTGGAGAAAATCGATAATTTTTGTGGCTTGTGTGAAAAGACAAAAGGATATTTTGTGAAAAGATTTTTTAACACCGAATTTTGTCTTTTTCACACACGACACACAAGTTGTTAGTTTTTCGCCGAACGACTTTGTGAGCATGTACAATATCAAGATGTATGCGCCAAATTTTTGTTTGAATTATTTTGACATTTCAAAATAGGTTTAAAACATATTTTTTAAAACAAAATTGCGTGCTCCCATGTGCCAAAATGCCACTCTCTTGGATCAGGCCCATATTACTACACTAATAAATAATAATTCCTGATTTTATTTAAGTAAGAATATTTTTCCTGCGATTACTCTATGCAGCTACATAACTACAATGTTGTCTCACTTTTGAAAACAGAATTTGAGTGACATCAAACATTGTGTATTGATTTGATTAAAAAAATTGCAACACTTATTTGTATTTTATACTAAGTGAATACTATTGAGACGTGCGTTGCACGTGCATACTTACTAGTACTCCCTCCGTTCCATAATGTAGCGCATATAGATTTTTCTAGAAGTCAAACTTTATAAACTTTGACCAACTTTGTACAGAAAATCATGTACATCTAGAATACCAAATACATATGCTTATATACATCACAAGACAGACTTTCATATTATATACATTTGGTATTGTAGATATAAATAATTTTCTTTATAAACTTGGTCAAAGTTTATAAAGTTTGACTTTGTAGAAAATCTATATGCGCTACATTATGGAACGGAGGGAGTATAAAAAAAGGAAGAAACAAACGTTATGGGGACACGCTGGTTCGTTCGTTTGCTGACCACATGTTCGTTTGCAATCGATGGACCGGTTGTACTCTCTCCATTCCAAAATATAGTGCATCCGCACTTTCTGAGGTTCAATTTTGACTATAAATTTAACCAACGAGACCGACCGCATCGGGAGAAAAAATTATATAATTAAAAATTTCTTTTGAATACGAATTCACTGGTATGAATTTTGCTCCTGCCGCAGTCGGTCTCGTTGGTTAAATTCATGGTCAAAATTGAAGCATGGAAATAAGAATAGAGGAAGCACTATATTTTGGAACGGAGGGTGTGGAATAAGCATGAATGGATGCATAGAAAGAGGAGATTTGCTGCTGCTTGGCGTGGCGTGACTGAACCAACGAACGCATGCGCGCGCACGAGTATATACGAAGTATATCGCACCTTGGAGCCGTGAGAAACGATGAATTAATCTTGTCCTTTTCGCATGGATTGAAAATCCACACCAGTTCCCTATGCCACGAGCGTCCAGTTCCACTGCAGCGCGAGCATATACAGAACTCATCATCGAGAGAGAAAGCTAGCACACAGGGCAAGCAAGCAAGCTAAACGCACGCAAGCAAGCGGGAGGTCGCTCCTCAACTAGCTTACCATGGCGAACGCGGCCAAGGCGGCAGCAATCTTACTTGTTTTTCTGCAGGTGGCGTGCGCCGTCGCCCGGCACCATGCTGATCCGCGGGCATCTTTCGCCTACGTCGAGACTTCAGGGGTGATGATGTTGAGTGGGTTCGACCAAGGAGAGGAGCGCGCGCCGGCGTCATGCAGCGGCACATACCACACCGACCTAGAATCCGTGATCACGGTGTCTAGCAAGATATACACGAGCGGGGGCCTGTGCGGCATCATGTTCCGCATCACGGACATGGAGACCGGGCGCAGCGCCATGGCAGAGGCCGTGGACGACTGCCGCGACGACGAGGTGGGAGCGTCGGCCGGCGTGTGGAAAGATCTCGGCCTCGACACTACAGGGGCCGGCTTAGTGGACGTCATGTTGTCCTATTGAGAGCCTGAGACTGAGAGGTCGGCTGGATCAGGGTTGCCGACGAGATAAACTCTTCATGGTAAATCAAGTTGGGGTCATACACGCTACATGCATATGATGTGTGAGTCATATATATGTAGGAGGACATCTGAATAAAGCAACCTATACTTTTCTATAGGTGTGAATCAGTGCAAGTCTATTATTTGTTTTCAACTGCTAAAGACATACTAGTACTATACACATTTCCTCTTCTCTCTCACGGAAAGAAAGGCGACCCCGTCCATCCATACCATCCCCTTGGTGAGGCCATTGTCTCCTCCTCCTTCGTTTGCCGAACCGATGAAGAATGGGGCGGGAATCCTGGATCTGTGTTATGGCGATGTAGTTAGGTCTCTTTAGGAATAAGGTTTTGCTGCCCAAAGGTGGCGTTGTGGTGGTGATGGCAGCGCCTTAGATTTAGATGTAGACAAACACAACCCAATCGCTCTTCTGGATTCCATTCTTTTAGTGAAGAACGACACAACACGCTTGGTCACATGAACATAGTTTATATTACCATGAATATTGACCATCAATAAAACACCTCCATTCTTTTAGTGTTCCACCAGTTCCACCTGGGTCCCCAAACTCTAGGGGCGCCATCCCAGCTATGCTCCCGAGGCCTGCTGCTACGATGTGTGAGCAGAGAAGGTAACTCCTATTTTTTCCATCCGAGATCATGGTCCTTCCCTTCCCTCCCTACGATGCAAGTCACCACTAGTAGAAAACAGGGCTTTGGTCCAAACCGGGTCAGTCCATTAGTCCCGGTTCAGTCTAGAACCGGGACCAATGTGGACATTGGTCCCGGTTCGTGAGCCCAGGGGCCCGGCCGGACCACGTGGGTCATTGGTCCCGGTTCATCTGGACCTTTTGGTCCCGGTTGATGGGATGAACCGGGATCAATGGGGCTCGCTCCTGGCCCACCATCATTGGTCCCGGTTGGTGGCTTGAACCGGGACCAAAGGCTCCCCTTTAGTCCCGGCTCATGTCACCAACCGGGACCAATGAGGTGCCTATATATACCCCCTCGCGCAAGAGCAGAGCACAGTGCTCTATTTTTTCTGGCCGG
>NC_041388.1:428389705-428393678 GCF_002162155.2 Triticum dicoccoides
GAGAGGGCTTTGTGGTGCTCTAGCTCACCTCCTATGCACATGAGGTGTTCGATGGAATGCCCGAGCTACACTACTTAAGCTTTCTCCTCTCGAAGCTCGACCTCCAAACTCCATTTTCCTCGAGATTTGTCTAGATTTAGCGTTCCGTCACGCCCCGTCCCCGTCTTCACCGCCGTCGATCACCCGCGCCGATCTCATCACCGACACCACCGTGGCGAGCCTCTTGTTCTTATCTTCTTTCTGAAAGGAAAAATATTCTTACTTGTATGTTTAGATAGATACTTGTATCATTTTCTTACATTTATTATTGCATCTTATATAGTGCGATGGTTTTGGTATCCGCCCCCGTCGGCCCTCGTCCTGTCTATGATTCGGATGTGGTATGTATATTATCTTTATAACTATTGGTTCATTTATTGTTTATGAAAATTATGCCGACCAACGTGACATAGATTTTATTTATCTAGGATGTATGTGAATCGGAAATGCCAACCGACCCTATTGTCGAGAGGTTAAATTTAGTTGAAGAAGAAAACAATTTGTTGAAGGAAAAAATAAAAAAAATTGAGGAGGAGAAGATGATATTGGAGTTGCATGTTGCGGATGTCGTCGATGATCACAAGATCAAGATGGATGCAATGCGCTTGAAGATTAGAAAGATTAGAAAATATGCCATTCATACCGAGGCTTGGTATCATTATGCCATTGGATCAATTGTTACCTTGGTTGCGATTATGATCGCATTTGTTTTCGCATTGAAATGTTTTACATAGTTTCAATGTATGGTTTAATTAATTAGATGCTCTGGAGAGCTATATGTTGTTAGATGAGAACTATGTATGCACTTTGGTTTTAATGTGATGATAAAATTCTATTAATTTAGACACTTAATTATATATAATGCACGCAGATGAACCGGCAATGGATGTACGGTGACAGACACACCCGCGAGTACATTAAGGGCGTGCATGGGTTTCTCGATGCGGCTGAGGCAAACAAGCAGAATGGTTTTATGTGTTGTCCATGCACTGAATGTGGGAATACGAGGTCTTATTCTAACCGGAAAATCCTTCACTCCCACCTGCTTTACAAGGGTTTCATGCCACACTATAATGTTTGGACGAAGCACGGAGAAATAGGAGTTATGATGGAAGACGGCGAAGAAGAAGACTACGATGACAACTATGTGCCCCCCCGAATACGGTGATGCTGCAACGGGGGGAGCTGGTGAAGATCAAGAGGAACCAGACGATGTGCCCAATGATGCTGCAACGGGTGAAGCTGCTGAAGATCAAGAGGAACCAGACGATGTGCCCGATGATGATGATCTCTGACAGGTCATTGTCGATGCAAGGACGCAATGCATTAGTCAAAAGGAGAAGCTGAAGTTCGATCGCATGTTAGAGGATCACAAAAAAGGGTTATACCCCAATTGCGAAGATGGCAACACAAAGCTTGGTACCATACTGGAATTTCTGCAGTGGAAGGCAGAGAATGCTGTGGCTGACAAAGGATTTGAGAAGCTACTGAAAATATTGAAGAAGAAGCTTCCAAAGGATAACGAATTGCCCGACAGTACATACGCAGCAAAGAAGGTCGTATGCCCTCTAGGATTGGAGGTGGAGAAGATACATGCATGCCCTAATGACTGCATCCTCTACCGCGGTGCATACAAGGATCTGAACGCATGCCCGGTATGCGGTGCATTGCGGTATAAGATCAGACGAGATGACCCTGGTGATGTTGACGGCGAGCCCCCCAGGAAGAGGGTTCCTGCGAAGGTGATGTGGTATGCTCCTATAATACCACGGTTGAAACGTCTGTTCAAAAACGAAGAGCATGCCAAGTTGATGCGATGGCACAGTGAGAACAGAAAGAAAGATGGGAAGTTGAGAGCACCCGCTGACGGGTCGCAGTGGAGAAAAATCGAGAGAAAGTACTGGGGTGAGTTTGCAAAGGACCCAAGGAATGTGTGGTTTGCTTTAAGCGCGGATGGCATTAATCCTTTCGGGGAGCAGAGCAGCAATCACAGCACCTGGCCCGTGACTCTATGTATGTATAACCTTCCTCCTTGGATGTGCATGAAGCGGAAGTTCATTATGATGCCAGTTCTTATCCAAGGCCCTAAGCAACCCGACAACGAAATTGATGTGTACCTAAGGCCATTAGTTGAAGAACTTTTACAGCTATGGAATGAAAACGGTGTACGTACGTGGGATGAGCACAGACAGGAGGAATTTAACCTTAAGGCGTTGCTGTTCGTGACCATCAACGATTGGCCCGCTCTCAGTAACCTTTCAGGACAGACAAACAAAGGATACCACGCATGCACGCACTGTTTAGATGACACTGAAAGTATATACCTGGACAAATGCAGGAAGAATGTGTACCTGGGCCATCGTCAATTTCTTCCGACCAACCATCAATGTCGAAAGAAAGGCAAGCATTTCAAAGGCGAGGCAGATCACCGGAAGAAGCCCGCCATGCGCACCGGTGATCATGTGCTTGCTATGGTCAATAATTTACACTACGCAATCTTTGGAAAGGGTCCCGGTGGACTAGCTGTTCCGAATGACGCTGAGGGACACGCATCCATGTGGAAGAAGAAATCTATATTTTGGGACCTACCCTACTGGAAAGACCTAGAGGTCCGCTCCTCAATCGACGTGATGCACGTGACGAAGAACCTTTGCGTGAACCTGCTAGGCTTCTTGGGCGTGTATGGGAAGACAAAAGATACACCTGAGGCACGGGAGGACCTGCAATGTTTGCACGAAAAAGATGACATGCCTCCGAAGCAGTATAAAGATCCTCCCAGCTACGCTCTTACGAAAGAAGAGAAAGAAATTTTCTTTGAATGCCTGCTCAGTATGAAGGTCACGACTGGCTTCTCGTCGAATATAAAGGGAATAATAAACATGCCAGAGAAAAAGTTTCAGAACCTAAAGTCTCATGACTGCCACGTGATTATGACGCAACTGCTTCCGGTTGCATTGAGGGGGCTTCTACCGGAAAACGTCCGATTAGCCATTGTGAAGCTATGTGCATTCCTCAATGCAATCTCTCAGAAGGCGATCGATCCAGAAATCGTACCAAGGCTAAGGAGTGATGTGGCGCAATGTCTTGTCAGTTTCGAGCTGCTGTTCCCACCATCCTTCTTCAATATCATGACGCATGTCCTAGTTCATCTAGTCGACGAGATTGTCATCCTGGGGCCCGTATTTCTACACAATATGTTCCCCTTTGAGAGGTCCATGGTAGTCCTAAAGAAATATGTCCATAATTGCGCTAGGCCAGAAGGAAGCATCTCCATGGGCCATCAAACAGAGGATGTTATCGGGTTTTGTGTTGACTTCATTCCTGGCCTTAACAAGATAGGTCTCCCTAAATCGCGGTATGAGGGGAGACTGACTGGAAAAGGCACTCTTGGAAGAGACTCAATAATATGCAGGGACGGATATTCTTGGTCTCAAGCACACTACACAGTTCTACATAACTCTACCTTGGTGACCCCGTATGTCGATGAACACAAGAACAGTCTGCGCTCCAAACATCCGGAGCAGTGCGACGACTGGATTACATGTGAACACATCAGGACTTTCAGCAGTTGGTTGGAAACACGTCTCAGAGGTGACAACACTGTTTGTGATGAGTTGTACTTGTTGTCCACGGGACCATCTTTGACTGTATTGACTTACAAAGGATACGAGATAAATGGGAATACATTTTACACGATCGCCCAAGATCAAAAGAGCACCAACCAAAACAGCGGTGTCCGCTTTGATGCAGCAACCGAGAGCGGAAAGGATACATATTATGGTTACATAGTGGACATATGGGAACTTGACTACGGACCTGATTTTAAGGTCCCTTTGTTTAAGTGCAAATGGGTCAATCTGTTAGGCGGCGGGGTACAGGTAGACCCACAGTACGGAATGACAACAGTGGATCTGAAAAATCTTGGGTACACTGA
>NC_041388.1:428394684-428396705 GCF_002162155.2 Triticum dicoccoides
AAAGTTAATCACAAAATAAAATAAATAAAGCAACAAAGAAAACAAAAAAACTAAAAAAGTGTTTTCAAATTTGAAAACTAATGGCACTAACAGAAAGTTTATAATTTTTGTAAAACTAATGGCACTAACAGAAAGTTTATAATTTTGCTAACCTAAAAGCAAACAGAATTAAAAATTAAAGCAAAAAAACAAAATAAAATAAATAATGCAAAAAACAAATCAAAAAAACAGGAAAAAACTATTTTTATAGTAAAGTTAATCACAAAATAAAATAAATAAAGCAACAAAGAAAACAAAAAAACTAAAAAATTATTTTCAAATTTGAAAACTAATGGCATTAACAAAAAGTTTATATTTTTTTCTAAAACTAAAAGCATAAAGAATTTAAAAATAAAGCAAAAAATAAAAGAAAATAAATAAAGCAACAAAAAAACAAAAAAATGCCACCTACTGGGCCACCATGGCCTGAATACGACTAGAAACCCTACCATGGGCCAGGATTCAGGCCCGCAGCAGGCCCAGTAGGCCCACAGGCATTGCAGTGATAGATTAGGCCCGAAAGCCTGCAGTTGAGAGGAGCTCGGGAGGGTGGGCGCAACAGCGCTTATAAACCACTCCCGAGCCCTCTTAACTAGCGAGGTGGGAGTAAACTTTTGGGCGCGGGGCAGCACAAGGCCATTGGTCCCGGTTGGTGGCACCAACCGGGACTAAAGGGGGCATTGGTCCCGGTTCGTGGCACGAACCATGACCAATGCCCCCCTTTAGTCCCGGTTGGTGCCACCAACCAGGACCAAAGGCCGCCGCTTCCCGCCCTTTGGGCTGCTGAAAATTGGCATTTGGTCCCGGTTGGTGCCACCAACCGGGACCAAAGGGGGGCATTGGTCACGGTCCGTGCCACGAACCGGGACCATTGCTCTGGGTATATAAGGTAGCACTTGTGAAAATTTCGCCAACCGCTCCCATTCGCCCCGGACGCCCCCAGGTCGTTCGTCGTCGTCGTTGCCGCCCCGAGCCCGTCATCGCCCGCTCCCCGTCGCCGTCGCCCCGCGCCGCCGCAGGCCTTGTCCCCGTCGTTGCTTGCGCCGTCGCCGGCCTCCTTCTCGTCACTGCACACGCCATCTCCGGCCCCCTCCCCGTCGCCTCGCGCCGCGTCGCTAGCCTCCTCCCCGTCCCCGGCCTCCTCCCCGTCACGCCCCCAGTGAGCTCCCCCCTTCCCATCGATCCCTGTCGCTCTGACCATCGCCGCCGAGAGGCTCATATGTATGGCTATGTATGTATGTATGTATGGCTATGTATGTATGTATATGCTCATATGTATGTATGTATGTATGTATGTATGTATATGCTCTCTGTATACAGATTTGGCTATGTATATGCTCATATGTATGTATGTTCATATAGCATTTTTTCTATATATGAATTATTATTTTGTTCATGGATATATGCTAAAGAAAATGAGGGGGGTGATAGATGATGATGAGGAGTCGAGAGTGGGACGAGAGGTCGAGAGGTGGCGAGGGGAGAAAAAAAATGTTATCAGGGACGAGGGTCGTCGAGGGGTCGAGAGAGGGACGAGGGGTCGAGAGAACTAAATAAGAAGAAGAAGAGGAGAGGAAGAAGAGGAGAAATAAATAAGAAGAAGAAAAAAGAAGAAAAAGAAGAGGAGAAGAAGAAAGGAATAGTGGAGAAGAAGAGAAAATAGAATATATTCTATTTTTTTTCTCCTTCTCCACTATTCCTTTCTTCTTCTCCTCTTTTCTTCTTCTTTTTTTTCTTCGATCTTCTCCTCTAGCTATTCCTTTCTTCTTCTCCTCTTTCTTCTTCTTCTTCTTCTTCTTCTTCTTCTTCTTCTTCTTCTTCTTCTTCTTCTTCTTCTTCTTCTTCTTCTTCTTCTTCTTCTTCTTCTTCTTCTTCTTAATTTTTATCGGGAACGAGGGTGTCGAGGATCGCCGAGGGGTCGAGGGTCGGGAACTAGGGTAGAGGGTCGAGGGTCGTTAAGGGGTCAAGGGTCGAGGGTTTCA
>NC_041388.1:428396910-428402373 GCF_002162155.2 Triticum dicoccoides
TATCGGGAACGAGGGTGTCGAGGATCGCCGAGGGGTCGAGGGTCGGGAACTAGGGTAGAGGGTCGAGGGTCGTTAAGGGGTCAAGGGTCGAGGGTTGAGGGTTCTATAGGGTCGAGGGTCGAGGGTTCCAGGGTCGTCTAGGGGTCGAGGGTTCCAGGGTCATCGAGGGTTCGAGGGGTCGAGGATCGCCGAGGGGTCGAGAGAGGTTTCCTAGTGTCAAAGTATTGAAGAATTCCATGGCTTCATCATTAGCCGGAAGTAACCAGGGCATGACGAAGTCCTCCAAAATTATTTTGGAATGGTGTCCCGGATAGGATAATTTGCCTTTTTGTATGAATTTCAGCAAAGGCCTTCCAAATAACGATATTTGGAAGGTTCTTGCTGAACTTTGTACCAAAAAGCGAATTATCCTATCTAGAACTCCGTTTCAAAATAACTTTGGAGAGCTTCGTACCATCATGCACATGTTACTTTCGCCTAATGATGAAGACATGGTTTTGTTGAATCCTTTGACACTACGCAACCTCCCGACCCCTCGGCGATCCTCTCGAACATGAGAGGAAGAAGAGGATCGCCGAGGGGTCGAGGGTTCCAGGGTCGTCGAGGGTTCAAGGGGTCGAGGATCACCGAGGGGTCGAGAGAGGTTTCCTAGTGTCAAAGTATTGAAGAAATCCATGGCTTCATCATTAGCCAGAAGTAACCAGGGCATGACGAAGTCCTCCAAAATTATTTTGGAATGGTGTCCCGGATAGGATAATTTGCCTTCTTGTATGAATTTCAGCAAAGGCCTTCCAAATAACGATATTTGGAAGGTTCTTGCTGAACTTTGTACCAAAAAGCGAATTATCCTATCTAGGACTCCATTCCAAAATAACTTTGGAGAGCTTCGTACCATCATGCACATGTTACTTTCGCCTAATGATGAAGACATGGTTTTGTTGAATCCTTTGACACTAGGCAACCTCCCGACCCCTCGGCGATGCTCTCGAACATGAGAGGAAGAAGAGGATAAAAAAAGAAGAGGAAGAAGAAAAAAAAGAGGAGAAGAAAGAATAGAGGAGTAAAAAAAAGAGGAGAAGAAAGAATAGAGGAGTTCTTCTCCTCTATTCTTTCTTCTCCTCTTTTTTTTCTTCTTCTTCCTCTTTTTTATTGGGAACGAGGGTCGTCGAGGGACATAGATGTAGTGTCGTCGTTGTCGATATATACCCCCTCCCGATATCTTACTATGATTAGGTAGCTAGTTCTACGTTTGGCACTAATATATCCATCTGTCATGTTTGAATAGTAATTGCCATGTTGTAAATATTTGTGGAAACTATGGACACCGCCCTAGACGAAGCAAAAGAAGCGTTGTTGAGGGACATAATCGCAGAAGGAAGTGATGCCGTCTCGTTGTTTCTCAACGAAACCGATGGTCTAGAAGGAGAGGGTGAACAAGCTGGCTACGGTGACTTAATGCCGGTGCAAGAAGAAGAACATGAGGACGGCTCCGGTGACCCAATGCCGGTGCAAGAAGGAGACCGTGATGACGGCTCCGGTGACCGAACTGAGTCCGGCCAGGTATATATATTAGTTAAGCCCGTGCTGACTAGCTGATTGATGCATTCATTATTTTGGTATGTACACATATTAATTAAGTCTTTGTTCTTTTTTCTATCCCTCCGGATCGAGCACAACTTCGGTAAAGAGACGAGGCCCGAAGAAAAAGTTGAGCTCGGATGAAAAGTTTGAGATCATAGCAATCGCGCCCGACGGCCAACCGATTGAACCCCTCCGGACAAAGAGCGCATTTGTTGCTCAGTGCGGGGTTCTGGTTAGGGACAAGATCCCGATAAGCATCCAGCAATGGTTTAAGCCGGCTACAGAAGACCCTGAGGTGTCTTATGTCAATGATATGCAGAAAAATGATCTTTGGACTGAGCTGAAGTCAAATTTCACCCTACCGCCAGAGGATAATCCAGAGAACCCAGTTAAAGAGAAAATAATCAAGTCTTTTGCTCTTAAGAGGATGGCAGAACTATTCAGGAGGTGGAAGAAAGATCTGAATAAGTTTGTCGAAAATAATGAGACACCAAAATTCAAGGGCAGATATGAGAAGATCAGAGATCACTGGCCCGCATTTGTGGCCCACAAGACATCGGAAAAGAGTAAGAAGATGTCGGCGACAAACAAGAAAAATGCTGCGAAGAAGATGCTTCACCATCGCACGGGGTCAGGTGGCTACCTCGTAGCCCGGCCTAAGTGGGCCAAGACTGAGAATGATCTGGTTGATAAAGGGATCGAACCAGAGACAATTAGCTGGCCAGACCGTTGCCGGACTTGGTTCTTCGGGGCTGGCGGAACCTTGGACCCTGTAACAGGGAAGTGCATTTGGACGAATGATCAAATGGACATACCAGTCAGGAAGCTTAAGCAGTATATCGAAGCAGCGCAGCAAGGGAAGTTCTTTCCAGACAGAGAGAATGACGAGCTCACAATGGCCCTCGAGAATCCTGAGCACCCTGGACGGACACGAGGCACGCCAGGCTCCATTCCGTGGAAGGTTGGGTTTTCGGACGCAGGCGGTTACAAATCCCATGAGAGGAGGAAAAAAGTGCAGCAGACCCAAATGCAGGCGCTGCAAGCAAGGGTAGACGCGATAGAGGAACGAGAAGCAAATCACAGCAAACGTACTGCCGAAGCCTCCCCCGAAGCTACCCTGCCATCTCAGTGCAGAAGCAGCGTGGCTTCCACCGAGCTGCTTCAGCCGGAGCATGCCTTGATGGCTCCTGCCAGCTATCCCGTGGATGCTATCACGGAGTCTCAAAATTGCCACCTTATGACGCAATGGATGAATTTGAAGGTCAAGGCGGTTGTTGGCTCTGTTTATCCTACTGAACCTGACACAACTTTTCACTGCCGGCCAATTCCAGAAGGATATGCTAGGGTGATGGTGGATGAAATAATGGCGCGATTTGAGGACCTCCAGCTTGACCACCCTACCGGTGAAGGGGAGACTCGGCTGGGGTCTGCTCTGAAGACTCCATGCCTATGGCGGAAGGAGCTCATCAACCTTCCGAACCGGACGCCTCCGCCTTCTCCTCCTCCTCCGGCGAGTCAGGGCACTCCGCCTCCTCCACCGCCTCCTCCTCCGGCGAGTGACGATCAGGGCCCTCGGCCGGCTCCTTCTTCGGCGCGTGGCGGCACTCCGCCTCCTTCTCCGCCTGCGCCGACGCGCCCGAGAAGCCAACCTCCTCCTTCTCCTCCTCGTCAGCAAGGGCAGAAGAGACCTGCCGCCGCTCCAGCTACTCCGGCGCGTCGTAGTCCTTCTCCTCCGCCTCGTAAGCAAGTAAAGAAGACAACTGCTTCGTCTGCTCGGTCGGCGTCTAGCAGTACAATCAGAGGCGGGAGGACATACAGATTCGGTCCTTCTCTGAAGACTCCAGAGAAGTTACCATATGAGAGGACCCCGGAGGAGAACGCTGAGATCGCGCGAACCGAAGTAGATGACTGGTTTCAAGGGTTGAGAGCAAAGAGACATCCACCTCCGGAGGAGAAGGTAGATCCGGTGAAAGTGAAGCGCACTCTGGCTGCCCTGGCAAAACCACCCAAGTCTCTGCCGAAAGGCAACTATGAGCGCATTATTGTAAAGACATGGGCCGAAGCGGAGCGGTCGGGAAGTACAATCAGTGATCAAAGGCTGAAAGAACGACGAGCAGCTGGGAAACAAATTGCCCAGCTCGGCGAACAAGCGAAGCAATCGTGCCCCCTCAAGGTGCCTAGCGACATCGTCGATCCGAGGATGGTGCCCGGTTATGGCAATGTTGACGATTACCTGCCCGACGATGTACATTATGATACCATGGAGGTGCAGATACACAGATACGAGTATGGGAAGCCTCTCGTCAAAGATGAAAAATCTTTAACAACGATGATGCGAAGATTACATGATTGGTACTTGAAAATCTGCAGAGAGTCTGGGGGGAGGAGTACTTTGTATGCGAGAGTTAAACCGGAGCATGACCTCGTTGGAATTGAACTGTTGCCTATTCCATTTGAGGAGTTCTATCAGTTTTTCAATCAATTGGCCCTCGATAAAACAACGATCATCTGCTACTGTCTGTAAGTACTACTACTTCTGTCATTAAGTCTCTCTATATAGCTCATCTCTTTCATTGCATGTATTTATAATTATCCTCACTATATTATGCAGAATGAAGATCGCCGAATTGAAGAAAAGACAAATCGGTGATATTGGGTTCGTTAACATATATCTCATAGATGCAACTGAGGTTCAACATCGTCCCGGAGATACCGAGGCCAACTTGCTATGATCATTAAAAAAAATGAAAACAAAGATATAATATTCTTTCCTTACAACTTCAAGTGAGTGTTACTGTCTTGTGCATATTAGGTTTCCCTTATATATTAGTCCAGGTTATAGTAATGTAATTGATGAGTTATGCATGCGTGTGCAGTTTCCATTATATTCTCCTAGAGATTAGGCTTGAGCAGGGAGTAGTAACCGTCTTGGACTCTAAACAAAAAGATCCCCAGGAGTATGCGGACATGACTGAAATCCTCAAGAAGTAAGTTAAATCGATCATTATCCACCATATCAGCAACTTTGTTCATTTCCTGATATCAAGTAATTGTTTTCTTTGTCCGGCAGGGTTTGGAGAAAATTCACCAGAACAGTTCCGGGACTGCCGAAGGAGCTGGAATTTAGACACCCGAAAGTAAGTACTATAGTAGCATGTTCCGCGCATCTCCTAGTGATTCAAGCGCTAGTTTCATCAATACCATTTAGCATTCTTGCTTATCAGTTTGATTGACCTCTATTTCTTGTAAAGTGGTTGTGGCAGGAAAAAGGGAATGATTTCTGTGGATACTACGTCTGCGAGTCCATCCGCCACACGACCTGTGAGCGGGGCGGGTACTCTGACGAACAATATGAAGTACGTAAATAACAACATTCACAATTTTATTTTATTACCATCATTTGTATTGAGTTTCATTCATTCATATATATGTATTGACCCCCTTCTTCAAATTAGATGTTTCGGAAGCGGGATGAACTCCTAGCACCAGCTCGCATGCGAGCAATTCAAGAGGAATTGGCGGCATTCTTTCTTGACCAAGTGATCGCTGAAGACGGAGAATACTATGTGGACCATGAGTCCGTATGATTATATTTGTAAGAGATAACTATTGTATATATGTAGCCGATAGTGTCGGATAGATATACGAGAACTTGTTGTTCGACCAATCTCTCGGAGAAGGAGAGGTGGTCGATATCACTTCTCTCTATATGCATATATGTTCATGACGATCTTCTGTTTCCTTCGTTTGCTTACTAGCTAACTAGCGTGTCTAGTCCTCTCTATACGTATGCATAATACGTAGCGTCGACCAAGCACGGACGTAAGAGAGGACACTTCTCTCTATTAATTATAGCTAGCTAACACAATATATGAAACACCT
>NC_041388.1:428402801-428484142 GCF_002162155.2 Triticum dicoccoides
GCCACAAAAATGCTGACGCGTGGATGCCTATTGGTCCCGGTTGATGCCACCAACCGGGACCAAAGGGTCTCCTGCCTGGGCTCTGCGCACTGCCCACGTGGAGGCCCATCAGTCCCGGTTTTGGATTGAACCGGGACTAAAGATACAGGGCATTAGTACCGACACTTTAGTCCCGGTTCAGGAACCGGGACTAAAGGCCCTTACGAACCGGGACTATAGGCCCTTTTTCTACCAGTGCACCCCTTACGCGGCGGCCGCCAAGGATCAAATGCGCGAGGCCGCAAGCGGATCCAGCGGGTTGCGACGTTCAGACGGCCTGCCGGGAACAAGATCGCTGGCTTGTTGCTTCTGATCTAGTGCTTAGGCTCTGCAGCTTCTTCTCACTTCTGATCTGATTGCTCCAGGACTCGTTTTGTTCTTCTGCCACAAAGCTCCTTCCACCTATGATATGTGTATCAAGCAGTCGATCGCACCAGTTCACCAATCAGCTCTATTTGCTTCACTGACCGGATCTCCTAGGTATACTATTAATCACTAATTCACTAACCATTGTCACTACATGTATGTTGGCAATTAGATTAATTTAGCTCAACAGATTTTGTAATTGTTGTGTTTCAGCACTGCCTGATATTATATCATGAAAGTCACGATTTGGTAATGAGCAAGAAAAAGAAAAATAGGCTTATGGATGAGTTACTCCCTCCTTCCATATACTCCCTTCGTTTTTATTTAGTCCGCATATTAGCTTTGGTCAAAGTCAAGCTTTATAAGTTTTGACTAAGTTTATAAACAAAAATATTAATATATACAATAAAAAAATCAATACCAATAGATTCATTATTAAAGGTACTTTCACATCATATAAATTTGTTATGGCAAATGTTTATATATTTTTCTATAAACTTGGTCAAACTTTGCAAAGTTTGACTTCGGTCAAACCTAATATGCAGACTAAATAAAAACAGAAGGAGTATATAGGGCCTAATGTATTTTTTGAGATTGCCTTTGACTATTGACAAGATTAATAATATATAAGATGTATAATGGGAAAATTATATCATTGGAAGCTCCTCACACGTACGAATTTGACGGTATGCTTTGCGCCTATTAAAAGTTTCAAACGTCCTCTTTTTTGAAATTGAAAGAGAGTCCTATAAAAAAGGTCTAACTTTCAAACTATGTCTTTTTTCATTCATTCTCCTCTAGGGATCCCTTCGAAAGAATTGACCGAGGAGCCATATGAGGTGAAAATCTCATGTACGGTTCTGTAAAGGGACATTAAGGGTGACTTATTTGTCTGACTTTTCCACTATGAGAAATAAAAAGGAATATCGAGAATTCGCGTGGCTGAAGCTGAAGCAACTACTTTCGGAAGATAAAAATCAGTTGCTAAATGAATTCCAATTTGTTGAACATTATTTATGAGACCCTGTTCTACTATTTGGTTTGATCTTGTAGTTCAAAGAATTCCATACCACGACGTAACTTGCATGTTATATATTAGCGCTCTAACATGTGGTCAAAATTAGGAGTATTTAACAAAAAACTACCACATTAGGGGTTGCCGTCCCACTGAACTACCACATTCAAAAAAGTGACTGATAACTACCAAAATTTTCTAATTTATGACTAAAAACTACCACTTTCAGAAAATGACCAATTTAGATGATTTAAACACGTTTATGACATACATGACCCACACGTCAGGGCTGACGTGGCGACGGAGTCAACTCCGTTTATTTTGGCCGTTAGGTTGACCGTTATTACATGTGGGGCCCACATGTCAGCATCTATCTTCTTCTTCGTCCCCCCCTCTCTCTCTGGCATTTCCACGAACATCTTGTGTGCACCCGTGATTGAGCTCCGAACTCCTCCATGGCGACGTCTAGGCGCAGCACCTTCATGGCGCTGGTCGGGGACTGGAGACGGCGGCGCAACCACGGCGGGCGAAACCGCCTCGGCCGTGCCAGCGAACACGGCCTCCTTGAACAGCTCGGCCGCGGCCATGAGCGTGCACTGCGCTGCGCTAGCTTGCATGCTAGCCGTAGCCTAGCATGCAGCCGTCGCCCTCGCGTACACTGCTGGCTTGCATGCGTGCCGCCCGCGGCCTTGCGTGCGTACGCAGCCGCCGCTGTGTGCTGTCCGGCTAGCCACCGCTGCCCTGAGCGTGTGCGGAGCCGTGCGTGCAGCGCCTGCCGCCGCGAGCGTGCGTGCGCAGCCGCCGCCGCCACCGCGTGCTGGCCGGCTGGCCGCCGCCGCCGCGAGTGTGTGTGCAGCCGCTGTTGCCGCGAGCGTGTGCGCTGCCGTGCGTGCAGCTCGGGCTCTCCGGATCCAAACGGGCTCGAGGCAGGGGGAGAGGCGAGCACCGGCAGTGAAGTGCTGCGGAGGTGGCTGGCGGGTGCATATGAGGTGTTTGAAGAAATGCTAAAGAGAGAGAGGAGGTGAAAGATGAAGAAGATTGATGCTGACGTGTGGGCCCCACTCGTAGTAACGGTCAAAATAAACGGAGTTGACTTTGCCGCCACGTCAGCCCTAACGTGTGGGCCTCGTATGTCATAAACGTGTTTAAATCGTCTAAACTGGCCATTTTCTGAAAGTGATAGTTTTTAGTCACAAAATTAGAAATTTTTGGTAGTTATCAGTCATTTTTTTGAATCCGGTAGTTCAGTGGGACGGCAACCCGTAATGTGGTAGTTTTTTATCAAATACTCTCAAAATTAGTCTTGAAAAACGCATTAGGCCCTATATAGATGAAAAGAGAGAGTAATATAATTACAGAGAGGAACTATGGATAATTTTTTTCAAGAGTAATATAGGGGCACTGCGATGAGTTGGCGGAAATTCCCGTGGACGAACCAACTACTGATGTTAAGAATCAAGTAAGTGTTTATGATTCTATTTGTTGTTTGAATATTACGTTCTAAATTGATGTGTATTATAATAGTACACTAGACCATTGATGACGCGCGTTGCCGCGCCCGTCCATTTTCGCGATAAGATAGTATGAATTTCCATAAATATATTGTTTGAACATGGAATTTAAATCTTCAAGCTATGTATATGTACAACATATTGCAAGGGATACGCATATTTATTCATGAACATAAAGATTCAATTAATGCTAAGCTCTATAAACATTGTAGAATTACACCTTAAATAGCAATAAAGCAGTCTTGAAGGAGGTTTTCTTTTCTAACAACGTGGAGGGCGAGAAGCTGTTACTAAATTCCAATATAATGTTCACAACCCTTTAAATGACCTAGAAAAACTAAAATTGCAAAAGAACTCAGCTTGTTTGTGAGTTCAAGCATGAATCATCAATACATTACACATGTTTAACGCTGAAAAAATATCCATCCAATCAAACACAAATGTATTTGAAGTCACACCATATCTTCCATGAAAATTTGAAAAAAAAATCAACAGAACAACCTCTTTATTTAATGGGATCCAAGTACTTTGCTTTGGAATAGAGTTTGGATGATACCATCTGAATCATTATGGGGTTCATCTATAGTAGGGGAGCAAATGAGCTTCTAAAATCAAAATTCTAAAACAGATATTGGTAGAATCAAGTGGCTAAGTACTACCAACCATTGCAATTTGCTTAGAAATCCATGAGAAAATATCACAACTTGGTTTAGGGAAAATTAGTACATAATGGTGTAGTCCATCTAAAAAACCGATCCAAGAACTAATTACAAATTAGAACACCACAAGGATGGATTGAACAACAGAGTTCATTGTAACAGTTGGATAGTGCAGGTAGCACTCACAGTTTACTAATTTTTGACGGCTGTTTACTCAAGTGATCAAGAGCTCATACGCTGCTCTGTGACATCAGATCACCATAGATTCCATAGCCTCTGTAAGCTTCACGGTCCTGTCATTCACCTGAAATAACATGGGAAGTTATTTATGTTTTAATAATGTTACTAACCAAGAGATGGTTAACAATTAAGTTTTGAATTTGGAGACCCACTGCCTCCTCCCACAAATTAAAAGGACATACGGGCATGTCCATCTTTTCTCAAGCCAACCTGTTCCATCAAGTGTTTGTCTGCCTGCAATTTTCATTCGTTGTAGCAAGGATCCGCAGGGGAGGCCCACACCCATGTATGTAATGTAGTACTCGGTCACTCTGAAGAGCTGAAGTCAGTCCAATCCAAAGCCCGTATAAGGGTAGCTATGCCAACATCAGTGAAGTGCTACCATTTGAACAGATCGGCGCGCCACCATTTTGATCTGTTATGATCAGAAGTATTTAATCTCTTTGTACATAACGTTTAATTTTCTTGATACCTGCAGAAGAATACCAATAAACTCAAGGATCGTACATCATGTACAAAGTTGCCAATATCAATAGTTAGTACTGCTATATCATCTGCTTTATTCTTTCCCTTGTTTTGCATGATGGGCTTATACTTCGGATGAAGAATGTCAATTATGAAGATCACTTACTGCGGACAACAAATCAGAATTAAGAAAAACTCAAAGCGAGGCTCGCGCCAATGCACAAAGATGTTATGATGACAGAACAAGGACCGATATGTGAGTATCTATAATGAAAATACCTTCAAAGAGAATACTCTAATCCTCATTGTGTTGCAACGACATCAGAAAAGCTGTGAAAGAGACTTGGCATCGTCTATGTGCATCAAGCATCATCACCTTCTTGATTCCTCTGTTGCAGCGGCCTCGACTCCAGAGATTTTTTTCCTCTGCAAGGAGAGTCTGCAACAGAGGTTTGTGGTCACGAGCCCTCCCAAATCCGCCTAGCCCCCATGGCGTTCCATAGATCAAATCTGAGAGGAAGCAAAAGAAAAATTGGACATGCGCCTCGTGTACCTTCTTTCCGCGCGTTCGTCTCCCGAAGTGGGAACGGCGGCAAGGATGGGATGCGGGCGGCGCAAGGCAGTGCTGGAAAGGGGGATGTGTTAGAAGCAACGATGATGACAAACTGTCTGTTCTTTCTCACTCCCTATCTTGCCGAGTCATGAGCAGTCCATTGGTGAGGGAAGCCACCATGAAATCCTAATCCGTCGTCACCCGTCACTGAGAAGAGAAGATTGCTGTTGTGTGGAGCGTGGAGAAGAAGAGATGATGTGCTCTAGGGTACGAATTAGTAGGGTCATCAAGGTAAGTGCTGAAATTTGAGATGGGCTCTAGGCCCATATAGCAATTTATGAAAAATCTTTAAGGATCCATGTGGGTTATATGGCACTAGTGTAGTGGGAAGTTTAGTCCCTTCCTGCTAGTGGAAGGAGAGTTAGAGTGGTTTATAAGGGTTTCTCTTCTACATGCTATTGGAGCTTGAGAAGAGAAGAGGCCCTCGCGCACTACTCCTCCGCCGCCCGCCTCGCCACGCCACGCCTCGTCACGACGTACTGCGGGTTGCGGGATTGAGCCGAGCCGAGAGAGCCCACGTCTCTCCACGCGGCTGCATCTATATAAGTGTGCGGTGTCTCCTAACCCTAGCCGCCACGAACAGATCACATCTGCTCCACGCGCACGCCCACCATCGTTCCCTTGCTGCTGCTGCCGCCGGTGACTCCATCCCGTCCGCCGCGTACATGGTCGACGGGAAAGCAGGTCTCTGAAACCACGCCCTTTTGGTTCCTGTAGGGGTGAGGGACGAATAGGTTTTTGGGCAGCGATTACGCGACTGCTCGCTTCCGATCGTCTACTTCCTCTACGTCCGCGTCGCCTTCATCATCACCATGTCCACCGACGCCGAACGTGCCGACGCCGAGAAAGCTGAAGCCGACAAGAAGGCCGCCGAGGACGCCGCTGCTGCCACCAAAGCCGCGGCCTCTGCATGGCCTACTGGAGGGTATAACTCGTTTATCCCGCTCCTACTATTTTCTGTTTTAGCCATGCTAGCGTTATACATATATCTTTCTGCAATTAGCGTAGTATGTGCTAGCTTGACCGAATATCAGTATGTGTTTATTTGTGTCAATGCCGTGCTAGTGATTTGCTCGTGGATTAATTTAATCGAGAAATTGCTTATTTACTCAACAATCCAAAAACCTATTATGTGTAGGAATTTTTCGGCAAGTGGCTTTGCCGCTGCACTGAAACCGGATAAGTTTACCGGTACATACTTTAAGCGTTGGCAGACTAAGACCACGTTATGGCTCACGGCTATGAACGTGTTCTGGGTCACCGGTGTCTCCACGGGAACGATTGCTCCTGAACAGGAGAAGGCGTTCAAGGAGGCTACCGTTGTGTTTCTCAGAGCAGTTCTTAGCGTGATCGGAGATAAATTGGTCGATGCATATTTACATGTGCATGTCGCCAAGGACTTGTGGGAGGCGCTCGAATCTAAATTCGGGGCCGCCGATGCAGGGAGCGAGATGTATATTATAGAGCAGTTCCACGATTACAAGATGGTTGAAAACCGTCTTGTATTGGAGCAGGCTCATGAGATAATATGCATCGTTAAGGAGCTTGAACTTCTTAAGTGCAAGTTACCGGGCAAGTTTGCCGCGGGCTGCATAATCGCTAAGCTCCCTAATTCCGGAGGAACTTTGCCACCACTCTGAAACATCAGAGGCGTGAATTCTATGTGGAGGATGTCATTGGCCATCTGAGTGTTGAGCAGAATTCGAGGGCAAAAGACTCGCATGGAAAAGGGACCGAAGGGACTTCTGTCGCCAACATGGTGAACCAGAGGAACCATAACTCCTACAAGCCCAAGGGAAACAACAGTGTCCAACAGAATACCGACTTCAAGAAGAAGGGTAAGAAGACCTTCAAGAAGAACAAGAAGGATGAGGGTTGCTTTACTTGTGGTTCGGTTGAACATTGGGCCAACAAGTGCCCAAACAAGTACAAGAAGCCAGGACAGGACTCCAAGTCTGTCAACATGATTGTGGGCAACAAGGAGAATGGTGCATTTGGGTACGGTAATTTATTTACTATTTTTCAGTGTTTCAACCCAACGATTGGTGGGTGGACACGGGTGTAGGTGTTCATGTGTGTGCTGACATTTCATTGTTCACTTCTTACCAGGCCACAGGTCACGGGTCCATATTGATGGGGAATGGCGCGAGTGCTTCTGTTCATGGTGTTGGCACGGTCGATCTGAAGTTTACTTCGGGAAGGATCGTGCAGCTGAAGAACGTGCAGCATGTCCCCCCATCAAGAAGAACCTCGTTAGTGGATCCCTTCTATGCAGAGAAGGGTTTAAGTTGGTTTTCGAGTCTAATAAATTAGTTGTTACGAAATATGGACTCTTTGTTGGAAAAGGTTATGAGAGCGGAGGGATGTTCCGCCTTTCCCTCGTAGATTTTTGTAATAAAGTCGTGAACCATATTCATTCGAATGTTAATGAATCTGAAGTTTGGCATTCACGTCTTTGTCACATTAGTTTTGGTGTTATGACGCGGCTAGCCAAGTTGGATTTAATCCTGAGTTTCACCTTAGCCAAAGGTTCTAAGTGCCTTTCATGTGTGCAAGCTAAGCAACCTTGCAAGCTTCACAAGGCCGCGGAGGAGAGACACTTGGCACTGTTAGAACTCATACATTCTGATCTTTGTGAGATGAATGGTGTGTTGACTAAAGGTGGAAAGAAATACTTTATGACATTGATAGATGACTCCACTAGATATTGCTATGTGTATCTGTTAAACACTAAAGATGAGGCTCTACACTACTTTAAAATCTATAAGGCAGAAGTTCAGAAACAACTTGAAAACAAAATTAAACGAGTCCGGTCAGATCGTGGTGGAGAGTACTTCTCGAGTGAGTTTGATTCTTTCTGTGCGGAACATGGCATTATTCATGAGAGGACGCCTCCCTATTCACCCCAATCAAACGGGGTTGCCGAGCGGAAAAACCGTACTCTAACTGATTTGGTTAACGCCATGTTAGATACATCGGGTTTATCCAAGGCATGGTGGGGGGAGGCTATATTGACGGCATGTCATGTCCTGAATAAAGTTCCGACAAAGGATAATGAGATCACTCCCTATGAGAAATGGGCAAAGAGAAGGACAACACTCTCGTACTTGCGTACTTGGGGCTGTTTGGCGAAAGTCAATGTGCCGATCCCCAAAAAGCGTAAGCTTGAACCAAGGACTATGGACTGCATTAATTTGGGTTACACTAAGAACAGTGTTGGCTATAGGTTTCTAGTAGTGAAATCTGAGGTACCTGACCAGAAGGTCGGTACAATTATGGAGTCTAAGGATGCTACATTCTTTGAGGATATTTTTCCTATGAGAGATATGCAAAGCACTTCTAGACAGGAATCTGAGGAGACCCCTGAACCTGCCATTTCTATGGAATATTATGAACAAACACATTATGAAAATCCTGAGGAGGATGACAAGGAAACCCTTGGTAGGGGCAAGAGATAAAGGACTACAAAGACCTTTGGTGATGATTTCTTCGTGTACCTCATGGATGATACTCCCACTTCTATTTCAGAAGCGTATGCCTCTCCAGAAGCTGACTACTGGAAGGATGCGGTCTGTAGCGAGATGGATTCCATCATGGCTAACGGGACATGAGAGATCACTGATCGTCCCTATGGTTGCAAACCACTGGGGTGTAAGTGGGTGTTCAAAAAGAAACTTAGGCCCGATGGTACTATTGAAAAGTATAAGGCTAGGCTTGTGGCCAAGGGCTATGACCAGCAAGAAGAGGAAGATTTCTTTGATACTTATTCACCTGTGGCTAGACTGACCACCATTCGAGTATTACTCTCGTTGGCGGCCTCGCACGGTCTTCTCGTCCATCAGATGGATGTTAAGACGGCTTTTCTAAATGGAGAGCTAAAGGAGGAAATCTACATGCAACAGCCTGATGGCTTTGTGATAGATGGTCAGGAAAGAAAGGTGTGTAGGTTGATAAAATCTTTATATGGCCTGAAACAAGCACCTAAGCAATGGCATGATAAGTTTAATACAACTCTGACATCTGTTGGTTTCATTGTTAATGAGGCTGACAAATGTGTATACTATCGCCATGGTGGGGGCGAAGGAGTTATACTGTGCTTGTATGTTGATGACATACTGATATTTGGAACAAACCTCAAAGTCATTGAGGAGGTCAAATTGTTTCTATCTCAGAACTTTGAGATGAAAGACCTTGGTGTGGCTGATGTTATCTTGAACATCAAGCTACTGAGAAATTCTGAGGGTGGTATTACACTTTTGCAATCCCACTATGTTGAGAAGATTTTGAGCCGTTTGGATATTCGGACTGCAAACCTTCTGCAACACCATATGATCCTAGCGTGCGGATTCGAAAATTCGAAGGCACGGCGGTAGATCAATTGAGATATTCTCAAGTGGTTGGTTCACTGATGTACCTAGCATGTGCTACTCGTCCTGACATCTCATTTGCTGTGTGCAAACTGAGCCGGTTTGTTTCCAATCCGGGAGATGTACATTGGCAAGCTGTTGAGAGAGTTATGCGCTATCTGAAAGGTACTATGAACTATGGACTTCACTATACCGGATACCCGTCGGTACTTGAAGGGTATAGTGATGCGAATTGGATCTCTGATGCTGATGAGATGAAGGCCACAACTGGGTATATGTTTACTCTTGGAGGTGGCGCTATTTCCTGGAAGTCTTGCAAGCAAACGATCTTAACGAGATCGACAATGGAAGCAGAATTAACAGCATTAGACACATCTGGTGTTGAAGCGAGATGGCTTCGAGATCTTTTGATGGACTTGCCATTGGTTGATAAACCGGTTCCGGCTATCCTTATGAACTGTGACAATCAGACTGTCATCATCAAGATGAAGAGTTCAAAGGACAACATGAAGTCTATCAAACACATAAGAATGAGATTAAAAGCTGTCAGAAAATTAAGAAACTCCGGAGTGATAGCGTTGGACTATGTCCATACGGCTAAGAATCTGGCAGATCCCTTTACGAAAGGGCTATCACGTGTTGTGATAGATAATGCATCGAGGGAGATGGGTATGAGACCCACATGAGTTGCCATGGTAGTAACCCAACCTATGCGATCGGAGATCCCGTGAATTAGGACCTGGGAAACAAGCCAGTGGTGAACTGAGGAGAGTAACTATACTAACCCACTCCGTTGGAGATGCAATACTCTCGATACTGTATGGTAGGATGACTATTGTCTTAATGTGTTCCAAAGCTTATGTAAGCAAGATGCTATCCTACAGAGCGATCTTTGGGGGAACACACCTATGTGAGCCCGACTGCTGGTCACAATCTATGAGATTGGGGTGATCTCTGGTAAGCTCATGAATAGGTCAGGAGTGTGACTTATATGCTCCACCCGAGGGGTCAGCCTTCGACAGCCTAGTACTAGTAAGACATGTAGTGAAACTTCTTTATGCCAAACTGACAATTCAAGGCATAGTTTATTGTTCAGTTGTGAAGGAGTGTAGCTACTTGCTCTAGGTGAAGTTCAACCTTAACAGGTCTTCACTGACACACTGGTATATCGAAACAACAATTGGAACAGAGGACACAATGGGCCCTCGAGATCTGGTGGGGGATTGCTGAAATTTGAGATGGGCTCTAGGCCCATATAGCAATTTCTGAAAAATCTCTAAGGGCCCATGTGGGTTATATGGCACTAGGTGTAGTGGGAAGTTTAGTCCCACCCCGCTAGTGGAAGGAGAGTTAGACTGGTTTATAAGGGTTTCTCTTCTACATGCTATTGGAGCTTGAGAAGAGAAGAGGCCCTCGCGCACTCCTCCTCCGCCGCCCGACTCGCCACGCCACGCCTCGTCACAACGCGCCGCGGGTTGCGGGATTGAGCCGAGCCGAGCTCACACCTACGCGCTTATTTTTGCCAGTCACTAACGGAGAGTTCTCTGACAGTTGGGCCACGATCTGAGACATCGGATCGTGGGCTGTCACGGACTCAGACATGGGTCGAGCCCACGTCTCTCCACGCGGCTGTGTCTATATAAGTGTGCGGTGTCTCCTAACCCTAGCCGCCACGAACAGATCACATCTGCTCCACGCGCACGCCCACCGTCGTTCCCTTGCTGCTGCTGCCGCCGGTGACTCCATCCCGTCCGCCGCGTACACGGTCGACGGAAGAGCAGGTCTCCGAAACCACGCCCTTCTGGTTCCTGTACGGGGTGAGGGGCGAATAGGTTTTTGGGTAACGATTACGCGACTGCTCGCTTCCGATCGTCTACTTCCTCTACGTCCGCGTCGCCTTCATCATCACCACATCCACCGACGCCGAACATGCCGCCGCCGAGAAAGCTGAAGCCGACAAGAAGGCCGCCGAGGACACCGCTGCCGCCACCAAAGCCGCGGCCTCTGCATGGCCTACTGGAGGTATAACTCGTTTATCCCGCTCCTACTGTTTTCTGTTTTAGTCATGCTAGCGTTATACGTAGATCTTTCTGCAATTAGCGTAGTATGTTCTAGCTTCACTGAATATCAGTATGTGTTTATTTGTGTCAATGCCATGCTAGTGATTTACTCGTGGATTAATTTAATCGAGAAATTGCCTATTTACTCAACAGTAAGGAGGAGGTGGAAGGGCATCAAGTGACCCACCCGCGGCCTCCCACACTATTATTGGCCGGCAAGCGAACAGCCGGGCGGCGCTCTTCCGCTGCCATCATGCCATTAAGCGAATCATTAAGGACAACAAACAGCGCGGCCCTTGACGGATCGCCTGCCACTCTCATGATTCCAATGGCCAGAAAGTCGAAAGATCTGCATCGGATGGCTGAAAAACCTGGCTGCGTGAGAGGCCTCAGAATGTGCACAGTTATAATGTATCTAAATACTTAACAATCTCAACCTTTGATATTGATATAAACGAACATATATATGAGGGGCGATGAGGTGCCCATATTAGTTTTTGCCCCTGGCCCCTGAAATCTCAGGACCGGCCCTGTGCGGCGCCAATGTCGGTCAGGGTGGCGCCGCTCGGCCTTGCCGCCATAGCAATGCCCCCCTGGTTTACATCCAAGGTGTCACCGCTGGTTGGGAAAACCTTCTTGCCTAGACAAGTCTCTGTTTTCTGTTTGACGAGGTGGCTTGCTGATTCTAACTTATGAAGATATATTAACTGATGGTAGTTGTCCCCATAAGAGCGAGGTGGGATTATTACCTAAAACATGTGCTAGCTGAGTTGGTAGCTATGGCATTTTAAACTGTACCGCACAGTCACGAGATCAATTCCCCACTATGTTGTACAATTTTTGGCTGATTCGTCAGCTGTTGGGCCCATAAAATAAAGCAGGCCTAGCAACTACGTGGCGGCCCATTAGGGGGTGACGGCGAAATTCCCAACGGCCCAGTAGTTGGGCAATGGACGAAATTTTTATCGTAAAGAACAACCTAATTACGTAAAGAACGCAGGGAAAACAACTAAATGCATGGAGAACTATGAAAGGCTTCTTCCTTTATTATTAGGCAAAGATAAATATTTTTCTTTTTTTCTTTTTAAGGGTAATGCCAATGTAAGCATATCATTCCTTCTTAGAAAACTTTGTAATGAAATTCCACTACTATATTTATGTGGTGACGGCGAAATTCCCAACAGCCCAGTAGTTGGGCGATGGATGAAATTTTTATCGTAAAGAACAACCCAATTACGTAAAGAACGCAGGAAAAACAACTAAATGTATGGAGAACTATGAAAGGCTTCTTCCTTTATTATTAGGTAAAGATAAAAAATTATGTTTCTTTCTTTTTTAAGGGTAATACCAATGTGAACATTTCATTCCTTCTTAGAAAACTTTGTAATGAAATTCCACTACTATATTTATATGCTTATTTATGTGAAAATTATGTCCAAAACTTTTCATTATTTGTTTCTTAATTTTGCTTCTCTTTAAAGAGTAATACCAATGCCACTAATTCATTTTTTCTACGAAAACTTTGTTATTTTGATTTTGATTTAGTTTTTACTTCTTATTTAAGGGTAATACCAATGCCACTAATTGATTTCTTCTTTGGAAACTTGTTTTTGCGAAAATTCCACTATTATATGCTTATTCTTTCATATTATAAAAAGCACAATTTTCTGTGTAAATTGTGTGCAGATTTTGTCATGTTTAATTTTCTTCTTAAGTGGTAATACTATTTTCATTAATTCATTTTCTCGGAAAACTTTATAATTTTGATTTTGAGAAGTAGAGAAGCCGTGGATCAAATACCAATGTCACTAATTTATTCTTTATTTAGAAAACTTTTTTTTTGCAAAAGAATTTACTATTATATGTTTATTCTTGTATATTTTGAAAACGATTATTTCTGTATAAATTGGGTGCAAATTTTGCCATTATTTTTATTTTTATTTTTATTTCTTCTTTAAGCGTAATACTAATGCCACTAATTCATTCCTTGTTAGAGAACTTTTTTTTGCAAAATTTCCAATATTATTTGTTTATTATTGCATATAATAAAAACCACATTTTTTGTGTAATTTTTGTGCAAATTTTATCATTATTTGTTTTCATTTTGTTCATTTTCTTTTTTCTTAGAGGGTAATACCAGTGTCAATAATTCATTCTTCCTTACAAAATTTCTTTTTTTGGTTTATTACTATTTTCATTTTAGTATATTTGTATAAGGGGGAGCCGGAAGGCTAGAGAAGGTAGAAGCTTTTGAGTTCCCGTGTGCACAAGGTGGGTATGTGAACCGATTCATCGTCATGTACACGTCTGATCGAGCTGCACCTGCACATATGTGTCATTTCTTCCTTGGTTTCTCACCGTGGAGCTGAGTTTGCTCTGTTGGACACGCCGAAATAAAATGAAATAACTGACCCAAATTAGGAATTCAGTCGTCCGATCCGTAGCCACTCCCAAAAGAGTCAAACTGAGGAGAAAATCATCCAAAAATTAGCCCGGCCACGAGCTTCCGCAACGCACAGGGAATGGTGGAGCACGCGCGGACGCAGTCACCACGCACGGCGTCGTGCTCCAAGCCGGACGCCCGCGCGCGCCCTTTCCAGCGCCCGCGTCGCCATCCACGGCACGACCGGCCATGTCCCCATATGCCACCTCGGTTCTCTTCACTCCTTGCATGGACACTGGACGAGGGGATGAGGAGGGGGCCCCACGTTATCCCAGCCCGGAGCACGCGGCCGCGCCACGTCGGACACCACACATCGCCCCTCGACGCGATACGAGGCCACGAGCAGCCGCCGCGGGGGCCGGAGATCAGGGGAATCCGAGTGACGTCCGGGGAGTAACTGGAGCGGTGGAGAGCTACAGCGGCTCGATCGACATGGAGGCCAAGGCCGCCGCCGTGTCCCTGTCGGCGCCGCTGCCCCGGTGCCGCGTCGCCGGCGGCAACGGCCCGCTCGCGTGCTCTGCGTCTGCGCGCAGGTCGCGCAGGTGCGGGTATCACCATGGCGCTCCTCTTATATCGCTCGCTCGCCCCTCCTCCTCTGCTCGCTCCTTCCCCGCCGGCCGCGTCTACGCGATGGCCGCGGCCGCCACGGCGCCGGTGAAGGAGCAGGACCTCGTCTTCGTTGCCGGTGCCACGGGGAAGGTCGGCTCCCGAACCGTAAGGTACTGCTCTTCGACTCTGCTCGATCGCCGCCGGCAGTTTGCGGTTCCGTCCGCTGCTGCATGTGTAATGCATTTGGGAAATGATGCCATGCGCGTGTAGGGAGCTCATCAAGCTTGGCTTCCGCGTCCGCGCGGCCGTCCGGAGCAAGGAGAGGGCGTCGCCCCTCGTGCAGAGCGTGGAGCGGCTGGAGCTCGGCGAAGGGAGCGCCCCGGCCTCGAGGCTGGAGCTGGTCGAGTGCGACCTGGAGAAGCAGGGCGAGGCGGGCATCAAGGCGGCCATCGGCGACGCGGCGCTCGTGGTGTGCTCCATCGGCGCCAGCGAGAAGGAGATCCTCGACGTCACGGGGCCCTACCGCATCGACTACGTGGCCACCGCCAACCTCGTGCGCGCCGCGGCCAAGGCCGGCGTCGAGCACTTCGTCCTCGTCACCTCCCTCGGCACCACCAGATTCGGCTTCCCGGCCGCCCTCCTCAAGTAAAAACGCCGACAGATCAACACCACTTCTTTCTTTCGAACCAGACATCGTTTTGGCCAAGGATTAATGGAGTTTTGACATGATCGATCGAGCAGCTTGTTCTGGGGCGTTCTGTGCTGGAAGAAGATGGCGGAGGAGGCGCTGGTGGCCAGCGGCGTCCCGTACACGATCGTGCGGCCGGGGGGCATGGAGAGGCCGACGGACGCGTACAAGGAGACGCACAACCTGGTGGTGTCGCCGCGGGACACGTACGTCGGCGGCCTGGTGTCCAACCTGCAGGTCGCGGAGCTTATCGCGTGCGTGGCCAAGAACCGGAGGGCGGCGTACTGCAAGGTGGTGGAGCTAGTGGCTGAGACCACCGCGCCGCTGCTGCCCACGGAGGACCTCCTCGCCAGAGTCCCCTCCGACCCCGGCAGGGCACCGCCCCCGGCGAAGGAGTCGCCTCCCGCAGCAGCGGCGGCACCAGCACCAGTTGCAGCACCTCCAGCACCGGCACCGGCACCGGCACCGGCACCTCCAGCACCGGCACCGGCACCAGCAGCTGCTGCAGCACCTCCAGCACCGGCACCGACAGCTGAACCAGCACCAGCTGCAGCAGCAAAAGCAGAGCGGCCACTCTCGCCCTACGCGGCGTAAGTGAACCGCGGAACTGATATCCTGATGGACTCGTGGTAATGGACGATCATTTCCTCATACATTTTGTTGCATTGCAGGTACGAAGGGTTGAAGCCGCCATCGTCCCCAACACCCAGCTTTAGCAGCGGCACCACCGGTCAGGCGCTGAAGGAGTCGCCCCCTGCACCTGTACCGGCACCAGCACCAGCTGCTCCGGCTCCTCCTCCACCTCCTCCGGCCGCTCCCGCTGCTGCTGCAAAGCCGCGGCCGCTCTCACCCTACGCGGCGTAAGTGAACCAACTGATGTTACATCCTTGGCATCCGAGTGAAGAATTCGGCCTCTGATGGATCCATTAATTTCCTGACGGCGTCGCAGGTACGAGGGGCTGAAGCCACCGTCTTCCCCGACACCCAGCAGGAGCAGCAGCAAGAAACAGGATGCCGGTGATTCTCCATCGCCGCCGCCCACTGCCGCCTCTCCGGATGCAGCGACTAGCACGACCGCCGAGGCTGCAGCCGAGTCGTCGTCGCCGCTGTTGGATTCCAACCCCAACGGTGCTCCTCCCACCGCCCCCGCCACTGGTGATCCAGGGCGCCCGCTTTCACCATACGCCAGGTACTAATTTCTCCCTGTCTTCCTGCTCATCTAGCTCATGGCAATGGCATTCAAATTCACGCGTATGATCCATCCATCTCTCTGTCTGATTAATTGCAACTTTGCTAGGTACGAAGACCTGAAACCTCCAACCACGCCAACTCCATCCGCGCCCAAAGTATAGAGCGGCCGGCCGGCGGTTACTTCCATTTACCTTTTCTTTTCCTGCTCGTCGACGGCCTCTGTCCGAGTGCGAGCTCAAGGCACGTGTATATGCCAATTTTCCTTCTTCGAGAAATACAAATGTACACGACGATACAGCCGACGCCATGATGGAGCCTAAACTACCAACGGCAAGAGTAATCTCGGTTTGGGGCAACTCATTTCATTGATTGGAATAGTTGCTATAAATAGCCTTACAAACAGCTCATGTCTTGCACAAGAAGAATAGCAAGATCAGGCCGAGATCTGTTAGAGATATCAATAATATCTAAACAATAATTAGGCTATCTGTTAACACCCCGCCGCAGTCGATACGTTGGCGCTAGGCAAAACGCATAGACTGGACCGGAATGACTGAAACGACGCCGTAGGAAGTCCTTTGGTCATGATATCAGCCAGCTGCTGAGTAGTAGGCACATGAACGACCCGAAGTTCGCCAAGAGACACCTTCTCGCGCACAAAAGGAATGTCTAACTCAATATGCTTCGTTCGTCGATGATGAACTGGATTGGTAGACATGTACACCGCTGAGATATTATCACAAAAGACCACCGTGGCTTTGGAGGGAGGTGAACCGAGCTCATCGAGAAGTTGCCTCAGCCATACACAATCAGCAACGGCATTGGCAACAGCACGATACTCAGCCTCGGCGCTCGAGCGCGAGACAGTGGGTTGGCGCTTGGAAGACCAGCTCACGAGAGCACCGCCAAGATAAACACAGTAACCGGAGGTAGAGCGCCGTGTGTCCGGGCAGCCTGCCCAGTCTGCATCCGAGTAAGCGACGATGTCGAGTGGAGAGGAGCTGTGGAGCAGGAGACCGGAGCTCGTAGTGCCGCGGACGTATCGGAGAATACGTTTGATGATGGCGAGATGACCGTCACGCGGATCGTGGATGTGTAAGCAGACTTGCTGCACGGCATATGCAAGATCAGGACGCGTCATGGTCAAGTACTGAAGGGCACCGGCGAGGCTTCGGTACTCGGAGGGATCGGCAACCGGGTCACCAGCATCGGCGGCAACCTTGGGAAGGGTGTCGACAGGTGTGGTGGCGGTCTTACACTGCAACATGCCGGCGCGCTGGAGGATCTCCTCGGCGTACTGCTCCTGGCTAAGGAAGAAGCCACGAGACGTACGACGCACACGGATCCCGAGGAAGAAGTGCAAGGGCCCCAAGTCCTTCATTGCGAACTCGACCATGAGTTTGGCAATGAGATCGTGGAGCAGTGTCGGGGAAGAAGCCGTCAAGACAATGTCGTCGACATATAGCAGGAGATACGCCACGCTAGTGCCCCGCCGTAGTATGAAGAGCGAAGCGTCAGAACGAGAGGCAGTGAAGCCAATGGTGACGGCGAAAGTGGAGAAGCGCTGAAACCACACGCGCGGCGCTTGCTTCAAGCCATAGAGAGACTTGACAAGCTTGCAGACGTGATCCTTGCGATGAGCATCGACAAAACCGGCCGGCTGGTAGCAGTAGACCTGTTCGTCGAGGATGCCGTTGAGGAAGGCATTCTTCACGTCCAACTGGTGCACAAGCCAGTTACGGGAGGACGCGAAAGTGAGCACAGTGCGAATCGTTGCCGGTTTGACCGCCGGAGAAAAAGTTTCGCCATAGTCGACACCAAGACGTTGGGCAAAACCACGAACGACCCATCGTGCCTTGTACCGCTCGAGGGAGCCGTCCTCGCGGGTCTTGTGCCGGAAGACCCATTTGCCGGTGACGACGTTGGTGTGGGGAGGCCGAGGGACCAACGTCCAGGTGGTGTTCGACGAGAGGGCGTCGAATTCCTCCTGCATCGCCTGGCGCCAGTTGGGGTCGCGGAGAGCCTCCCGGACGGAGGATGGAAGGGGCGACACCGTCGTGGTGGCGACAAGGCCGTAGCGAGGGTTCGTCTTGAAGACGCCATGCCGAGCACGAGTGACCATGCGGTGGCGGGGAGGCGATGAAGCAGGCGCTGAGCTGGAAGGCGCAGCGTCGGGCGTAGCACAGACGTCTAGCGTCAGGGACGCAGAACCGCGTGCCGAAGCCGAGCCGCGAGCCGAAGAATCCGAGCCGCGGGCTGAGCCGGCGTCGGGCGTCAGAGGCGCGGAGCCGCGAGCTGAGGAGGCCGAGCCGCGAGCCGTGGATGGTGAAGAAGAGCGGCCCGAGGATGATCCGTGCGGGAGCGGACTGCATGGCCCGTTACTGTGGCATGCAGGGGGCGCCATATGATCGTCGTAAGTCGGAGGAGCGTCGTGGCTGTCACGTGATGGAGATGCCGGGGCGATGCTGAAGTCCAGGGAGCTGAAAGGAAACACTTTTTCCACAAAGGTAACATGCCGTGAGAAAATAATGCGCCGAGTCAGTGGATCATAGCAGCGATACCCTTTGCGCCCGTCCGGATAACCGAGAAAAACGCAAGGAGTAGAACGGGGTGCGAGTTTGTGAGGTGCGGTGGCAGTAAGATTGGGATAGCACAGGCAGCCAAACACGCGAAGAGACTTAAAATCGGGGGCACGACCGTGAAGAAGCTCGTAGGGAGTGGTAATGATGTTGGCTTTGCATGGGCGGCGATTGAGAAGGTATGTGGAGGTGGCGAGAGCCTTAGCCCACCATGGGTATGGCATGGATGCATGTATAAGGAGAGTGCGGACACCATCATTGATTGTACGAAGGATACGTTCGGCCTTGCCATTTTGTTGGGAGGTGTATGGGCAGGTGAGGCGAAGAAGAGTTCCATGGGCGGTAAAAAGAGCGCGGTTTGCAGTGCTGTCGAATTCTCGTCCATTGTCGGTCTGAAAAGCTTTAATGGAGGATGAGAACTGTGTGCGAACATATGCATAGAACGCCACAAGAAGAGCATGAACTTCATACTTATTACGAATAGGAAACGTCCAAGTGAAGTGGGTAAAGTCATCCAATATAACAAGATAATATTGAAGACCTGAGATGCTTAATACATGACTAGTCCATAAATCGCAATGACAAAGCTCAAAAGCAGCAGATGTTGTGGTGGTAGAGGAAGCAAAAGGGAGTCTAGTGTGTTTACCCAAACGACATGCATCGCAGTGCGTGGGTAAACTTTTATTACAACTGAATTTGAAATATTTGGATGCATTGGCCAAAGCTTCAACGCTGGGGTGTCCAAGCCGCTGATGCCACAAAGTTGCAGAGACGGTGGCGAGGAAGCATTGGGGCGTCTGCACGAAGGGATAGAGGTCGCCGGTGGAATTACATCGGTGAATAACCCGTCCCGTTGCCAAATCCTTGATAGAGAAACCAAAAGGGTCAAATTCAATGGAAACAAAATTATCGCGTATAAAAGCACGGACAGACACTAGATTTTTGATGAGTTTAGGAGAAATAAGAATGTTCAGAAGGGAGAGAGGGCGAATGGGTGTTCGAAAGTGAACGGAACCAGTACCGGTGATAGGAAGAAAGGAGCCATCACCGACAATGATATGAGAAGGAAAATTGGGAGGGCGAGGGGAGAGTGGTATACCGGAACCGGAGCCCATGTGAGAGGAAGCACCGCTATCGAGGATCCACTCGCTGCCTTGTCCTGCTTGCGCTTGGAGGGCCATCTGGTTCAGCGCGGCGATGAGGGCCGACTGATCCCACTGGGGCGGAGGGGCAGCCGGAGGAGAGGCCGGCGCAGCGTGGACGGCGAGGCCGTGGGGAGTGGCCGGGGCAGGCGGACGTGCGCCAGGAGCGGCCCCGAGGATGCCGAGACCCGCCCAGGCCTGGAACGTGCCAGCGATGGCAGGCGCAGGCGGGTGCGGAGTAGGTGAACGTGTGCCCGCGACGGGAGGGGCGAATGAAGCCGAGGCGCTGGGAGCGGCCCCCTTCTTCTTTTTCTTCTTGCCCTGACCGGGAGCGTTGGGAGGGCCGGCGTGGGGAACGCCTGCACCGTAGAAGCCCGCTGGCGTCGGGTTGAAGTAGGAAGGCGGAGCAGGGTTGGTGTAGGCCGGCAGGGGAGCGCCGGCGGCCTAAGACGCAAGGTGCGCCTGGGCGAGGAGGGCGTTGTGGGGGACGATCCGAGCACGGCGGCCGAGGCGCCGCTCTTCCAAGAGGAGGAAGTTGCGGAGCTTGATGAAGGACGGCAGGCGACCGCGCGTCACGTGCGGGACGGCGTGCTGAAGTTGCTCGTTGAGGCTGCGAAGGACGTTGTGGATGAGGTCGCGATCACGGACGCGAGAGCCAAGGTCGCCAAGCATGTCGGCCATCTCCTTCATCTTGGAGGTGTACTCGACGACAGAGAGGTCGCCTTGATTGAAGCTGTGGAACTCGTCGCGGAGGTAGATGGCGCGCGTGTTGCGATTGTCGCGGAAGACGCTGCGGATGGCGCGGCAAAGAGAGACGGCGGTGGAGTTGCGCGGCTCCATGATCGCCAGAGTGGAGGTCGTGACCGTGGCGTCGTACCACAAGACGATGGCGAAGTCGTTGAGCACCCAGTCGGAGGTGCCCTGGGCGGGGGAGCCGTCGATGTGATCCTGAAGCCCGAACTTGGAGAGGGCGGTGAGGAATTGGCGGCTCCAGATGCCGTAGTTCTCCTTCTCATAATCCAACGTGACGAGGAGGTGATCACGGATGCGGAGAGCCTGCAGCTGCGGGGTGGGAAGGGTTTGAGTTGCGACGGGGATGCCGAACTGTTCGAAGACATCATCGTCGGAGTCCGAGGAGGCGGAGGTGTAGCCGATCGAGCTCATGGCGGCGGGAGGGAAGGTGGCGGCGGAAGCTGGAGAGGATGCGATGCGATCTAGGTATCTGATACCATGGAGGAGCCTAAACTACGAACGGCAAGAGTAATCTCGGTTTGGGGCAACTCATTTCATTGATTGAAATAGTTGCTATAAATAGCCTTACAAACAGCTCATGTCTTGCACAAGAAGAATAGCAAGATCAGGCCGAGATCTGTTAGAGATATCAACAATATCTAAACAATAATTAGGCTATCTGTTAACACATGAGACATGAACTAACCGTTGGCTTGCACTAAAGAGCGAACAACTTGGAGCATCTCCACCGGCGCCCCAACAAGGCCCGCCAGGCAACTTTTTAGTCGCCGGCGCCGAAAAATCGATTCAGTCACGTCCTCAAAGGCCTTTTTTTTGCCGGCTCGGGCCGAAATTGGTGCCGGCGGATCCAGGCCGAACCCGATGCGCTGGAGGACGCTTGGGGGCGCCGGTCGAATCGTTTTTGGTGCAAAAATCGGCGGGCCCTTCTTGGCAGCGACTCGGCTGTTCTCGTCGCTTCGTCGTCCTCATCGTCTCGGTTCCTGCAGGGGAATCAATGCCAAAGTTGCACGCGCTGCCGTGCCGGTCAGCCTCCATTGATGCCTCACGGGCGGCGCAGTGAAGGCGGGGCGACGCGCGTCCCTCGCCCGCCACGCGTACACACGACGGCCAGACAGGCGCCGCCTATATAAGTCGCCCCCTCCCGCATCGGTGAGCCACACACAGACCTCGCTCTCCACCGCCGACGCCCCCGTTCCTCCCTCTCTTCTCGCCGTTTCTAGTTCACTCAATGGCCGAGCGCTACCCAGGCGATGGCGCGACGGCGAACGGGTTCGGCTGCCGCCACCTTCACGAGGACGAAGCCCGGCTTCTCTATGAGGCCGAGTACCCGGTCCCGCCGGACATGCGGGTGCCCGGAGCGTGGAGGATAAGCGCCGGCGGGGTCCCGGTGCCACCGCCGCCCACCAGGGCGGCGTGTCATGCGGAGATCGCCCGCATCCGTGCCTCTCTGTCGCAGGCGGCAAGAGAAGGGCCGAGGTACACCCCCGACAGCTCGCTGTGGGAGCCGTACTTCCGTCGTCGCCACGCCGAGCAGCTCGAGGCCACCAACGGCGTCATCCCCTCTAGGAGGCTCAACGCTGACGGGCGCCGTCGATGGTTGTCACATCCCTAGCTGCTGGTAGTGCTCTAGGCTAGCTTCATGTTTGCATCATGTTTAAATTTTGCCTAAGATTGAAATGGGGATGTTCAAACCCTAGCATTAAATCAACTCAACTAGGGTGAATTAAAATCTTTTCAATAAACCCAAAAGGTTCCTAAGAAAAGTTCATGATTTCTGGTTAAGGTGGAAACCTCTGCCAAAAATGATGATTATATTCTTAGGTCATTTTGGATTTTTGAATTAAATCATATTGTATTTGACTTTGGGCATTTAAATACTATAAATAATTTAAATGCTCAAATAAATGTTGGAAATTGATAAGGGTCACTGAAATAATTCAGTAAGTACCCATAATTATTTCCAGGATTTTATAAAATGATTTGATATTTTAAAACAAATCAAAAACAAATTGCAGAAATAGAAAAATATAAAACAGAATAGAAATAAAAAGAGAGAGAGAGACTACCTGGGCCACTTACCTGTAGCCGGCCCAGCTGGCCAGCTCCTCCCGCTGGCCCAGCCCACCGCCGCCTCCCTCCCCTGTCGCCTTCCTCCTCTGCCAGGAGGACGGGCACGCGCCCGGCGCGCGCGGCCACGCGCCCCGGCCACCTCCTCCCTGCCTGGCTGCCTCCTCCTCCCCTGGTCGCCTCCCGCGACGCCACGCAGCCCCTGGCTCCCTCTCTCACTCTCCTCGCTCTTTCCCTCCGTCCCTATCCTCCTCTGTTTCTCTCTCCCTCTCGTGCCGAGCGCAGCCGTCGCCTCCGACGCTGTTCGCCGCGGCCACCGGCCACCCCTCGCCTCGCCGATGCCTCCAGAAGAACCGTCGCACTTTCTTCTTCGTCTCCACCAACTCACGTGACGCCGGGAGCCCTGCATCGCCGCCCACGTCACCGTTCCCCTCCTCGGCCACCGGAACTCGCCGCCGTTCGATTCACCGCCGACAGGACGTCCCCGAGCCCACTTAGCGTCTCGTCCGACTCCCCGTGAGTTCCTCTTCTCTTCCCCTCAATCCCCGCACCTGACTTCGTCCCCTAGCCCCCTTCTTCCACCACGGCCGAAGCTCGCCGCCGCCATGCCTCATCGCCATCGTGGCCAGAGCCACTGGAGCTCCCACCTGAGTGCACCATCGTGCTCAGACCGTCTCCACAAGCTCGTAGCACGCCCCAGCTCGCCTTCCCGTGCCCCCTAGCTCTCGCTCGCGTCTCGCCCGAACTCCGGCCGCCGTCGCGAGCTCCGTTCCGACGAGCTCCGTCGACCCCACGACCTCCCACTCGGTCCTCTGGATGCGCGGGAGCAAGGGCCATCCCCTGGTGCCCTCAGCGCGCCAAACTGACGCCTCTAGCGCAAGTCCGGCGTGCCCCGCCGTGTTCTGTGGTCACCGGCGACTCATCGCCGGCGCATCTGACGTGGCGTCGTCATTAGCGCTAATGACCCCACTAACTAACCCCCTAGGCCACTGACAGTGGGCCCCACCCCTGGTCAAACCCCAGTCAGCGCTGGGTTTGACCGGGATTAGCTCCTGTGTCACTGACGTGTGGCCCCCACACGTCAGGTTTGACCTGGACCAGCCCGTTGACCCTGCTGACGTCACTGTGACGTGGGGCTGACGCAATAAACCATTTTCTGGATTTTTTATAATTCAGGAAATTCCAGAAAATTATATAAACTTCTATAAATCATAGAAAATTAACCGTAACTCCAAATTAAATAATTTATATATGAAAAATTCAAGGAATCCATCTGTACCATTTTCATGCATGTTATAACAACTTATAGCTGCTGTTTAGCACAAATCATATAAAGGGCATTTAAATATCCACATATGGAGTTTGAATTTGAATCTTGGATTCAAACCAACTCCATTTAATCTGGTTTTAGTTGCATTAGCCCAACACACATTCATTTTGCCATGTCATGATCATGCATTATATTGTGCATTGCATTGATTGTGTTCCCTTCTGTGTTGCCGGTATTTGTCCCCTCTCGATAGACGTGACACCGATGATGTGATCGTTGACACTGATGAAGACTCAATGTTATCTTCAGAAGTGCCAGGCAAGCAAAACCCCCTTGTTCATTCCGATACAATCCTACTCTCTCGCTCCTGCTCTCTTTTACTGCATTAGGACAACACCGATTCATCTGTTACTTGCTGCGGTAGCTGAACCCCTTTATCCTCTGCATGACCTGTCATTCCACAGTAAATAGATGAAACCCACTAGCATGAGTAGGAGTTGTTTGAGCCCTGATGTGCCTACTCATTCATGTTTGTTTGTCATGCCTGCTATTGCTTAGAGTTGAGTCAGGTCTGATTCATCGGGGATGAATCAGAGGCGTGTGAACCTGTCCTACTGTGTGTGAGCTAAGTGTGTGAACACGATTTGGTAAAGGTAGCGGTGAGAGGCCATGTAGGAGTACATGGTGGGTTGTCTCATTGCAGCCGTCCTTAGGAACTGAGTTCTGTGTTTGTGATCCATGATTCAGCTACTACCACGCATTGGGCCCGAAACCAATGGACCCTCTCGGCTTCTTGATCACCCTTGTCCTCTGTCCAGGAGTTGCAAGTAGTTTCTGGTGTTTGTAGTATGCTGGAGGCCGTGGACAGCGCTGACCGTAGGGGTGGGCTGTGATGCGGTAGGCACGTGGCACGGTGTACCGGGCGCCCGTTTGGTGTCTCGGGAACCCTGTTCACATCGTTTGGGGCTGTGAGCGAAACTCCGGCCGGATCTCCTCATGGATGGAACCCGAATAGGCGATAAACCTGGACTAGAGACTTAGGTGATTAGGTAGGTCGTGGCCGACACCCACGTTGGGCTTCCGCTTGAAGGTTGCCGAGTACATGTCGTGTAAACGGCGGTAAGTGGTGAGAGCGTGTGTGAAGAAGTACACCCCTGCAGGGTTAACATCATCTATTCGAATAGCCGTGTCCACGGAAAAGGACCTCTGGGTTGCTTATATCAGTTCATAGACAAGTGAAAGTGGATACTCTAAAATACGCAAGATAAGCGTGAGTGCTATGGATGGCGTTCTCGTAGGGAGACGGGAGCGGATCCATAGTGGTGTATTGATATGGTGAATATGTGGACTCATGTGCGCCACCTCAAAAGAGTCGCTTGCAGTCGTAGTTTAGGATAGCCACCGAGTCAAAGCTGGCTTGCTGCAGTTAAACCCCACCACCCCTTTGTTGATAATGATGCATATGTAGTTAGTTCTGATGTAAGTCTTGCTGGGTACATTTGTACTCACGTTTGCCTATTTTATGTTTTTGCAGAGAGACTTCAGTCTCACTAGTAGTTCCGCTTGGACTTCGACGTTTAGCTTGTTACCTCAGCTACGATCTTGTGCCCTCGGCAGTATCTGGTAGATAGTCAGGCTTCTCAGCCTTTTTCATTTATAGTTGTCTGTACTCAGACATGATAGCTTCCGCTTGTGCTTGATTTGTATGCTCTGAATGTTGGGTCATGAGACCCATGTTTGTAATATCTCGCTCCTCGGAGCCTATTGAATAGATTACTTGAGTCATAGAGTCATGTTGTGATGCCATGTTGTATTTGCACATATCGAGCATATTGTGTGTATGTTATTGAAATGCTTGGTATGTGTGGGATCTGACCATCTAGTTGTTTATCTTTAGTAGCCTCTCTTACGGGGAAATGTCTCCTAGTGTTTCCACCGAGCCATGGTAGCTTGCTACTACTCCGGAACACTTAGGCTGGCCGGCATGTGTCCTTCTTCGTTCCTGTGTCTGTCCCTTCGGGGAAATGTCACGCGGTGAATACCGGAGTCCTGTTAGCCCGCTACAGCCCGGTTTACCGGAGTCCTGCTAGCCCAGTGCTACAGCCCGGACCCACTTGCTGATGACCGACACGTTCGAAGCTGGGTCATGGATGCCTGTCCCTGTAAGTCTGTGCCACTTTGGGTTTACGACTAGTCATGTCAGCCCGGGCTCTTTATCATATGGATGCTAGCGACACTATCATATACGTGAGCCAAAAGGCGCAAACGGTCCCGGGCAAAGGTAAGGCGACACCCGTGGGGATACCGTGCGTGAGGCCGCAAGGTGATATGAGGTGTTACCGGCTAGATCGATGTGACATCGAGTCGGGGTCCTGACAGCGTTGGTATCAGAGCTTGACTGCCTGTAGGATTACCAAGCCAAACTGGTCGAAGTTGAGTCTAGAAATTCTTTAGTTATATAAGGGAATTGATTGTGGGATGGAACGTAAGGCTCTTTTTACTCCTTATACCTCATGCCCTTCTGATCTGAGTCATCTTATCTTTCCTGCGGGGATTAAGAACTAGGCTATCTCTTCTTTCTATTAGGATCACGTGTTACTAATCCGTAGACTTATACGATTGTTGATTCAAGCCTCAGTTCAGTTCCTACTATCTTCTGTATGTTAACTGTTGATCTCGAAACCTTGATATTGTGCTTCTGAGTGGTTATGCCACCATTTTTGTGATTGTCTCAAATCTTTTTGAGCAATTATAGCCGTTATGCTGTCCGAGTCATCCCAGGTTTCTAAATAGTCCGATGCATTTGCAAATCCCTTCCTTCTGTTTCCGATGTTCCCATGGGCCAGATTAACCACACTAATCGGTGTGTTGAGGTAATTATTGCCTCGACATATATGTTGGAATTATTATTATGACCCTAAGTGCTTAGGGGATCATCTAGTGGTCTAGCCATGATTTGTGTCCTAGTGTGAAGATTCTGGCCTTTATTCTCGGAAGCATCCCGTGATGCTACTTAGTAGTAGGTATTCTACTCCTGGGTTCTGAACCTGAGATTCACTCTACCTACTTCATGTTGATAGTAATTGCTAGTGCCTTTAGGATATTAGTAACCTTTGCGATAGTCCTTGAAGTCCGTGGTATCTTCTTCTTCCAAATACCATGAACTACTTATGGCAGATGTTTATTGGATCAAAAAAAAATCACAATTAGAGTACTCTTGAGGAGTTCTCCATTCATAAATCGTGACTCTGCCAGTTCTACCTTTCTGCATGGGTTATCCGGAAGAAATATGTTGAACTTGGTTCGACATACTAATCTATGCATCCACAACTCAGAAAGTTATATGTTCCTTTGAGTTGTTCTCTTTAGTTGCATTCTGACCCTCGTCTATCAATTGATAGTCAAGAGTATGCGTGCGTTCGTTCATCGATGCCTATGACTCTTGTGGTCTGTCAAGCCATTCTATTCCGGAATGACTAGGAGAAACAAACTCCAGTACCTCTTCCATATCTGGGATTGGGTCAAAGTAGTTGTATTCCGCAGATCAAATGCCAATCCAGCTTTTGGTTCTGCTCTACCTTGGAGTATTACATATTTTATATCGAGATTGTTATAGGAATTGCACACCATCCTATGAACTCTTGGTACAGTGATACTTCTTGCCATCATTAGTCATTCCTCGGCCCTCGTGTTGATGCAACCGGAATACCAACAAATGAATTGTGATGTGTGAAATCAATACTGCTAGCAACTCTGTTGCTTGGTAGTTAAAGGATAATAATTTCATTCTTAGTATGTTGGTTTTCGAATCATCCTTCTAAGACTGATCGTGCTACCTAGTCCTTATTTCTGGTGCACTCTCCGATCAGTGAGTTAGGATAGTGCCAATCCTTGCTTATTTGATCATATCGTCTTGCCCTGAAAAGCAAGATTGTTCTCGAGCCTAGCAACATATCGGTGCTTCGTGATTTTCCGAAGATCTTCTCGGAAGTATTACCAGGTTGTCACCTGACCGCTGTGTTGAGCTCGTGATCAAGTTGGTTTCTTGTGAACCACCCTTCTCCAAGAATCTGTGTTGGATATCCCTGAGCTAGTTGGTTAAGCTAGACAACAACTTGGAGGGTTGGAAGATAAAGCTTGCCTGACTTAATTCGTTCCAAAGGGATATTCTTGTGTAGGGTGTGCTGAAGAAAGATGATATCTTCATCGATTGGTCCTTGTGATCAGTTGTTGGACCTATTGTCTTATTAATCCTTTGATTTGAGTGTGGGCCATCGTCAAGTCAAATCAGTACCAACGATGCTCGTAATGTTGTCTTATTCGTGGTTGATCCCTCGAGCATACACCATTACATCCTTGGTCTGACCAATGCTAACACCGTGTTCACTTAACTATGGAATTCCTTTTAAAAGGAAACCCAGATGAATTGTTGTTGTGCCCATTGACAACATCCTTGTCTTCTCCATAATTTTGCTGAACATTAAGCTAGTGTTGGAAACTTTTGAAAGCATTTGTTCATGCTAGCTCATGAAGCATATGTTTGGATGAAGGTAGTGACTTCCTTTAATCCATGTGCATATGATGCAAGTTGCCGCCGTGGACTCGAGAAAGTCAATGTTGCTTCCTCTGGAATCATCGCAAGTCAGTCATGCACACGTGCGAAGAATTCTGTGGTTTGAAGACTTGCAACCTTCAATCTATATGTATCCCTAGCACACCAAGCCACTGATTGATTTGTTCAAGGAGAAGGAGTTCCTTCATAAGAGCTAATTCGGACTTATGAAAGAACTTCGATACCCTCGTTGATGGTTCCCCCTCCTGAACTCGGTAGTGTTTTATTATAAGACTACCACGTGGTCATGCTTGTCTGGGACAACGTGTTCACATGTTTGTAGCAGAACTAGCTCATGTTTTGGAGCTTGCTATCGTAGTTCATCTCCCGAGAATCCCGCAACGTCATCTCGTCGATTTGTGTTGCAAACTTTCATTTTTCTTCCTAAGACTCGATGAGCCTGGAATATCCTAACACCAACCAGAGCTGAATCTCAGGCAGATATGATGGTTGGAATATTTCCCAAGAATTATGATATTGGTCTCTCGATAACCGGTAAGGTGGATGTCGTGGCCAACACACCCAGCCGGAAGACCTGTTATTATAATATCTTGATTGATGAAGTTGACCACCTCCCCATAGGGATTTCGTAGGATTTACTCCCTAGTTGCCCCTATGGATTTTTGTGTTCCCGAAGTCCGACCTTTTACTTGATGTTTTAGATATCAAACCATATCTATGAATGGGTTATACTAGCACATCAAGGAGAACATTAGAAGCGGAGTGCTAAATGTCTCTCGGTCGATCATCCAGATTTTGTTCCTTGGCTTCGCTAAGGTGAAATCTGAGAAGGTGTTATCTTCCTTTGCATCTGCATCTTCCATCACCATTCATCATGGTAGCAAGTTGTGTTGCCAGAATCCTTGACACGGATATTGGTGGAATCTTGATGATTGTGGAAATGCTCAAGTTCTTGAGAGCACGCACAAGCGCTACGTCTTATCATCGGCACTAGCTGGGATTGCCCCAGATTTCCTCGGTTATGCTATAACCACTCCAACAGTGAATTCACTCTCTATTGTTGGGTTCTTCCCCAGTTACCAGAATCATTCCCAGCATTTGCATTTTGTTCCCAGCTTATACCACCAATGTGCCATTCTACCATGGGTCTCTTCCATTTCCGGTGGTAAGCAAATTCATCCATTACGTTGTCTTCAACAAGGTAATCCACATCATCCAAGTCCGAGTATGCCATTCTACCGACCCCCGCCAATCGATTGCTGTGATTTGCCTTAGGCTGATATAGAGAGTCTCAATGATCTCTATATCAAAGGTAATTCTTTTTGCCACTTAAGGGGATATATCTTCGAGTCACCTTCCCTAAGGTGCACCATTATGGTATCATGGCAACTCTACTCCTCGCTACGTTGACAATCGTTTACCACCTTCTTAGGTGTGGAATTGTGGTCTACCTAGTGAACCTTCGTCATCCGTTTCTTTCCACCCCTCTTGATGTGTATCTCGTGTCTCAACCGAGAGATGTTGCTATGTCTCATTCTGTGAGTTAATCCTGAGTTGTTCGACCTTCAAGAAGATCGATCCTTCTAGAGTCTCCTTCTCCTCTCATTGTCATAATAACTGGAGTTCTCAGAACAAGACATCAAGACAATGATGGTGAATGAATCAACGTTCAACTGAAGTGCACACTGGATCGTGAAGATTGTACTAGTTTGCGTTTCCCCTTCATCCTACCCTACGCTTGAATCTCGAGACGAGATTCTTGTTTAGTGGGGGTGAGTTGTCACATCCCTAGCTGCTGGTAGTGCTCTAGGCTAGCTTCATGTTTGCATCATGTTTAAATTTTGCCTAAGATTGAAATGGGGATGTTCAAACCCTAGCATTAAATCAACTCAACTAGGGTGAATTAAAATCTTTTCAATAAACCCAAAAGGTTCCTAAGAAAAGTTCATGATTTCTGGTTAAGGTGGAAACCTCTGCCAAAAATGATGATTATATTCTTAGGTCATTTTGGATTTTTGAATTAAATCATATTGTATTTGACTTTGGGCATTTAAATACTATAAATAATTTAAATGCTCAAATAAATGTTGGAAATTGATAAGGGTCACTGAAATAATTCAGTAAGTACCCATAATTATTTCCAGGATTTTATAAAATGATTTGATATTTTAAAACAAATCAAAAACAAATTGCAGAAATAGAAAAATATAAAACAGAATAGAAATAAAAAGAGAGAGAGAGACTACCTGGGCCACTTACCTGTAGCCGGCCCAGCTGGCCAGCTCCTCCCGCTGGCCCAGCCCACCGCCGCCTCCCTCCCCTGTCGCCTTCCTCCTCTGCCAGGAGGACGGGCACGCGCCCGGCGCGCGCGGCCACGCGCCCCGGCCACCTCCTCCCTGCCTGGCTGCCTCCTCCTCCCCTGGTCGCCTCCCGCGACGCCACGCAGCCCCTGGCTCCCTCTCTCACTCTCCTCGCTCTTTCCCTCCGTCCCTATCCTCCTCTGTTTCTCTCTCCCTCTCGTGCCGAGCGCAGCCGTCGCCTCCGACGCTGTTCGCCGCGGCCACCGGCCACCCCTCGCCTCGTCGATGCCTCCAGAAGAACCGCCGCACTTTCTTCTTCGTCTCCACCAACTCACGTGACGCCGGGAGCCCTGCATCGCCGCCCACGTCGCCGTTCCCCTCCTCGGCCACCGGAACTCGCCGCCGTTCGATTCGCCGCCGACAGGACGTCCCCGAGCCCACTTAGCGTCTCGTCCGACTCCCCGTGAGTTCCTCTTCTCTTCCCCTCAATCCCCGCACCTGACTTCGTCCCCTAGCCCCCTTCTTCCACCACGGCCGAAGCTCGCCGCCGCCGTGCCTCGTCGCCATCGTGGCCAGAGCCACTGGAGCTCCCACCTGAGTGCACCATCGTGCTCAGACCGTCTCCACAAGCTCGTAGCACGCCCCAGCTCGCCTTCCCGTGCCCCCTAGCTCTCGCTCGCGTCTCGCCCGAACTCCGGCCGCCGCCGCGAGCTCCGTTCCGACGAGCTCCGTCGACCCCACGACCTCCCACTCGGTCCTCTGGATGCGCGGGAGCAAGGGCCATCCCCTGGTGCCCTCAGCGCGCCAAACTGACGCCTCTAGCGCAAGTCCGGCGTGCCCCGCCGTGTTCTGTGGTCACCGGTGACTCATCGCCGGCGCATCTGACGTGGCGTCGTCATTAGCGCTAATGACCCCACTAACTAACCCCCTAGGCCACTGACAGCGGGCCCCACCCCTGGTCAAACCCCAGTCAGCGCTGGGTTTGACCGGGATTAGCTCCTGTGTCACTGACGTGTGGCCCCCACACGTCAGGTTTGACCTGGACCAGCCCGTTGACCCTGCTGACGTCACTGTGATGTGGGGCTGACGCAATAAACCATTTTCTGGATTTTTTATAATTCAGGAAATTCCAGAAAATTATATAAACTTCTATAAATCATAGAAAATTAACCGTAACTCCAAATTAAATAATTTATATATGAAAAATTATCAGAAAAAATCAAGGAATCCATCTGTACCATTTTCATGCATGTTAGAACAACTTATAGCTGCTGTTTAGTACAAATCATATAAAGGGCATTTAAATATCCACATATGGAGTTTGAATTTGAATCTTGGATTCAAACCAACTCCATTTAATCTGGTTTTAGTTGCATTAGCCCAACACACATTCATTTTGCCATGTCATGATCATGCATCATATTGTGCATTGCATTGATTGTGTTCCCTTCTGTGTTGCCGGTATTTGTCCCCTCTCGATAGACGTGACACCGATGATGTGATCGTTGACACTGATGAAGACTCAATGTTATCTTCAGAAGTGCCAGGCAAGCAAAACCCCCTTGTTCATTCCGATACAATCCTACTCTCTCGCTCCTGCTCTCTTTTACTGCATTAGGACAACACCGATTCATTTGTTACTTGCTGCGGTAGCTGAACCCCTTTATCCTCTGCATGACCTGTCATTCCACAGTAAATAGATGAAACCCACTAGCATGAGTAGGAGTTGTTTGAGCCCTGATGTGCCTACTCATTCATGTTTGTTTGTCATGCCTGCTATTGCTTAGAGTTGAGTCAGGTCTGATTCATCGGGGATGAATCAGAGGCGTGTGAACCTGTCCTACTGTGTGTGAGCTAAGTGTGTGAACACGATTTGGTAAAGGTAGCGATGAGAGGCCATGTAGGAGTACATGGTGGGTTGTCTCATTGCAGCCGTCCTTAGGAACTGAGTTCTGTGTTTGTGATCCATGATTCAGCTACTACCACGCATTGGGCCCGAAACCAATGGACCCTCTCGGCTTCTTGATCACCCTTGTCCTCTGTCCAGGAGTTGCAAGTAGTTTCTGGTGTTTGTAGTATGCTGGAGGCCGTGGACAGCGCTGACCGTAGGGGTGGGCTGTGATGCGGTAGGCACGTGGCACGGTGTACCGGGCGCCCGTTTGGTGTCTCGGGAACCCTGTTCACATCGTTTGGGGCTGTGAGCGAAACTCCGGCCGGATCTCCTCATGGATGGAACCCGAATAGGCGATAAACCTGGACTAGAGACTTAGGTGATTAGGTAGGTCGTGGCCGACACCCACGTTGGGCTTCCGCTTGAAGGTTGCCGAGTACATGTCGTGTAAACGGCGGTAAGTGGTGAGAGCGTGTGTGAAGAAGTACACCCCTGCAGGGTTAACCTAATCTATTCGAATAGCCGTGTCCGCGGAAAAGGACTTCTGGGTTGCCTATATCAGTTCATAGACAAGTGAAAGTGGATACTCTAAAATACGCAAGATAAGCGTGAGTGCTATGGATGGCGTTCTCGTAGGGAGATGGGAGCGGATCCATAGTGGTGTATTGATATGGTGAATATGTGGACTCGTGTGCGCCACCTCAAAAAAGTTACTCGCAGTCGTAGTTCAGGATAGCCACCGAGTCAAAGCTGGCTTGCTGCAGTTAAACCCCACCATCCCTTTGTTGATAATGATGCATATGTAGATAGTTCTGATGTAAGTCTTGCTGGGTACATTTGTACTCACGTTTGCCTATTTTATGTTTTTGCAGAGAGACTTCAGTCTCACTAGTATTTCCGCGTGGTCTTCGACGTTTAGCTTGTTACCTCAGCTACGATCTTGTGCCTCGGCAGGATTTGGTAGATAGTCAGGCTTCTCAGCCTTTTCATTTATAGATGTCTGTACTCAGACATGATAGCTTCCGCTTGTGCTTGATTTGTATGCTCTGAATGTTGGGTCATGAGACCCATGTTTGTAATATCTCGCTCCTCGGAGCCTATTGAATAGATTACTTGAGTCATAGAGTCATGTTGTGATGCCATGTTGTATTTGCACATATCGAGCATATTGTGTGTATGTTATTGAAATGCTTGGTATGTGTGGGATCTGACCATCTAGTTGTTTATCTTTAGTAGCCTCTCTTACGGGGAAATGTCTCCTAGTGTTTCCACCGAGCCATGGTAGCTTGCTACTGCTCCGGAACACTTAGGCTGGCCGGCATGTGTCCTTCTTCGTTCCTGTGTCTGTCCCTTCGGGGAAATGTCACGCGGTGAATACCGGAGTCCTGTTAGCCCGCTACAGCCCGGTTTACCGGAGTCCTGCTAGCCCAGTGCTACAGCCCGGACCCACTTGCTGATGACCGACACGTTCGAAGCTGGGTCATGGATGCCTGTCCCTGTAAGTCTGTGCCACTTTGGGTTTACGACTAGTCATGTCAGCCCGGGCTCTTTATCATATGGATGCTAGCGACACTATCATATACGTGAGCCAAAAGGCGCAAACGGTCCCGGGCAAAGGTAAGGCGACACCCGTGGGGATACCGTGCGTGAGGCCGCAAAGTGATATGAGGTGTTACCGGCTAGATCGATGTGACATCGAGTCGGGGTCCTGACAGCGTTGGTATCAGAGCTTGACTGCCTGTAGGTATTGCAAAGTCGGATTTTGTTTTTCAAAAAAACGTGGGCGCGGCGACTGGGGAGCATCACGCCCCTAGCACGTGATTTAGCACCGGTAAGCCCCCAGGCAGCGATTTTTAGCATCTCTTGGGGGGCCAACGGCTGGAGATGCTCTTAGGCTGTGTACAATGCAAGGTGCTTGAATTCTCCATTTGACTTTTCCTCCTGGCCCTGTAGCTCGCGTGGGCGGCAATTGGGCCAAGCCCTAGCACCGGTCACCTCCCTCCTCTACCCACCTTCCTTCTCCCTTGTCTTCGCTGGAGGGTATCGCCGGGCCAAGATCGAGCGGGGGCGAGCCCCCCTCCTTGCTTGATGTCTGCAGTGCGGGCTGACACCATTGCCACAAAACTCCTCCCTGGTCATCTCGCCGCTCCGGACACTGTCGCCAACCTGGAGGCCACTGCAGTACATCCGGCTATTCTCGGACTGCACCTTTCCCTCTATGTGTTTGACAAATTGGTCGAGCAATTTTTTGTGTCTGATTCGTTTGTAGGGAAAACAATGAATTCGGATGGTTCATCAGATGAGGAGTATGGACCTTGATGAATTAGTGCAATGGGGTTCTTTGATTCATCAGAGTTGGATGGAAATGTCGAGATGCTGATGATCATGAGCATCCAGGAGGAAGTGGACAGGGAGGTGGAACACATCTCGAACTTCAAGGGTTCGGTCAAAGGGAGGAGTTTCAAACCGGGATAGGGTCACTAGAGCATGGCTATTCTACAAGTACTACATCGATTCCAAACCAACATTCCTTGATACATTCGTCGATGCTTCGATATGCGCAAACCCTTGTTCTTGTGCGTGGTGGAGGGAGTGGAGGCACATGCTCCCTACTTCAAGCTCACTAGGGATTGTTGTGGACAACTCTCATTCTCTGTTAAGCAGAAATGCATGACTGCTACGAGAATGCTTGCACTAGGTACCGTCGCCGATGCCGTTGGTGGGATGGTCCGGATGGGGAAGAGCACATGCCTAAAGATAACTGTGAAATTTGCCCGCGATGTGATGCAGGTGTTTGAAACAGAGTAGATGAGATAACCAAATTTTCAAACAGAAAATTTGATGGCTATTGGAGCAGCAAGAGGCTTTTCAGGTATGCTCAGTTTAATTGATTGCATGAATTGGCAAGTGGAAGAACTGCCTCAAAGATTTGTGCGGTACGTACCAACGTCACACCAAAGAGGCCACCATCATACTCAAAGCAGTGGCATCAAACGACTTACGGACTTATAGACTTCACATGTGCTCCGGCGATCTCTCATGTTCGGGAGACTTTGCAATAGGGAAGCACCACCGTGCAACTACACTGTCAATGGACATGCCTACAACATGGGGTACTACCTTGCAAATGGTATCTATCCTCAGTGGACGACGTTTGGGAAGATCATATCAAATCCCCATGGAATCAAACAAATCCAGTTTGCAACAATGCAAGAAACACGTAGGAAGGATATGGAGAGGGCATTCGAAGTGCTCCAAGCTCGTCGGGGAATTTTTCGTGGAGCTGCAATGATGTGGGAATCAAAAACTTTGTGGCAGCTGATGACATGTTGTGTCATTTTACACAATATGATTGCCGAAGACAAGGGTGAAGGGGCAGCCCGTGAAGGAAATATGCCCTAGAGGCAATAATAAAGTTGTTATTTTTTTATATCATGATAAATGTTTATTATTCATGCTAGAATTGTATTAACCGGAAACTTAGTACATGTGTGAATACATAGACAAAACAGAGCGTCCCTAGTATGCCTCTACTTGACTAGCTTGTTAATCAAAGATGGTTAATGTTTCCTGACCATGGACATGTGTTGTCATTTGATGAACGGGATCACATCATTAGAGAATGATGTGATGGACAAGACCCATCCGTTAGCTTAGCACTACGATCGTTTAGTTTATTGTTATTTCTTTCTTCATAACTTATACATGTTTCTATGACTATGAGATTATGCAACTCCCGAATACCGGAGGAACACTTAGTGTGCTATCAAACATCACAACGTAACTGGGTGATTATAAAGATGCTCTACAGGTGTCTTCCATGGTGTTTGTTGAGTTGGCATAGATCGAGATTAGGAGTTGTCACTCCGAATGTCGGAGAGGTATCTCTGGGCCCTCTCGGTAATGCACATCACTATAACCCTTGCAAGCAATGTGACTAATGAGTTAGTCACGGGATGATGCATTAAGGAATGAGCAAAGAGACTTTCCAGTAACGAGATTGAACTAGGTATGATGATACCGAAGATCGAATCTCTGGCAAGTAACATACCGATGACAAAGGGAACAACGTATGTTGTTATGCAGTTTGACCGATAAAGTTCTCCATAGAATATGTAGGAGCCAATATGAGCATCTAGGTTCTGCTATTGGTTATTGACCGGAGATGTGACTCGGTCATGTCTACATAGTTATCGAACCCGTAGGGTCCGCACGCTTAACGTTCGATGACGATTTGTATTATGAGTTATGTGGTTTGATGACCGAAGCTTGTTCGGAGTCCCGGATGTGATCACGGACATGACGAGGATTCTCGAAATGGTCGAGAGGTAAAGATTCATATATTGGAAGGTTGCATTTGGACATCGAAATGGTTCCAAGTGGTTCGGGCATTTTTCCGAAGTACCAGGAGGTTACCGGAACCCCCCGGGAGAACTTATGGGCCTTATGGGCCATAAGAGGGAACCACACCAGCCCACAAGGGGTTGGTGCGCCCCCCTTGGGCAGGAGGCCGATTAGGACTAGGAGAAGGGGGGCGGCCCCCCTTTCTGTGACGCCCTCGATTCAATCGTACACTAATCATACACGCAAATGTGTACGATCAAGATCAAGGACTCACGGGAAGATATCACAACACAACTCTAGACACAAATTAAAATAGTACAAGCTTTATATTACAAGCCAGGGGCCTCGAGGGCTCGAATACATAAGCTCGAATACACAAGAGTCAGCGGAAGCAACAATATCTGAGAACAGACACGAGTTAGACAAGTTTGCCTTAAGAAGGCTAGCACAAAAGCAACAACAATCGAAAAGGCAAGGCCTCCTGCCTGGGAGCCTCCTAACTACTCCTAGTTGTCTGCGGTGTTCACGTAGTAGTAAGCATTCTCTGAGTAGTAGTAGTCATCAGTGGCGTTGTCTGACTCCTGGGATCCGTCATCTGGTCGCAACAATCGGGTATGGGGAAAAAGGAGTAGCAAAGGAACCGTGAGTACTCATCCAAAGTACTTGCAAGACTTACATTAGATCTAAACTAAGTATGCATCTGTATCAAAGGAATGGGTTGTATCTGTGGACTAAACTGCAGAATGCCAGAAGGGAAGGGGAAAGCCTAGCCTATCGAAGACTAGCATCTTCTGGAAACCACCATCTTGCAGCAACAGGAGGGAGTAGAGTAGCATAAAGTAAAGTAGTAGTAATGTTATTAACCTCGGCCAGAGATCCTTTCTCGACTCCCTGCGAGAAAGCAATCCCAGAGCCATACTATCCAGTTATCATCTCATATCCAAGTCTCATCTCCAGGTCTCATCTCAAGTATCCAGTTCTAGTTGTATCAATCGGGATTCAACTCCAAGTGTCTGTTACCGTAGGACAGGCTATCGATAGATGTTTTCTTCCCTGCAGGGGTGCACCAACTTACCCACCACGCTCGATTAACTCCGGCGGGACACGCTTTCCTGGGTCATGCCCGGCCTCGGCCAAACAATACGCCGCAACCCGACCTACGCTTAATAGAGAGGCCAGCATGCCGGACTAAACCTATGCCCCCAGGGGTCATGGGCCATCTCCCCGGGAACTCCTGCACGTTGTGTGGGCGGCCGGTGAGCAGACCTAGCTACCTCCTTCAACAAGGCAGGTGCTTACGCAGTCCAACCTGGTGTGCGCCGCTCAGTCGCTGACGTCTATTAAGCTTCGGCTGATGCATACGACGCAGAACACCCATACTATGCCCACATGATGGTTAGTGCTATCAGGCCAGAGGCCCCTCGTATCAAATATCCAAATCATAGTGGATTGGGAACGCGCGGTAACAAGTAGAGACTCACGAAAGATGTGACCCCGTTGCCCCGTCTCGAGTACTTGCGGCAAGGGCTAAGAATGCCCGGCCACGCCTCGTAAGTATCTCGCGGGCACCTTCCAGGTCAACCCGACTCCACATCACTCGCAATTAAGCTCGCGCGAGTACCGCTCAGGGCCGACCCATCTTTAATAACATGGCTCAATGCAAAGTCATAGTAACCATAGTAACTGTGTGTCTAACACCAAGGGGAAAACCCGAGGAATCACCCCCAATGAATTCCACTAGATGTAATCATCAAGGTGAACATAAGAGGAATCACCCCCGAGGTTCACACTTGAGGGGTTGCACGACAGAGTCGTATCGGAAGTGGTTAAGGAGGAAATCACCCTCGATGACCACGACTGAATGACTACACTACAGGGTTAACATCAGAAGTGCTATAGAGGTCTCACCCTCGGTACTCGATAGTAACCCAGTAGTGTCGAACAACTAAGGGGAAAGTGATGTGCGGTGCCAGGGCCTGGTCTTCGATCCCGTTGATCGGGTCTTCAATGATGAAGCAGGGGCAACAAAGACAAGGTGGGGGTCACTGATGGATCACTAACCAATCTATACTAAGCAGTTTAGGATAAACACGTAAGGTATAAAAGCAGGTAACAACAACAGGCTATGCATCGGAGTAGGATCATACAGAAAGTAGTAGCAGTTCTAATGCAAGCATGAGAGGGAAAGAAATAGGCGATATCAGAATGCTCAAGGGGGGTTTGCTTGCCTGGTTGCTCAGACAAGAAGGAGGGGTCGTCGGTGACGTAGTTGATCACAGTGGCAGTATCGATCTCGGGGTCTACCGGAGAGAAGAGGGGGAAGAAACAGTAAATATAAAGCAAACATAGCATCACAAAGCATAACGTGGCAATATGCTGTGCCAGGTGTGACCTAACGTAAGGCTACATGAAAAAGGTGAAGGGGGAATTCAACCGGGAATGTATTCCCGGTTCCGGACCTGTGTCAGACAGATGACCAGAGGGGGAATGTTCCATGTTCAGCATGCTAGGGGCATGTGACAGATGAACGGACCGCGTATTCGGATTCGTTGGATTTTTCTGAGCAACTTTCATGTAGAAAACATTTCCATCGGAGTTACGATTTATTTTCTATGAATTTTCAAAGATTAAACCATATTCTGGATTTATTTATTAACAAAAAAGATAAAATGACATTAGCATGACGTGTTGATGATGTCAGCAGTCAACGGAACGGCTGACCAGGTCAAACTGACCAGTGGGGCCATTGGGACCCACATGTCAGCCTCTGTTTGCTTAACAGTGGATTAACTAATCTAGCAGGAACAATTAGGGGTGTGGGCCCCAGGTGTCAGTGAGTGTTTTAGGTTAAACTAATTACTTTTATTTGTAAAACGTTATTAGACTAAATAACAGAGGGGGCCCACATGTCAGAGGCTGGGGCTTCCCAGTCAGCATGGTTGACTGGTCAAACCAGTCAACAGGGGGTCAGCGGGTCCATTGGGGGCCACGGGTCAGTGACCTAGGTGGTGGCCCGGGGGTGGCCCACATGGCGCAAGCTCAGCGGAGCTGCCGGTGTAGCTCCGGCGAGCTTGTGTGCGGCGGCCGAACGCCGACGAGGTCGAAAAACGCCTATGGGTCACCATTTCGCGTGCCACTACTTGCGTTCGAAAGCTAGGAGGGAGCCGCGTCGAGTGGTGGTGCTAGACTATGCCGGGGAGGCTGGAAACATCACCGGCGTCGAGCTTGGCGGCGGTGGCTTTCGAGCGTGCGTGGAAACGGCGCTAGGAGGAACGGGGAGGCGTGCTAGTGGTGGCGTTGGACTCGCACGAGCTCCCGGAGCCCGATGCGAGGCTCAGCCGCGCGTTACAGTGGCGAAGGCCACGACGGCGAGCCCGTCGGCGGCGATGCGTGCGGGTGCTAGCGAAGCAGTGGCTACGGCGCGTTCGCAGGCTGAAAGGAGGGGAGCAGGAGGCGGAGGAGCTCACCTAGCGGCACGCACGGCGGCCCTTGACGGCTTAGGAGCAGCGGGGGTGTTGGTGGAGCAACGGCGACGTCACGGTGGCCGGAGATGGGGACGAGGACGAACGGCGGCTGCGGTGCCTCCCAGCTCCAGCTGAGGCCACCAGTCGACGTAGTCGACCCCGATGGAGCTCACCGACAGGGTCAGCGGGCGTGGGGCCGCCGGTGGCCGCGAGAACGACGGAGGGCGGCGGCGATTGCGCTCGGGCCGCGGATCTGGAGGGAGAGAGGAGAGGAGGATCAGACAGAGTGGGAGAGGGGAGTGGGTGGTGCAAGTGGAGGCGGGAATCGCGGAGGCGAGGAGGCGCAGGCCTTATCCCCTCGCCCGGGCGTCGCCGGCGAGGCGGGTCCGGCGGGGACGGCGCCTGTAGCGACTCGGGTCGGGGAACAGGAAGGGGGGGGAAAGAGAGTGACCGGCGGAGGTGGGCCGCCTAGGAAGGGGTGGGTGGGGGTTGGGCCGGCCCAGGGGGGTTCGGTCCAGGGAGGGGGCACTTCCCTCTCTCTTTCTTTTCCTTTTCCCTTTTCCTTTTTCTTTCTTTTTTTAGCTTTTCTATTTTAGCCATTTTAGGCCACCTTCACATTTTGCAAAAATGCTGGTTCACCACCAATATTACCAGAAGAATACTTCACACATGATGAACATTTTAGTTTTCATGTTTGAGCATTTTGAATTCCACACAAAATTTGAATTTGAAGTCAACTGGAATTTGAAAGAGAGAGGAGACAAAGATGATCAAGCACTTGTTTAGCAAAATAATTAACTGAACCCAGGGGTTACTATAGCATCATTACACCCGGGGTGTTACAACTCTCCTCCTCTAAAAGAAATTCTCGTCCCGAGAATTAAGAGGCAGAAAGGAACAGGTCGGGGTACTCAGCACGGAGGTTATGCTCGTGTTCCCAAGTGGCTTCATCTTTAGAATGATTTGACCATTGCACCTTGAGGAACTTGGTAGCCTTCTGGCGTGTTCGACGTTCAGATTCTTCAAGAATGCAGATCAGATGCTCCTTGTATGTGAGATCATCTTGAACTTCAACCAATTCCGGATCCACTTCACGTTCCGGATCCTTGAAGCATCGATGAAGTTGCGACACATGGAAGACATCATGAACATGAGAGAACTGAGGTGGCAACTCCAGTTGATAAGCCACCAGTCCACGATGGGCCAGAATGCAGAAGGGGCCAATGTAGCGCGGAGCTAGCTTGCCCTTGACTCCGAACCGATGAGTGCCTCTCAAAGGAGTGACACACAGATACGCTTGTTCACCAGGTTGATAAGTTGAACCCCAGTGTTTCCGGTCATAGTTGCTCTTCTGGCGGGACTGGGCCGCCTTGAGATTATCCTGGACAATGCGAACCTGCTCTTCAGCTTGTTGAATAATGTCTGGACCAATGAGCGTCCGTTCCCCGGTTTCTGACCAATTCAAAGGGGTTCGGCACTTACGTCCATAAAGCACTTCAAAGGGTGCATTTTCAAGCTGGCTTGATAGCTGTTGTTATAAGAGAACTCCACATAAGGGAGAGATTTTTCCCACTTCTTACCGAAAGAAATAACACAAGCTCGAAGCATGTCTTCAAGAATTTGATTAACTCGCTCGACTTGGCCTTGGGATTGGGGATGATAAGAAGTGCTCCAGGTAATATGAGTTCCCATTGCCTCTTGGAAACTATCCCAGAACTTTGAAGTGAATATACTGCCATGGTCTGAACTGATCTCCTTCGGAATGCCGTGGAGTGACACAATTCGGGAGATATACAAGTTTGCTAATTGACTAGCAGTGATGGTCTCCTTGACTGGCAGAAAGTGAGCAACCTTTGAGAATTGGTCGATGACGACAAAGATAACATCATTACCTTTCTGAGACTTGGGAAGGCCTGTGACGAAGTCCATCTAAATCTTATCCCACTTCCATTCAGGAATTGGAAGCGGTTGTAGAAGTCCAGCCAGTTTCTGATGTTCTGCTTTGACGCGACGACAAACGTCACATTCTTCAATATATCGAGCAATGTCTTGCTTCATATTAGACCACCAGTACTTCTGAGGGATGTCTAGATACATCTTAGTACTTCCCGGGTGACTAGAGAGAGGGGTGTCATGCGCTTCTTTCATCACCTTCTCTGTCATAAGCTCAAATCAGGGTACGACAATGCGATCTCTGAAGTATAAGGTCCCATCTTCAGCAAACGAGAAATCTCGGGATTTCTCTAAGGCAAGATCCTTTTTCATCAAATCCACGTGAGCATCTTTGGCTTGAGCAGACTTAATTGCTTTCAGCAGAGTGGGTTCCAGGACAAGGTTATTCAGAGAACCTTGTGGAACTAGTTGAAGGTTCAGCTTGCACAGCTCTTCACAAAGGCGGGGTTGGGCTTTGAAGACCATGTGATTGTTGCAATAAGACTTACGGCTCAGGGCATCGGCCATTACATTAGCCTTGCCAGTTGTAAGATATACCGCAGTTGTAGTCAGCAATAGCTTCCATCCATCGCTGCTGATGGAGGTTCAGATCTGGCTGAGTAAACAGGTGCTTCGGACTCTAATGATCGGTGAAGATCTCGCAACGATTACTGAGAAGGTACTGTCGCCATAGCTTCAGTGCATAGATAACCGCAGCAAGCTCAAGGTCATGAACTGGGTAGTTCTCTTCATGAGAACACACTTGACGAGAGGCATAAGCAATCACTCTGCGCTCTTGCATTAGGACACAGCCTATTCCTTGACGTGAAGCGTCGCAATAGATGACAAAGTCCTTGCGAGAATCAGGGGGAGCAAAGCACTGGGGCGTATGTCAGCTTGTCTTTGAGTGCCTGGAAACTTTCCTGACATTTGTCTGTCCAATCGAACTTAACGCCTTTGTGAAGTAGATTGGCCAGTGGCTTGGCAATCTTGGAGAAGTTCTTGACAAAGCGACAACAATAGCTGGCAAGACCGAGAAAGCTTCTGACTTGCTTGACAGTCTTCGGAGGGGTCCAGTCAAGAATAGCCTGAACGCGCTCTGGGTTGATGGAAATACCATCCTTGGAGATGACATGACCAAGGTAGGTGACTTCAGGAAGCCAGAATTCGCACTTGGAATACTTGGCATAAAGTTGATGTTCTCGAAGCTTCTCTAGAACAAGTCGAAGATGTTCAGCATGTTCTTCTTTGTTCTTCGAATATACCAGAATATCATCCAGATAGACTACGACAAACTTGTCGAGGTAATCCATGAATATGTAGTTCATCAAACGAGAGAAAGTGGCTGGAGCATTGGTCAAGCCAAAAGACATGACGGTATACTCGTAAGAACCATAACGAGTGACGAATGCGGTCTTTGAAATATCCTCTTCACGAACACGGATCTGGTGGTAACCCAACCTCAAGTCAAGTTTAGAGAATATTGATGAACCAGCCAGTTGATCATACAGATCATTGATCCGAGGAAGTGGATATTTGTTCTGAATTGTAGCTTGGTTGATAGGACGATAGTCTTGGACCAAACGGTTCGTTCCATCCTTCTTCTTTACAAAGAGAGAAGGTGCTCCCCAAGCTGAGGAACTTGGATGAATGAAACCACTGCGAAGAGATTTGTCGATTTCCTCCTTAAGTTCAAGGAGTTCATGAGGCATCATCTTGTAGGGTAGTTTGGCAATAGGAACGGTGCCGGGTTTCAAATCGATGACGAACTCGACAGCCCGGGCAGAGGGTATTCCTGGAAGTTCTTCTGGAAAGACATCTAGGAAGTCGCGAACAACTAGAATCTTGTCAATTCCCTCAAGAGGTGCTGCGTTCAACGCATTCAAGACATAAAGTCATGCTTCAGCGTTTCGAACAAGTTGAGCATGGTAGCTTACTATCTCACCGGAAGGATGTAGGAGGTGAACGACTTTGGTGGCACAAACGATGGAGGCAGTATGTGCTTTCAACCATTCCATTCCCAGAATGAGGTCAATGTTGGAAGACTCCAGAATAATGGGAGAAACATGAAATTCCAACCCTTCAATTTCAACGGGGACGTTGCGGCCAATCATGGTAGTTCGACACTGACCCGCAGGGGTGCGTACCACTATCAGGGTGTTCATGGGCTCGCATTGAATGTCGTGTGCATATGCAAAATTTTCTGACATGAATGAATGTGATGCTCCTGAATCAAATAAAACAGATGCTGGTACTGAATTAACAAGGAGAGTACCCATCACAGTAGCAGGCTGGTCTTGAGCTTCATTCAGATCAACATGATTAGCCTGACCACTACCATACTGTCTGGCATTGTTGTTGTGGGGCTGGTTGTTATGGCCAGTTGAAGGCAAAGCCAGCTGGTTCTGATTTTGAGGGCAGTTCCTGGAAGATGGCCCGGAAGGCCACACTTGAGGCACAAACCATCATTGGGATTGTGAGCAGAAGCTTGGGGTGGTACAGTCCGAAGGGGCTGCCTCTGCGGTGGAGGAGGCAGACGAGGTGAGGCATAGGACTGTCTTGGTGCACGTGCAGTTGGACGATACATGTTGTGGGCAATCCATATCCGACGCTTCTGCACTGACGGGCCCGAAGATGAGCCAGCATCACGACTGCGCCTAAGGGATCCCTGGTGTTCCTGAAGGCCAGTCTCAACATCAATAGCCTTGCTCACCAAGGTGGCGAAGTCGGCAAAGTCATGAGCAAGCAGTGCTAGCTTAATATCAGGGTGAAGTCCATCATGGAACTTTTCTTGCCTACGAGCATCAGTTGCAATGTCTTCTTCAGCATAACGAGACAAGTCCAGAAATTCCCGCTGATAAGCATCTACAGTATTGTTGCCTTGGGTGAGGTTGCGGAAATCTCGCTTCTTCCTGTCCATGATTCCCTGAGGAATGAAGCGGGCACGGAAGGCAACTTGGAAATCCGACCAAGTGATGACCGTTCCAGCAGGTAGGGTACGCCTGTGGCTGTCCCACCATTGAGCAGCGGGACCCTTCAGAAAGAAAGATGCAAAGGTTACATAGCTAGCAGGGGCCACACTAGCAGACTCCATTTCATATGTGATGTCGCGGAGCCAGTCATCAGCATCAAGGGGTTGAGTTGAGCTGCGGTAAATAGTTGGGTTGAGATGCATGAAGTCCTACAGAGTTCCTGGGGTTGGCTGTTGATTCATGTTCGGACGAGGAAACTGAGCCATCATTCCTTCCATGAATTGGCGATTCAGCTCAAACTGTTGCATCATTCCAGCAAAGAATTCGGGCGGTGGTGGATCATTGGCACCACGGCCACGACCAGCGGGTCTAACCATCCTGCTAACAAGTAACAGGGGGTACTTCAGCATTGAGCATTTGTAAAAACAAGGATCATTCATGATGAAACATGCATAATGAAAGAGGTACGATGGATACCATTTTGTTGTCATCACGACGGTGTGTGTACTATCCAGAACACTATTCTAAGGAAAACTATGGCTTATCCAGCTTTGGGGTGGATGTGGTCACGGGATCCTAATGCTAGAGTTAGTAAAACCATTTTAACCCGAATAGAAGAGAGATCAGAGTCCCAGAGTATAGACGAGGAATAAAAGATCCTAATACCACCCAATGGCGACGTGGGCCCGAAAGCCACACAACCATGTTAGTAAAGTTTTTGTAGTGACTAGACTCGACTTCGGACAAGGAGTTGGAAAGGGGGCTACCTACAGGCAGTCGGCTCTGATACCAACTTGTGACACCCTCGATTCAATCGTACACTAATCATACACGCAAATGTGTACGATCAAGATCAAGGACTCACGGGAAGATATCACAACACAACTCTAGACACAAATTAAAATAATACAAGCTTTATATTACAAGCCAAGGGCCTCGAGGGCTTGAATACATAAGCTCGAATGCACAAGAGTCAGTGGAAGCAACAATATCTGAGAACAGACATGAGTTAGACAAGTTTGCCTTAAGAAGGCTAGCACAAAAGCAACAACGATCGAAAAGGCAAGGCCTCCTGCCTAGGAGCCTCCTAACTACTCCTAGTCATCTGCAGTCTTCACGTAGTAGTAAGCATTCTCCGGGTAGTAGTAGTCATCAGTGGCGTCGTCTCACTCCTGGGATCCGTCATCTGGTCACAACAATCAGGTATGCGGAAAAAGGAGTAGCAAAGCAACCGTGAGTACTCATCCAAAGTACTCGCCAGATTTACATCAGATCTAAACTAAGTATGCATCTGTATCAAAGGAATGGGTTGTATCTGTGGACTAAACTGTAGAATGCCAGAAGGGAAGGGGAAAGCCTAGCCTATCGAAGACTAGCATCTTCTGGAAACCACCATCTTGCAACAACAGGAAGGAGTAGAGTAGCATTAAGTAAAGTAGCAGTAATGTTATCAACCTCGGCCAGAGATCCTTTCTCGACTCCCCGCGAGAAAGCAATCCCAGAGCCATACTATCCAGTTATCATCTCATATCCAAGTCTCATCTCCAGGTCTCATCTCAAGTATCCAGTTCTAGTTGTATCGATCGGGATACAACTCCAAGTGTCCGTTACCGTAGGACATGCTATCGATAGATGTTTTCTTCCCTGCAGGGGTGCACCAACTTACCCGCCATGCTCGATTAACTCCGGCCGGACACACTTTCCTGGGTCATGCCCGGCCTCGGCCAAACAATACACCGCAACCCGACCTAGGCTTAATAGAGAGGCCAGCACGCCGGACTAAACCTATGCCCCAAGGGGTCATGGGCCATCTCCCCGGGAACTCCTGCACGTTGTGTGGGCGGCCGGTGAGCAGACCTAGCTACCTCCTTCAACAAGGCAGGTGCTTACGCATTCCAACCCGACGCGCGCCGCTCAGTCGCTGACGTCTATTAAGCTTCGGTTGATGCATACGACGCAGAACGCCCATACTATGCCCACGTGATGGTTAGTGCTATCAGGCCAGAGGCCCCTCGGATCAAATATCCAAATCGTAGTGGATTGGGAACGCACGGTAACAAGCAGAGACTCACGAAAGATGTGACCCCGTTGCCCTGTCTCGAGTACTTGCGGCAAGGGCTAAGAATGCCCGGCCACACCTCGTAAGTACCTCGCGGGCACCTTCCAGGTCAATCCGACTGCACATCACTCGCAATTAAGCTCGCGCGGGTACCGCTCAGGTCCGACCCGTCTTTAATAACATTGCTCAGTGCAAAGTCATAGTAACCATAGTAACTGTGTGTCTAACACCAAGGGGAAAACCCGAGGAATCACCCCTGATGAATTCCACTAGATGTAATCATCAAGGTGAACGTAAGAGGAATCTCCCCCGAGGTTCACACTTGAGGGGTTGCACGACAGAGTCGTATCGGAAGTGGTTAAGGAGGAAATCACCCTCGATGACCACGACCGAATGACTACACTACAGGGTTAACATCAGAAGTGCTGTAGAGGTCTCACCCTCGGTACTCGATAGTAACCCAGTAGTGTCGAACAAATAAGGGGAAAGTGATGTGCGGTGCCAGGGCCTGGTCTTCGATCCCATTGATTGGGTCTTCAATGATGAAGCAGGGGCAACAAGGACAAGGTGGGGGTCACTGATGGATCACTAACCAACCTATACTAAGCAGTTTAGGATAAACAGGTAAGGTATAAAAGCAGGTAACAACAACAGGCTATGCATCGGAGTAGGATCATACAGAAAGTTGTAGCAGTTCTAATGCAAGCATGAGAGGGAAAGAAATAGGCGATATCGGAATGCTCAAGGGGGGTTTGCTTGTCTCGTTGCTCAGACAAGAAGGAGGGGTTGTCGGTGATGTAGTCGATCACAGTGGCAGCATCGGTCTCGGGGTCTACCGGAGAGAAGAGGGGCAAGAAACAGTAAATATAAAGCAAACATAGCATCACAAAGCATAACGTGGCAATATGCTGTTCCAGGTGTGACCTAACGTAAGGCTACACGAAAAAGGTGAAGGGGGAATTCAACCGGGAATGTATTCCCGGTTCCAGACCTGTGTCAGACAGATGACCGGAGGGGGAATGTTCCATGTTCAGCATGCTAGGGGCATGTGACAGATGAACGGACCGCGTATTCGGATTCGTTGGATTTTTCTGAGCAACTTTCATGTAGAAAACATTTCCATCAGAGTTACAGTTAGTTTTCTATGAATTTTCAAAGATTAAACCATATTCTGGATTTATTTATTAACAGAAAAGTAAAATGACATCAGCATGACGTGCTGATGACGTCAGTAGTCAACAGAACGGCTGACCAGGTCAAACTGACCAGTGGGGCCATTGGGACCCACATGTCAGCCTCTGTTGGCTTAATAGTGGATTAACTAATCTAGCAGGATCAATTAGGGGTGTGGGACCCAGGTGTCAGTGAGTGTTTTAGGTTAAACTAATTACTTTTATTTATAAAACGTTATTTGTAATGCCCTTGATGCGGCTATATCTCCCACGTGTCGAAGCACGACTTAGAGGCATAACCGCATTGAAAGCAATGTCACAAGTGAGGTAATCTTCGCACAACCCAAGTAATACAATAGGGGAAAAAGATACATAATTGGCTTACAATCGCCACTTCACACAATTACATGAATAAAGCATTACATCATCCAAATACAATCAAGGTCCGACTACGGAACCAAAATAAAAGAAAGAACCCCAAATGCGACAAGGTCCCCGATCGACCCCAACTGGGCTCCACTACTGATCAACTAGAAAGAAACAACATAAAGGACAAGATCTTCATCGAGCTCCTCTTGAGCTTGGTTGCATCATCTGCACGGCCTCACCGGCTCCTGCAAGCTGGTTTGGAAGTATTTGTGAGTCACGGGGACTCAGCAATCTCACACCCTCGCGATCAAGACTATTTAAGCTTATAAGTGAGGTAAAAGGTATGAGGTGGAGCTGCAGCAAGCGACTAGCATATTTGGTGGCTAACATACGCAAATGAGAGCGAGAAGAGAAGGAAAAGCACGGTCGATACAAGTATGATCAAGAAGTGATCCTAAAACAACCTACGTCAAGCATAACTCCAACACCGTGTTCACTTCCCGGACTCCGCAGGAAAGAGACCATCACGGTAACACACGCGGTTGATGTATTTTAATTAAGGTCAACTTCAGGTTTTCTACAACCGGACATTAACAAATTCCCATCTGCCCATAACCGCGGGCACGGCTTTCGGAAGTTCAAATCCCTGCAGGGGTGTCCCAACTTAGCCCATGACAAGCTCTCACGGTCAACGAAGGATATTCCTTCTAGCGGGAAGACCCGATCAGACTCGGAATCCCGGTTACAAGACATTTCGACAATGGTAAAACAAGACCAGCAAAGCTACCCAGATGTGCCGACAAATCTCGATAGGAGCTGCACATATCTCGTTCTCAGGGCACACCGGATGAGCCAGACGTCGGGTAAGCCAGCCCAGAGTTGCCCCTGGTAGCCTCGGACATCGCTCAGTTGGACCAACACTTAGAGAAGCACTGGCCCGGGGGGGTTAAAATAATATGACCCTTGAGCCGGCCGACTCAAGGGAAAGAAAAAGGCTAGGTGGCAAATGGTAAAACCAATGTTGGGCCTTGCTGGAGGAGTTTTATTCAAGGCGAACTGTCAAGGGGTTCCCATTATGACCCAACCGCGTAACGAACGCAATATCCGGAAACATAACACCGATATGACAGAAACTAGAGCGGCAAGAGTGGAACAAAACACCAGGCATAAGGCCGAGCCTTCCACCATTTACCAAGTATATAGATGCATTAATTAAATAAGAGATATTGTGATATCCCAACAAAATATCCATGTTCCAACATGGAACAAGCTTCAATCTTCACCTGCAACTAACAACGCTATAAGAGGGGCTGAGCAAAGCGGTAACATAGCCAAACAACATTTTGCTAGGACAAGGTGGGTTAGAGGCGTGGCTCAACAATATGGGAGGCATGATAAGCAAGTGGTAGGTATCGCAGCATAGGCATAGCAAAAGAGCGAGCAACTAGCAAGCAAAGATAGAAGTGATTTCAAGGGTATGGTCATCTTGCCTGGGATCCCGCAAGGAAGAAGAACGAGTCCATGAAGAAGACAAACAGACGTAGATGGACGGATCCTCACAAACGCAACATTATCGGAACCAACCCGAAGAAGCAACACCGAAAAGAAGCAAACAATCATGGTAAACAAACATCACATAAGCATAACACAATGCGCAAGCAAGTATGATGCATGTCCGGTTTAATGATACATGGCATGGCAAAGTGCACAAACAACACTACAAGTTAAGTGGAGCTCAATATGCAACGAGTTGCATATCGACGGAACACCACATGCCTTATTTAGTTCTCTCTCGTTTATGTACTCAACAAAATTAAATGTTGGTTAGCATGGGAAGGGGTGAAGCACAACAAAACTACCTATCTAGGCAAGTTTAAATGAGGCCGGAAACAACGAACAACAAATCCGGAAAATCCTCATATGCATATATTAGGTTTGGTACTGTTCTGCCCTAAACACAATTTTAGAGTTGTTAAACATGCAAAGAGATGCCACCATGTTAAACTAGGCATTTTTCTACCCCATTTACATATAAAGTTTATTAGAAACCGAGCTACGGTTATTTAGTTATGAAATAAATCATTTTAGCAAGTTATTTAAGCAAATTTAAACAAACATCATTTTAAACATTTTAAACATAGATGAAAGTTGCATATTATTAAACTAGATGATAATCTAAGCAAGTTTCACATACAAAGTTTTTACATGTGATGCTTGGTTTGTGAGATATTAAATGCATGAAGGCTAAGGGGTTTTCTGTAAATCTGCAAATCCCTGGAAATTAGCTAAATTCGCAGAACCAAAAAACAACGTCCACTGGGCCGAAACTGAACTGGCCCAGCAGTAAGAAAACAAAGGAGGGGGCGCTTGGGGTGGCCTCACCCATGGGCTTCGGCCCATTTGAGGAGGAGGGGTAGACCGGCAGGGTGCACATCTGGCATCAGGCGCTGGCAGGCCGGCCCACTCAGGCGTTGGATGGATCGCACGATGGACGAGCGGGCGAGGGAGCGGTTTGCGGGCACGACTCCCTGTTCGACAGGAAGCAGAAGCAGAAACAGAGCAGCGGCGGCACAAACTCCGGCAGCTCGCGGTGAAGGTGCCCGGCGACGCCCGGAAACAGCGGAAGATGGCGAGGGCATGGGGAAACAGGTCCAGGGACGGAGGAGGCGGGTTCGGGCGGCGAGACGCAGGCGACTTCCATCTCTGCTCAAAGCAGGCGCCGGACCCGGCGTTGACGGCGGTCAGAAAGAAAACAACGACGGCGAGGATCAGCGGGGATGGGGCTCCGACGACAGGATCCGAAAGGGAACGCCGGCGAAAGGAAAGGGGGCCTCGGACCCGGTCGGGCCTAGCAGCGGCCTGTGGTGTTCTCTGGGGGCGAGGGAGAGCTGCTGTTGGTCATGGCCGTCGGCGGGGACGAGGTCAAGCTCGTGGATGAGCTTCTTCGGTGATGAGGAAGTTAGCAGGAGGAGGCGGGCGCGCTCATGGCGAGGCAGGGACGCGGACGACGCGGAGACAGTCGGATCCGGGCGTTGTTGCTCCCGACAGGAACTTGGCGGCGGACATGGTGGCTCGGTTCCGTGATGCATTAGAGAGAGCAATGAGAAAGAGAGAAACGAGCAGGAAGGTAAGGTAGGGGAGGTGAGGTGATGAGCGGGAGGAGCGCGATGCCTCGGGTGCCTGGCCGCCGATCCAGACGAGTGGGACAAGGACGGGGCCGAGCAGAGGAGCTCGACAGGGATGGATCGATGGGTGTATCAGGGAAGCTGGTTGGCTGCGGGGCTTCCATGATTGATGGGTTGGATCGATGAAATTGGCTGGTTGTGGTTGGCCCGATCTGGAAAACGAGGAGGAAAGTGACGGCCTCGGCTGGTGGTTGGATCGGGAGGGGATCCCAAGAAGGAGGAGATAGTAGCCTGGCGGCGGTGGAGGATGGGACAAGATCCCTAATTTCTAGGGTTGCCCACTATTTATATTGCAAAGTGATTAGGGTAGAGGCTATCTCGTCCCTCCGATCGCAATCGGACGAACGCGAATAAAATAGCTAGGGAGTCCAAATGGAGACTTTTTGTAGATGTTTGGGGACGATCCGGACACAGTGGTAACGACTTTCCGGGTCGGGTCCGGGACGGATTTCGGACGCGCGCGGGAGGAGGTCCGCGGACTGACGAGAGAGGTTAGGTAGGGCCTGGCGGTGAGAGGTAGACCGTGTAGACGGTCTTGAGCTGAGAGAAGAGAAGAGAGAGAGGCCCGGCACGGTTTCCGAAGACCGAAAACGTTCGATGTTAGACCGGCTATACTGCCGCTATAGTTATCCGTTGGGGCATCAAACGATCTCCGAATGCGATGAAACTTGACAGGCGGTCTATCTACACTATAATAAGACCACACGTCAACTCTCATCCCATTCCGAGAACATTTTCTGGCCACTTATAAAATACTATTTCAGACATGCCGCGGGCGCGTGCAAGTGTGTCTGGGCTCAGAACGGACAACAGACGGAACAAGGAGACCGGGACGGATGCAAGTTTTGAAAACATGATGATGCAATGCACATGATGACATGGCAAGATGCAACATGCAAGTGAATGACATGACAACGACAGCGAATAACTGGTAGACACCTGGCGCAACGGCCTCGGGGCGTTACAACACTCCACCACTACGAGAGGATCTCGCCCCGAGATCTAGAATGGCACCGGAGGGAAAACGGAAGAGAAAGGGAAGAGGTAAAACTAAGTTGCTTCTTTGTCAAACGAGTGAAACCAAAGAACGTTGCGAGGTTGAAAAAATTTAAAGAAGAAAACAACAAAGATGGACAAAGTTGAAAACACTCTGTTAGAAAAGAGGAACAAGGAAGAACAAATTCGAACAGCACTCCGGTTGGAAATGGAGGTACAGAATATGAGCTTTGCAAAATGAAAGCACTTGGATGAGACTCCGGTTAGAAGGGGAATAACAGAGACAACACTCCAGTTAAAACAAGATAGAGAAGGAATAAGACTGATATAATTTGGACAACACTTCGACTGTAAATGGAAGGAATTGAACAAGATCTTGACAAACAAGATGATGGGTCGAAGAGAGCAGCATCACAATGCCTCCGGAAGAAAGAAATAGACGATAGATAAATGAAAAAGAAGGAATTGAGAAGAAAAAGACAACTTCTGCTACAAAAGAGCTTGAAAAGGCATCTTTAGGAGAAGGGTTGAACGAAGTTGTTGGAAAACCAGCAACGAAAAGGATAAGCTTGATATGGTCTTATGGAATACATCTCAAATTATGAGGTGACAACCTGCCACTCACGGGAAAAAGAATTGGATTGGTATGACCAAGGAGACGAGAAAATATTTCACCGGGAGGATAAAGAAGAACTTGGATCATTTATAAGCACCGTAAATAGCAACAATCCTTAGGGAAAGCTTTAGGTGAAATATAACCCAAGATAGCTCCAATGGCAAGATTGATGGATTTAAAATATCTCATTCTTAACAACATGTGAATCATGGAACATGAACTCAAATTATCAAAAATGACATAATACCACCTCCAATGATACGATAGAAAGAATTGCACTCCGGATAGAAAGATGAAGAATGCTTGAGCTCCTTAGAAAAGAATCTCAATGAACACTTGGAGAAGGGATATAAATCCTTGATGAACTAACATGTAGAACCTTCATGAAGAACTCCGGTAGACAAAAAAGAATAACGAAAATAAAGAGAAGTCGGGAACACAAGGTGACACCTTGTAATGATTTAGATGGATCTCCGTGATAATTAGAGCTTGGAACTCCGGGAAAGAAAGACGAGCACTTGAAACCAAGAATTTAATCATCGTGAACAAACTCCGGAAGAAAAAATTAACATATGGATGAAACAAGAATAAGAATTACATTATGCTTATCCTTCACCAATTTAGATTGATGAAAAGCAACGGATTTGGCAAACTACTTATTCTCGTAGAAAAGATTAAGAGGGATATTGCGCAAACTTGAGGAAGGTCTTCAATGAACCACCGGTAGGATTTGGGAACAACGAATGAGTCTGTATGATAACGAAGGAGAAGAACTCTTGAACCAACCGCCGTAAGAGTTGAAAAAGAACGAAGAAAAGATAAAGAAACACCGGGAAGAATTAGCAAATGAACGAAAATGCTTGCTAGGATTTAGATACATGAGAGTGAAGAGGTCACGAGCTGATAAGAGAATACTTGAACGATGCACCGGTAAGATTGGAGAATGATAACTGACAGCTGAGAATGAATAAACCTGAACTGATGGACTCCGGATAACAAACTGAGAAGACTCTTGAATAGCTCCGGATGGGTGAAAAGAATTCTCACAATCGAATACAATTAAGAGAGGATGGCAACAAGCTAGAATCACGAATCTTGAAAAGAATGAAGCAAGATTGAGAGAAAAATCTTCTTCGGTCTTCAAATGCAGAGAATGACGACGAGAAACACCACCAAGAATTGTTGAGGCACTCCGGAATGAAAATTATAAAGGTTGAACCAACGATGAAAAGAATTTGAAAGATCTTGGAGAAATACATTTGACTAATGATAATTCATTCTTACGTCAAACTTTGACAAGAAATTTGAGGATATCTCCGGGAAAATAAGAAGAGTCAGGTAAGATCCTGGGAAAAGACCTGTGGGTTAGGGCCCACTCAAAAGAAACACCGTTGAAATGATTGCTTGAAAAGAGAGATTCCACCGGTTGAATTAAATGGCTTGAATGAGGTGACATCCTCGAAAGATCTTGAATGAAAGCAGAGTGGAAACACGAATCTTCGAGATATCTTGAGCACTCCAGAACAAATGAATAGCGAAGAGTGGATGATTATGAGGTGCACCGGTATGATAAAACTTCTGAAACGAGGAAAAGATATGATCAACACCAAAAGCTTGAATTGAAACCACCGGAAATGAAAAGAATGAAGAATGACGAACGAGTAGAGCATCTTCATGAGAAACACCAGGTAAAAACATGAAGGAAAAAAGAATGGAGAGACTTCCATCAATAAAATGGATAGTGATTAAGAAATCTGAATCCTTGAAGAAAAAGGGTGGGTGGGTGGGAAAACAAAGACAACTTGGAGACGGATGAAGACAACACCGTTGAGAAGAACTGATACTTGATCTTGCGGATGTTGAAATGATCGGATCCACTTGAAGAGAAACACACCGGTTGAAAAGGATTGACAAGACAATCTCAATGATCAAGAATGATTAGTGTTCACATTGGAGTATGAGAACACCGTTTAGGAAAGGTATGGAATCAACATTTGACTTCGAAGCAACTCGAATACCACAACTCAAAACAAAACAAAGGATTGGCTTGCAGAATAAGCCGGAACAAACATATGATAGAGATTTCGTCCGAAGTTTTCGTGGTGGGGCCTACACGGGCTCGATCGTACAGCACCATCATGTACAAGGCAGTGCATATGACATACGAAGCATCCCCGAGTCGGCATAGCCAAGGACTCTTTAAGACACAACGGGACCACTGTAAAACCGACCGTGAATAGGCGGACCACTAGACGTCGAACCCCAATTTCATATCATACATCTGTCGGAAAGATATCCTAAGAGCTACTTGAATTCCCACTTATAAACTCCCGAAATTTTCCGGTTATGCAATCAGGTGTTGGGGATACAGGGGAAGCATAATATCTCACCCAAACTAACAAATCCTACATCCAGCTGTATCCATCCTTCAACACATAACCAAGAAACCTTCGGAAATCGTCTACCTCAACCTTCGAAAAGCATCCGTTATACAAGTTATGGCAATACTCCCGAACTCCCGCCCCAGTACTGGGTGGCGTCGAGGTTATCTCACCAACGAACTGCATAAAAGAGATTTTCGATGTCGGCGTACTAAACTCAGGTATTCCAGAACTGCAACGATAAAATTATGATGACAACACTTCGGAGCTCAACTCCCTGGGACACTGCCACAAAACCCCTGATAGGAGGCACCAAGACAATGTTCTCATCACAAAACCATCGGAACGATTCCAAAATACCCGCGTGATCCTAAATTTTTTAGTGAAATTTGAGAAGAGAAGAGTCAAAACTCTACGTCAGGATGCCTTACCAGAGCGATGAGGAGACTGGGAAGTAAACAGAATTCCTAAACTCTTCGATATATAATTCCTAAATGACTCAAAACATTTTTCTAGACACAACTCGGCTGCTAAACCGATCAAGCAATGAGGCTCCTAAGGTCGGGGAAAGCTCTGATACCAACTTGTAATGCCCTTGATGCGGCTATATCTCCCACGTGTCGAAGCACGACTTAGAGGCATAACCGCATTAAAAGCAATGTCGCAAGTGAGGTAATCTTCGCACAACCCAAGTAATACAATAGGGGAAAAAGATACATAGTTGGCTTACAATCGCCACTTCACACAATTACATGAATAAAGCATTACATCATCCAAATACAATCAAGGTCCGACTACGGAACCAAAATAAAAGAAGAACCCCAAATGCGACAAGGTCCCCGATGGACCCTAACTGGGCTCCACTACTGAACAACTAGAACAAAACAACATAAAGGACAAGATCTTCATCGAGCTCCTCTTGAGCTTGGTTGCGTCATCTGCACGGGCTCACCGGCACCTGTAAGCTGGTTTGGAAGTATATGTGAGTCACGGGGACTCAGCAATCTCACACCCTCGCGATTAAGACTATTTAAGCTTATAGGTGAGGTAAAAGGTATGAGGTGGAGCTGCAGCAAGCGACTAGCATATTTGGTGGCTAACATACGCAAATGAGAGTGAGAAGAGAAGGAAAAGCACGGTCGATACAAGTATGATCAAGAAGTGATCCTAAAACAACCTACGTCAAGCATAACTCCAACACCGTGTTCACTTCCCGGACTCCGTCGGAAAGAGACCATCACGGTAACACACGCGGTTGATCTATTTTAATTAAGGTCAACTTCAGGTTTTCTACAACCGGACATTAAGAAATTCCCGTCTGCCCATAACCGCAGGCACGGCTTTCGGAAGTTCAAATCCCTGCAGGGGTGTCCCAACTTAGCCCATGACAAGCTCTCATGGTCAACGAAGGATATTCCTTCTAGCAGGAAGACCCGATCAGACTCGGAATCCCAGTTACAAGACATTTCGACAATGGTAAAACAAGACCAGCAAAGCCATCCAAATGTGCCGACAAATCCCGATAGGAGCTGCACATATCTCGTTCTCAGGGCATACCGGATGAGCCAGACGTCGGGCAAGCCAGCCCAGAGTTGCCCCTGGTAGCCTCGGACATCGCTTAGTTGGACCAACACTTAGAGAAGCACTGGCCCGGGGGGGGGGTTAAAATAAGATGACCCTTGAGCCGGCTGACTCAAGGGAAAGAAAAAGGCTAGGTGGCAAATGGTAAAACCAATGTTGGGCCTTGCTGGAGGAGTTTTATTCAAGGCGAACTGTCAAGGGGTTCCCATTATGACCCAACCGCGTAACGAACGCAATATCCGGAAACATAACACCGATATGACAGAAACTAGAGCGGCAAGAGTGGAACAAAACACCAGGCATAAGGCCGAGCCTTCCACCATTTACCAAGTATATAGATGCATTAATTAAATAAGAGATATTGTGATATCCCAACAAAATATCCATGTTCCAACATGGAACAAGCTTCAATCTTCACCTGCAACTAACAACGCTATAAGGGGGGCTGAGCAAAGCGGTAACATAGTCAAACAACGTTTTGCTAGGACAAGGTGGGTTAGAGGCTTGGCTCAACAATATGGGAGGCATGATAAGCAAGTGGTAGGTATCGCAGCATAGGCATAGCAAAAGAGCGAGCAACTAGCAAGCAAAGATAGAAGTGATTTCGAGGGTATGGTCATCTTGCCTGAGATCCCGCAAGGAAGAAGAACGAGTCCATGAAGAAGACAAACGGACGTAGATGGACGGATCCTCACAAACGCAACGTTATCGGAACCAACCCGAAGAAGCAACACCGGAAAGAAGCAAACAATCATGGTAAACAAACATCACATAAGCATGGCACGATGCGCAAGCAAGTATGATGCATGTCCGGTTTAATGATACATGGCATGGCAAAGTGCACAAACAACACTACAAGTTAAGTGGAGCTCAATATGCAACGAGTTGCATATCGACGGAACACCACATGCCTTATTCAGTTCTCTCTCGTTTATGTACTCAACAAAATTAAATGTTGGTTAGCATGGGAAGGGGTGAAGCACAACAAAACTACCTATCTAGGCAAGTTTAAATGAGGCCGGAAACAACGAACAACAAATCCGGAAAATCCTCATATGCATATATTAGGTTTGGTACTGTTCTGCCCTAAACACAATTTTAGAGTTGTTAAACATGCAAAGAGATGCCACCATGTTAAACTAGGCATTTTTCTTCCCCATTTACGTATAAAGTTTATTAGAAACCGAGCTACGGTTATTTAGTTATGAAATAAATCATTTTAGCAAGTTATTTAAGCAAATTCAAACAAACAACATTTTAAACATTTTAAACATAGATGAAAGTTGCATATTATTAAACTAGATGATAATCTAAGCAAGTTTCACATACAAAGTTTTTACATGTGATGCTTGGTTTGTGAGATATTAAATGCATGAAGGCTAAGGGGTTTTCTGTAAATCTGCAAATCCCTGGAAATTAGCCAAATTCGCAGAACCAAAAAAAACGTCCACTGGGCCGAAACTGAACTGGCCCAGCAGTAAGAAAAAAAAGGAGGGGGCGCTTGGGGTGGCCTCACCCATGGGCTTCGGCCCGTTTGAGGAGGAGGGGTAGACCGGCAGGGCGCACATCTGGCATCGGGCGCTGGCAGGCCGGCCCACTCAGGCGCTGGATGGATCGCACGATGGACGAGCGGGCGAGGGATCGATTTGCGGGCACGACTCCCTGTTCGACAGGAAGCAGAAGCAGAAACAGAGCAGCGGCGGCGCAAACTCCGGCAGCTCGCGGTGAAGGTGCCCGGCGACGCCCGGAAACAGCGGAAGATTGCGAGGGCGTGGGGAAACAGGTCCAGGGACGGAGGAGGCGGGTTCGGGCGGCGAGACGCGGGCGACTTCCATCTCTGCTCAAAGCAGACGCCGGACCCGGCGTTGACGGCGGTCAGGAAGAAAACAACGACGGCGAGGATCAGCGAGGATGGGGCTCCGGCGAAAGGAAAGGGGGCCTCAGACCCGGTCGGGCCTAGCAGCGGCCTATGGTGTTCTCTGGGGGCGAGGGAGAGCTGTTGTTGGTCATGGCCGTCGGCGGGGACGAGGTCAAGCTCGTGGACGAGCTGCTTCGGTGATGAGGAAGTTAGCAGGAGGAGGTGGGCGCGCTCATGGCGAGGCAGGGACGTGGACGACGCTGAGACAGCCGGATCCGGGCGTTGTTGCTCCCAACAGGAACTTGGCGGCGGACATGGTGGCTCGGTTCTGTGATGCATCAGAGAGAGCAATGAGAAAGAGAGAAACGAGCAGGAAGGTAAGGTAGGGGAGGCGAGGTGATGAGCGGGAGGAGCGCGATGCCTCGGGTGCCTGGCCGCCGATGCAGACGAGTGGGACGACGACGGGGCCGAGCAGAGGAGCTCGACGGGGATGGATCGATGGGTGTATCGGGGAAGGTGGTTGGCTGCGGGGCTTCCATGATTGATGGGTTGGATCGATGAAATTGGCTGGTTGTGGTTGGCCCGATCTAGAAAACGAGGAGGAAAGTGACGGCCTTGGTTGGTGGTTGGATCGGGAGGGGATCCCAAGGAGGAGGAGATAGTGGCCTGACGGCGGTGGAGGATGGGACAAGATCCCTAATTTCTAGGGTTGCCCACTATTTATATTGCAAAGGGATTAGGATAGAGGCTATCTCGTCCCTCCGATCGCAATCGGACGAACGCGAATAAAATAGCCAGGGAGTCCAAATAAGAAAATGGAGACTTTTTGTAGATGTTTGTGGACGATCTGGACACAGCGGTAACGACTGTCCGGGTCGGGTCCGGGACGGATTTCGGACGCGCGCGGGAGGAGGTCCGCAGACTGACGAGAGAGGTTAGGTAGGGCCTGGCGGTGAGAGGTAGACCGTGTAAACGGTCTTGAGCTGAGAGAAGAGAAGAGAGGGAGGCCCGGCACGGTTTCCGGAGACCAAAAACGTCCGACGTTAGACCGGCTATACTGCTGCTATAGTTATCCGTTGGGGCATCAAACGATCTCCGAATGCGATGAAACTTGACAGGCGGTCTATCTACACTATAATAAGACCACACGTCAACTCTCATCCCATTCCGAGAACATTTTCCGGCCACTTATAAAATACTATTTCAGACATGCTGCGGGCGCGTGCAAGTGTGTCTGGGCTCAGAACGGACAAAGGACGGAACGAGGAGACCGGGACGGATGCCAGTTTTGAAAACATGATGATGCAATGCACATGATGACATGGCAAGATGCAACACACAAGCGAATGACATGACAACGACAGCGAATAACTGGCAGACATCTGGCGCAACGACCTCGGGGCGTTACATTATTAGACTAAATAACAGAGGGGGCCCACATGTCAGAGGCTGGGGCTGCCCAGTCAGCACGGTTGAATGGTCAAACCAGTCAACAGGGGGTCAGCGGGTCCACTGGGGGCCATGGGTCAGTGACCTAGGTGGTGGCCCGGGGGTGGCCCACACGGTGCCAGCTCAGCGAAGCTGCCGGAGTAGCTCCGGCGAGCTTGTGCGTGGTGGTCGAACGCCGACGAGGTCGGAAAACGCCTACGGGTCACTATTTCACGTGCCACTACTTGCGTTTGAAAGTTAGGAGGGAGCCGCTCGAGTGGTGGTGCTAGACTACGCCGGGGAGGCCGAAAACGTCACCGGCGTCGAGCTTGGCGGCGGTGGCTTTCGGGCGTGCGTGGAAACGGCGCTAGGAGGAACGGGGAGGCGCGCTAGTGGTGGCGTTGGACTCGCACGAGCTCCCAGAGCCTGATGCGAGGCTCAGCCGCGCGTTACAGTGGCGAAGGCCACGACGGCGAGCCCATCGACGGCGATGCGTGCGGGTGCTAGCGGAGCAACAGCTACAGCACGTTCGCAGGCTGAAAGGAGGGGAGCAAGAGGCGGAGGAGCTCACCTAGCGGCACGCACGACGGCCCTTGACGGCTTAGGAGCAGCAGGGGTGTTGGTGGAGCAACAGCGACATCGCGGTGGCCGGAGATGGGGACGAGGACGAACGGCGGCTGCGGTGCCTCCCAGCTCCAGCTGAGGCCACCAGTTGACGTAGTCGACCCCGGCGGAGCTCACCGACAGGGTCAGCTGGCGTGGGGCCGCCGGTGGCCGCGACAACGGCGGAGGGCGGCGGCGACTGCGCTCGGGCCGCGGATCTGGAGGGAGAGAGGAGAGGAGGATTAGGCAGAGTGGGAGAGGGGAGTGGGTGGTGCAAGTGGAGGCGGGAATCGCGGAGGCGAGGAGGCGCATGCCTTATCCCCTCGCCCGGGCGTCGCCGGTGAGGCGGGTCCGGCGGGGACGGCGCCTGTAGCAACTCGGGTCCGGGAACAGGAAGGGGGGGAAGAGAGCGACCGGGGGAGGTGGGCCGCCTAGGATGGGGGGGGGGTGGCCGGCCCAGGGGGGTTCGGTCCAGGGGGGGGGCACTTCCCTCTCTCTTTCTTTTCCTTTTTCCTTTTCCTTTTCCTTTTTCCTTCTTTTTTAGCTTTTCTGTTTTAGCCATTTTAGGCCAGCTTCACATTTTGCAAAAATGCTGGTTCACCACCAATATTACCAGAAGAATACTTCACACATTATGAACATTTTAGTTTTCATGTTTGAGCATTTTGAATTCCACACAAAATTTGAATTTGAATTCAACTGGAATTTGAAAGAGAGGAGACAAAGATGATCAAGCACTTGTTTAGCAAAATAATTAACTGAACCCTAGGGGTTACTGTAGCATCATTACACCGGGGTGTTACACTTTCCTTCTCCTTATCTCTTCCCCCTTTCCTACTCCGTGTGGGAGGTGGAATCCTACTAGGACTAGGGAGTCATAGTAGGACTCCACACCTTGGCGCGCCCTTCTAGGACCGGCTGCCTCTCCCTCTCCCCCCTTTGTATACGGAGGCAGGGGGCACCCCAAAGACACACAAGTTGATCTTTTAACCGTGTGCGGTGCCGTCCTTCATAGTTACACACATCTGTCATATTGTCATAGTGCTTAGGCGAAGCCCTGCGCCGGTAGCATCATCATCACCGTCACCACGCCGCCGTGCTGACAGAACTCTTCCTCGGCCTCAACTGGATCAAGAGTACGAGGGACGTCTCCGAGCTGAACGTGTGCTGATCGCAGAGGTGCCATGCGTTCGGTACTTGGATCGGTTTGATCGTGAAGACGTTCGACTACATCAACCGCGTTACTAAACTCTTCCGCTTTTGGTCTACGAGGGTACGTAGACACTCTCTCCCCTCTCATTGCTATGCATCTCCTAGATAGATCTTGCGTGATTGTAGGTAATTTTTTTGAAATACTGCGTTCCCCAACAGCCCGAACCCATGATGTTGAGAAGTCCGGAGAACAAGTTCACATCCTGGAACAAGATGCATATCTAATTATGAAGTTTCTGCATATGCAACAGAATCTTCGAGATGAACATGTGGACGTCCACTACTCTATGATATTATGAACCCACAAAGAAAACCAATGAGTTTAATGTTTGAATTTACTTTAAACAAATTTTATGTTTGAACTATGGTTGAATCCTGGAACTACTCAATAATCTTCCGATATTCAAGTGTATGATGGACATGCATGGATTTGCGTGGATTGAGGGTATAGAGATGAGGAGTGTGGTTGTCCAGCAGTAGATATGAGAGGCCGTCCGACGCTGTCTGGGGTAACGTCCGGGCGCGTCCGCGAATATTTAGGGGAGCGGATTTGTCAAATCTGATTGTAGATGCTCTTACTCTTGCAGTAATTAAAATCTGAGCTCAAGCTCATCTACATGCTCATCTACATCCGGTGAACAATAAGCTCATGAAAAAGTAACCTTTTTCTAGAAATTCCGATTTGTTTTGGCATCGAAGATGATTGAGTGTGCAAGGAGCATGAATTTTTTTCATGATGTTTGGACATTCGAGGAGCTCTAGACAAAAAGATAAGCCCAAACAACGTACTTTTTCAAAGTTTCTTTCACAACCAAATTTTGTCTTTTTTGCCACGACGGCCTCGAATGTCCAAACGGCACAAATTTTTGCATGCACATCACACATTGAAAGATCTTGAATGCCAAAAAAATCAGAATATTTTGAATTATTTTTGCTATTTGATTTTATTTCACTGTTCACACCCAGGTGCACATGCACCTCGACACCGAATCGCTGCTTCCCTTGCTCTTGGTGCTATTTTTCCAGAATGTGCACAAGCATGCATATCAATATAAAAGAAGGGGCTTGCTCCTGGTGCTATGCATTCTTTCCATTTGCTGAAAAGTTCTATATGGTTGGTTTGGCAGCTGTTTGCTAGGGTATATGGTTAGCCCGCAACAAGGCAACAACTGACAAAAATAGCTTCCTAAAAGAGGAGAGTTTTAGAGTACAAATTAGTGGCTCCACAACATAGCCCGTCCGTCAATAAAAGGGAAAATAACTACTCTCGCGACATGATAATGCTCAGGTGCCTAGCTCCTGCCGTGACCCAAAGTTTGGCTTCATCTTGGATTAGTTTTAGAATGTAGAAGGGGGGCATTGATTTCTTCCTAAAAACTATAGCGTTCCTCTCATTCCAGATGACCCAACCGACAAGCATAGTAAGGGAAGCCATGGCCTTCCGGTTCGCCGTATTGGGCTTCGACATGTTTTTCCACCAATGTTTGATGCTGCGCTCCGCCTGCCATTGATGGATCTCGAGAGCCCCTAGGCCAAGCCACTCCTTTACCAATCTCCATACGCGCAAGGTGAATCTGCACCGAAAGAAGAGGTGCGCGGACGTCTTGTTTGCCCTTCTGCAGAGGGTGCATAGGCCGCAATTCTCCCAACCTCGCTTCTCCAATCTATCCGCCGTCCATATCCTATTTTGAATCGCTAGCCAAGAGAGGAACTTGACCTTGGGAGGTGCCCGAACCTTCCAAATAGTCTTGTTCATGGTTGTCGTCGTGGAGCCCAAGAACTGGATCCTATAAGCAGAGGCCGCCGAATACTCACCGTTGGCCTCAAATTTCCAGGATATGTCGTCATCAATGTCCGCTGAAAGCTGGAATTGCTCCAAGCGGACCCAAAGGTCCACAAACTCCACAATGTGGTTGATCGTTAGGTTGATGGAAGGATCGATCTTGTGCACCCAAGCATTGTCTCGCAGAGCATCCCTCACCACCCACTTCCTTCGCTTGGAGGATGTGAAGATGAGGGGGTGATATCCTTAGGTTTTTTCCCTCTCAACCATGGTGCCTCCCAGAAGGGTGTCTTCCCTCCATTTCCCACGGTAATGACGGTGGAGGCATAGAAGAGGTCCATATCCACCTCAGAGCACGGGTTTCCTAACCCCACCCATAGTCTAGTCGGGTCCTTCCACTCCACCCACGACCATCTCAACCTTAGAGCTCTTGCAAATTTCCCCAATTGCAGCACTCCAAGCCCGCCGAGATGCGTAGGGCGGCAAACAGTCTCCCAGTTGACCTTGCATTTTGCACCTAAAGTTTGACTTTGAGCTGACCACAGGAAAGCATGCTCAATTCTATTGACATTGTGTAGCACGCCGACGGGAATGTTTAGGGATGTGATGTGGTAGACGACTTGTGAAGTGAGGACCGATTTGACCAAGGCCGCCCGGCCTATTGTGGTGATGTTTCTCCCTTGCCATGGAGGAAGCCTCGCAGCCACCTTGTCCTCAAGGTGTTGGAAGTCCACCCTTTTCAGCTGCCAGATGGATAATGGGAGTCCCAGGTACTTCAATGGGAAAGAAGTTCACGAGGCGGGCAGACTGTGGAGTATGTCGTCAAGGTTTAGGTTGCCACAGCGAATTGCGACAACAGAGCTCTTCTAAAAGTTGGTGGACAGACCGGTGACCCCTCCAAAGGCACTAAGGATGGCCGCACGGTTGGCCACGTCTTCCCGTGAGGGGGAGATGAAGATCGCTGCATCGTCGGCATATAGGGAGGTACGAACAGTAGATCCACGCCCTCGGATTTTCTGCAGCAGGTTGTGACTTGTGGCAATGTCGAGGAGCTGCTGCAAGGGGTCGATCGCGAGGACAAAGAGTAGGGGTGAAAGGGGGTCCCCTTTTCTGAGCCCTCGACCATGGCAGATGGCGGCCCCGGCAATACCATTGAGGAGGACGCGTGAAGAGGACGTGCATAAGAGGGCTGCCACCCAATCCGAAAGCGGTCCAGAAATCCCAACCGATGGAGTAGGTCAAGGATGTACTCCCATCGTACCGAGTCAAAGGCCTTCCGGATATCCAACTTGAAGAGCAAGGATGGAGTTTTGTTTCTGTGTAGGCGTCGCGCGAGGTTTCTCACGTACATGAAGTTGTCGTGGATGCTTCGTTTCTTGATGAAAGCACTCTACGCAGTGGAGACAAGGTTGTTCATGAGAGGGCAAAGACGGGACGCCAACACCTTGGCGATGATTTTAGCAATAGCATGGATGAGGCTAATGGGGCGGAAATCCCCGATCTCCTTCGCCCCATCCTTCTTTGGTATGAGCACAATGTTGGCCGAGTTGAGCCAGTGAAGATTTGCCGTTTGGAGGCTACTGAACTGGTGAATGACTCTCATTACATCAACTTTGATAATGTGCCAACATTTCTTGAAGAAGCTTCCCGTGAATCCATCCGGTCCCGGGGCCTTGTCGCCCGACATAAGATCAATGGCCGCTTTGACCTCGTCTTCAGTGATGTTGTCGTCAATGCCAGTGAGGTCAACCACCCTAAGGTTCAGGTTCTCCCAGTTTAGATCCATCAATCTGGGTTGTCCCCCTCCTAGACTGCTCGCAAAGTGGTCATGGATAATTTCCTCTTTTTCCTCATGGTCCGTGATCCATCCAGAATTCTTCTTGAGCCTGTGGATGTGATTCTTTCTTCGCCTTGAGTTGACCCTGAGGTGGAAAATTTTGGTATTGGCGTCTCCCTGCTTGATGTTAGCAATGCGAGCACATTGCTTTTTGCGCGCCCTCTCAACCACTGCCAGGCTGACGACACGACGCTTGAGTCGAGCCCGAAGTTCCCTTTCTCCCACCAAAAGGACGCGCGTCTCTTGGGCAATGTCAAGATGAAGGATGACGAGGAGGGCCGCATGAAGATGCAACTTTTCCTTGGAGAAGAGTATGTTACTCCATTTAGACAAATGACGCCCCGTTTGCTTGAGCTTATGGAAAAGCCGTTGGTATGGCTCCGTGTGGGCACACGGCTCCTCCCAAGCCTTGGACACGGTGTCAAAAAATCCTGGGATACAGGACCAGAAATTCTTAAATCTGAAGCATCTTGGTCGCTTCGGTCCCCTGTCATCAGCAAGGAGAAGGGGGCAATGGTCTGATAGCGAAGAAGAAATGGCGTGAAGCACATGAGAATCAAAATGCATGTCCCAGTCGGCATTGCAGAAAACCGAGTCCAGCTTGCACAGAGTAGGGTTTTGACGCTCGTTACTCCATGTAAAGCGTCTGTTCTGGAGGTGGATCTCTTTTAGTTCACAAGTGTCTAGTGTAGCACGGAAGCGGTTGAGGCGGCTGCGATTGATGTTCCTGTTATTTTTATCTCATGCTCGGTAAATCTGGTTGAAGTTGCCCATGACAATCCATTTAGTGCCATTGATGGGTTTTTGAGCGATCAACTCACTGAAGAAATCATCCTTTCTATTGGAGGCCGTTGGACCATAGACACTAGTGATCTTGAAAGGGGTATCGGAATGAATGACGTTGACTGTTGCGGAAAGGCAGAACTCAGTGATGTGGACATCGGATATGCGAACGACACTATCATCCCAGAGCATGAGGAGGCCCCCTCTGGATCCAGTGGCCGGACGCTGAGCAAAGCTACGGAGTCTATTACCACCAAGGTAGGAGGCGACGTACTGGTCGACGTTTTCCATCTTGGACTCCTGAAGGCAGACGATGTGGCATGAGGAGGAGGCGATCGTCTCGTGCACAGTCGCACGTCTGTCCGGGTCATTTAGCCCTCTGACATTTGAAGTAGTGTTCACGAGTTGTTGTGTTCTTGTTAATTGGGCAGGTCTGCAACAAGGTAAATGTGCAGCTAAGCTGAAGACTGGAGGGGAGATGCTCAGAGCCAATGCGACTAATATGCTGAGGATTTGTCGGGGCTCCATCCAAGGCACATCTGGCTTTGCTGATGTTGGTGGTTGTTAGTCAACAATTGACCCCTGTTCTACGTGCCTAATTGATTGTTTGGCTGTTTACCTTTTTCGTACTGGGCTATCTTGAACCGCTCGTAGTTAGGTTATGCGTGTTATTGGGGTTTTGCCCCGTAGTGCACGATACCGATTGTGGACATGCGTAGCGGGTTTCCTGATAATGCATCAAACTCGCTTTTATCCTTTCTCCACTCCTGCATCCCTTATTGTTCGATAGACTCTGAATTTTCATTATGCAAGTAATGGAAAGGAGGAAGCCTGGTTCAAAAAGGAAAATCATGGGATAAGGGCATCCAGTGCTGACCACCAAAACATATAGGGTATCCGTCCGCGGACTAGTCTAAGACCAGACCAGTCCACGGACAGTGATATGGGAGCCCGCCATCCAACCATGGCAGCATCCATTTCAAAACATATTTGAATAAACCGGAAATATTTCATCACACATGACGGAAATCAGTAAAGTTTGGACATTACTTAAAACAGACGATATTTTGTCTATTTAACTAAATAACTTGAAACAAAAACTAGGGGGCTAACTTGTAGCGGACAGTGACCTCGTACTCCTGGCTCTTGTGGAGGTCTGACAATGGCTTGGCAGGTGGCCGGGTGGTACAACTGTGGCGTCGCCGAGGAAAGAAGCAGATGCAGATAAAGAAGGAAGGGATGAAGACGCGGGGTCCGAGTGTGGTTTTTGGCAGGCCAGGGGTCTGGGAGTCCTACATGGCGACGGTCCGAACTCCTATAAAGCCCCTCCAAGTTTGCTTCTGATTTGCGGGATTTCGTACAGCCAGACCAGTCGGCAAAGAGATACAAAACATCGTTGGATGCCAAATTGCATGCAGGCCGCTCGGTCTGGACAGTTGCAGGCGATTTGAGGTTCTGCTTTTGAGATGCCCTAAGAACCATTAACCACACGATATTAGATAAGTGATCCAAAGGACATACATATTGTAGGAGAAAAGGAAGACTAAGGGCTTCTCCAATGCTGACCCAAAACTAAACATGACATCCATCCGTGGGGGGATAGTTCGTGGCCACGGGAGTTGGATATTTATACAAACTGAATGATATCATTCATACTTGGATAATTTTTACATAAAACCTGACGCTTTCATCAAAACTATAGCAAACTCATTACATTTCAACATATTTCAACTAAATTGTACTCTAAACCTAGTCTAAATGACCACCGACACCAGTTTCCCATGTTTGGCGGATCATGAGCCTCAGAAAAAGAAGCCCCTCTCCGGAGCTTGCAAGCGGCTAATCGGCCGATGATGATGATGAGCCCGCCAATCTTGGCTTCAACAGGAGGGTGATCAGATCCGACTAAACGACGAGTCTTTTGATGGCCTGATCTTTCACGGTATCCAATGAAGTTGAAAATTCCTGGACGAAACAGAAGTCGTAATAGCAAGCGTAGATGATGAAGTAGCAGATCAAGTCTTCAGATCAAGCAATAAGCAAGAAGACCAAAGAATATAACTGGCGTATGGAATTAAACAGATCAATTCCCACACGTAGCAGCACCTGAATCTTTACCTAATAATAAAGAAAATTGGATTTCTTTAGTCCGTCATGGCATTTTTCAGAAAAGTCCCTCTATTTCAGAGAATTCAACCCGCAGTCCTGTTTTAAGTTTAAACGAATCGTTATTTTCGTATTTTACATAAAAGTCCCTGTCTTTTTTTGAAATCAACCCGCCGTCCGGATTTAAGTCACACCCGAACCATTATTTTATATTTTTTGAAAACTCCCCTGATGTTTTAGATAATTCATCCACGGATCATATTTAAGTCAAACAAATGTTTTTTAAAATCATCAATATCTTTTAAACCGTAACTCCTATTTGAACATCTTAGATATGAAATTTGATTAGAAAAATATGTAGAATATGAATATGAGATTATTTTTACCTGTTAAGTATTTTTAAATATCATTTTGGAATATATTTGAGTCAAACCAAATGATTTTCTAAATTATATGTATCTTTTAAACCGTAACTTCGATTTTAACATATTATATATGAAATTTTATTAGAAAAATGTGTGAAATCTAAATATGATGTTAATTTTACCTGTTAAATATTTTTAAAATATTGTTATGGAAGCAAACTTATAATTTATAGCGCAAGATTCCTTTTTTTCATACCGGCGGCGATCCGGATTGCAAATAAACACCCCACTATAACGATATACAGAAAAGAAAACATCGATAACTACACATGCATACCTCTGAAAAATATCGCAGGGAAAACAACAGATTTCTCATCGCGAGAGTGAGAGAAAGTGAGGAAGTGGGAGGAGAGGGAGAGAGAGACGCCTTAGGATTAACCATACTCAACATAGGTTTTTTTTGTTTTTTTGTGTGAACACCGAGGCCATCGCCGGCGAGGGTGAGAAAGAGGATAAGCGGCAACATAAAGACAATGCCTCGCAAAAATAAAGAAGTTGGACCTATTTGTGGTCTTGAGTGATGGTTATTGAGTTAAAAGCGTGTGTTATGTTTTCTCTCCCGTTACAACGCACAGACTCTTTTGCTAGTATCTCAAATATTAGCAAACAAAAACGGATATTTGGCGTACCCACAGGTACTTTTCTTGTATTTTTCTCAACTCTCGATGAAAATCCATCTCACTTACATGGCCGGAGCGGCCGGTACTTAAAGGAGCACGCAGGCTCAAATTGTGAACCGACTAAAACTAGCAGCTAACGTGATGCTAACAAACTCTATCTATGCAAACCGACCAAACTAGTACTAGCAATATATTATTAGGACTCTCTCTCAACCATACTAATTAGGACATTTTTTTAATAAAATAATCCGGCAACATTGATCACGTAGGATCTCACCCAGCAAAAACAGATCACGCGGGATCTAACCCAACCTAACTAGGAATCTCCCTACCTTTTTCTTATTATGTACGGAAGCTCTCTTGGCACATGCGGAGAAGATTAGAAATATTTTAGGAGTCAAGGTTTATAGAGTGGCCCCTACTATCACAATTTTTTTTTTTGCGGATGACTCATTAATCCTCATAAAAGTTAATCAACAAAATGCGGAGACACTTAAATCAATTTTGGACTTATATTGTACTGCGTCTGGACAAATGGTGAGCGTTGAAAAATTTAGCATATTTTTTAGCCCAAATACGAGTCGGGACATTAGAGAACAAATTTGCTCAATTTTAAATATCATGATCGAAGCTCTCAATGATAAGTATCTGAGCCTGCCTGCGCATGTGGGTTTAGATAAGACTGATTGTTTCCAATATCTGATTGATCGCATTGTTATGAGAATTAGCGGATGGAAAGAAAAACTCTTATCCACCGGTGGCAAGGAAGTTCTTCTCAAGTCTGTTGTTCAAGCTATCCCAGTTTATGCTATGTTGGTCTTTAAAATTTCTAAAAAAAATTGTAAAGGAATAACTGACGAGATGTCGCATTTTTGATGGGGTGATGACGACAACCAAAGAAGGATGCATTGGATGGCGTGGTGGAAAATGTGTGTCCCGAAAAGCCAAGGTGGAATGGGCTTTCGTGACATTCATTGTTTTAATTTGGCGATGTTGGCTAAACAAGCTTGGCATCTCCTTGAGAACCCAGATTCCTTGTGTGCCACCATTTTGCGAGCTAAGTATTTTCCTGATGGAGATTTATTGAACGCAAAGTTAAAAAAGGGATCATCCTTCACATGGCAAAGTATTATGGCGGGGGTTAATACCTTAAAACATGGCTATATTTGGCGTGTTGAAAATGGTCGGAAAATTGACATTTGGGAAGATGCTTGCATCCCTAATTGTGCTAACAGGAAAGTCATCACTCCAAAGGGACAACATTTGTTATCAAAAGTGTCTGATCTCATTGACCCCTCTTCGAACAAGTGGGATGAGGATCTCATCAGACAGACCTTGTGGCATGTTGATTTACAGCGGGTCCTTGCTATCCCTCTGCCTCACTTTGATATGTTAGATTTTGTTGCCTGGAGTCATACTAAGAGTGGGATTTCTTCTGTTCGATCTGCATGTTTTGTTGAGTGGGATTATCAACATGGAAGGAAACTTCGTCGTACTAATGGAATGGGTCGAACAAACTTTAATCCACTTTGGTGTAAGATTTGGAAGTTATCTTGTCCAGCGAAGGTGAATTTTTTTTATTTGGTGGACGCTGCATGGTACTCTTCCATGTCGTGTTACGCTTGCTAATAGACACATGAAAGTTTCACCTTTATGTCCTTGTTGTGCTTCTGGTTTAGAAGACACAAAGCATATGTTGTTTCAATGCCAGAAGGCAAAAGAGGTCTGGAGAAGGCTTGGATTAGACGAGATCATTGTTCAAGCTTGTGAAGTTGATCGTGCTGGAGAGGCGGTCCTCGAGTTTTTGTTGCTCATGCCTGACCAAGATTTATCTATTATGGGGTTTGAGAATACTCGGGAGATGATTGCCATTACGTCTTGATATTTATGGTGGGAAAGACGTAAATTAGTGCACAAGGAGAGAATTCAAGATGCAAAACAGATTTCAATGGGGATACAAGCACTTACGACTAATTATGTTGTTGCTTCCAATCCAAGGGCTTCTATGAAAAGAGGGGGTTGGATTCGTCCCCCAATGGGTTTTGTGAAACTTAATGTTGACGCTTCTTTTGATCATGATCTTCTTAAAGGTACGGCGGGGGCTGTCCTGAGGAACGACAAAGGGAAGTTTATTGCAAGGGGTACTTGGAAAATTGATCATTGCATCGATGCTCTAACAGCGGAAGCTTGGGCTCTCAGATTCGGTCTTTCACTAGCGCAACGTGCGGGTTGCAATCACCTAGTTATTAATTCTGATAATTTGGAGGTTATTGAAACTATGAATAATGGCGGACGGTCAGCAGGAGTGGTGGCGGCAATCTTTGATGATTGCTATTTGTTGGCGTGTGATTTTCCTACCTCTAGGTTTGAACATTGTAATAGGGAAGCCAATAAGGTTGCACACGAGCTTGCTAGGTTGGCTAGATTTTCTTCTACCATTGATTAGTTTGAGGAGCCTATGTTTGAGATTGTACCATTCCTCACAAACGATGTATCTGTTATTTCCGTTGAATAAAGCCCATTTGTTTTTTTAAAGGAATCTTAGCAAAAAGGATCAAATTGGAACCTCGATTAGAATTTCACCAGCCAGGTTATAACTACACGGTGGCGTTCTGAAGTTTGGCTTGATGTCCTCCTTCGATGATTCCCGTATAGTTGCATTTGCATGCATTGGCGCCTTCAATTCCTTGGTACTCATGCTACTGTGTCTCACCATATTTTGAGTATATGGCACAACACCAGACACCTTCATGGCGTTTCTCTCTTTCGTAGTAGCTGCAACACCATTGGCCACATCAGAGGGGAAGAGTGGTGGCTTTGGGACCCGAGCGTCGGCGACCTCCCAAGTTCTACTCTTCCTCGCTGTTGGCGACACCCCCAAGCATGCCGACTTCGTGGTCGTGGTAGCAGGGCGCACCCGTTGAGGAGCTGGCGACGTCGCCCTCATCCTCGCTCTTGACGTACACTTCATCGGCTGCCTCGTTGATCTCCTTGAAGGTGGCTTCTAACTCCGCCTGATGGAGATGGTATCGTGAGCGGTTGCGATAGATGTCACTGGCATGGCGATAGTAGTCGAGCAATGCCTCCTGATCGGCCACATCCATGTCCGGCGCGATGGTCGTGCCGACGGCGAGTTGCTCCTCCACACGCATGTGCTCATTGAGGAGGCGGAGGTTGTACTCCTGGCCGGCTTGTGCCTGCCGGAACGTAGCCTCTCGCTCTGCCAATACCATCTCGGTGTAGTAAGAATGGGCCTCACCCATGGAGACGCTGGCATAGGCCAGCGAGGATTGTGGCGCCAACTCGTCGTCAACCGCCTCCTCTATTGGGGCATCCACATCGCTGGCCTTCGTCTGCTTGTCAGCCTGCGTGCTAGATGTAATGGTGGCGATCTCCTTCTTCTGCTCGGACGAGAGGCTGTCCCAAACGGCTTTGGAGCTCATGAGGCCCTGACGAGCGTGGTGCCTAGAAGAGAAAGAGAACAGAGGAGGTCGGATGCGGCTATGGCCGGGCCCAAAGTTTAAACAACGGGTGGATGACAGGGCAACTGACGAGGTGGTTAATGGTGGGCGACAGACGGACGGAAGAACGGTTGGCGCCGGAGTAGGTTCCTGGGCATTCGCACATGTTTAATGTTGGTAGGCGGACGGACGGGCTGTCATTTGAACGCGGAGCAGTCGCATGGACCGGGAAGCAGCACGTGTGGCACTCTCGGCCGGCGCGACACTTCGGTGCCGAAGCGACGTGAGAGGTTGCGTCCGCTCTGGGTCGGCATGAATGCGGTAGTGGCGCTCTATAGTCGCGTTGACCGGACGAGGAAGAGGGTTTGTTTGGGCAAGGGCTGTCGGACGCTTATGTGACAACAGTCCGGACGTCTGCAAAGCTATCCCTGGATTTGTTCCAGGTTTATAAGAAAAGTGATATCCAACCTGCCGAGCGAACCGATACAGAACTAGGCTGAATGACAAAGCACGTCCGGACCCTTGTGGTTCGCACGGTTGCGGTCGGTTGAAGGATCAGCTTTGTAGATGCCCTAATGCCCAGCCAGCCACCCTATCCAGTGGCGGAGCTACACCCCAGGCCTGGGGGCCTGGGCCGGGGTCGTGGCAGGAGCAACCTTCGTTGACTGTAGCAGAATTTGTACTCTTAAGCCCTGTTCGGCAGTCCGCTGGCTCCACAAAATCCTGCGCTCCGCTCCTCGAAGTGAATTCCAGCTCTTCGATCGATCGTGCGAGCCAGAAAAACCGTTCGCCTCGCTAGCTCCACTCCGCTTCGTGAGTTGGGCTGAAAGCCCAATAATCTGTTTTGTGGCCCGTGCTAAAGGGAGGTTGGTCAAGCTACCGGCCCGTTCGAGGCTGAAAACGTGACGAGCGCGAGAAACAAACTCTATCGAACCGGTAAGTTTCACTTATCGGTGGCATACATCCGTAAATTCCACGAACTCCCTCGTTTCTAGGATCTGCAGATCAGCTCATTTGCCGCTCCACAATTTTGAACTACTGCTGACTCCGCTCCGCTCCGCTGACTCTGCGGAGTTACAGCGTTTGGGGCTGCTCCGCTCGCTCCGGGAGAGCAGTTTTGGAGCGGAGAGAACCCGAACAGCCCCTTAATCACTGTATATCACTGTAGTAAGGAAGCAGGCCCGGGGCCCAGCTCCAGCCTGGCTCCGCCCCTGACCCTATCATCGGTGCATACCAAGTCCAACACCGTACGATATACGAGTACGCTGACTGTCTGGTGGACCGGTGAGGGTTGTTACTTCAAGTGAGGACGTACGCCTTGCGCGGTACGTCCGTCCTCTCCCCGTCCTGGTCCCGGGCTGAAGGAGCAGTGAGTAATAAACCACGAGCGGCACGGCGACCGCGCCCATGGGGCACGACGGGAGTTGCCGAGTTGGTAGCTAGGTCGACCATCGTATGCGGTAGGCTACACGGGAACCCGACCAAGTGCATCCGTGTCGGTCCTGCATTAGAAAGCACAAAGCGACCAGTCGTTGTCCGCGGCTGCATGCACCTGGCCTGTTTCAACGTACGCACGTATCATATATGCTCAGATCGGCCTGCATTCACATACTGCACGTGATGCTGCAATCCGTGATACTGCACGTGATGCTGCAATCAGGCACCTAGAATAAGGCGTGCGCCCATTTCAAATCTCAAGATTTAACTTTGACCATTACTTCTCTTAAAAAATATAAGTCGTGTGCCTAAAAACTACACAATTGCAAACTTCTTTCGAATACTAACTCAAGGGATCACACATAAACAGCATTTAGGTTAATTTTGACTACGTTGGATGCTTTATTCAAAAGAATGGATAAAGCATATACTTCATCCGTCCCATATGTAAGCCGTTTTTTTACACTACATTATGGAACGTACGGAGTACATTGTAGGGAGTGACTAGCTCCCAATCGATTGAGAATTAACCACCCCTCTCAGTTGATTTCACAATTTTGTTCATGCACATCTTAAAAAAATCTTGACCGTGTTATTAAAAAGTGTGCATCTGGTGGAAAAATAAAATTTAGTGTATGCTTTAATGTCCATAATTAATTTTTGACATGGATCTCAACATCAAATTAACGGTGCTTGGTGTCGACCGAGGGATAACCAATCCTCATTCGTCTGGGAGTTAGCAAACCCGTATATAGTAAACTTGCATGGTCATATTGGCACCTACTCCCTCCGGTCCTTTTTTACTCTGCATATTAGGTTTGTCCGAAATCAATCTCATCCAACTTTGACCAAGTTTATATAAAAAATTATAAACATTCACATAACAACACCAATATCATTAGATTCATCTTGGAATATATTTTCATATTATATTTATTATATATTATAGATGCTAATAATTTCTAATATAAATTTGGTTAAACCTAGCAAAGTTTGACTTTCGGCAAATCCAATGTGCAGAGTAAAAAGGACCGGAGGGAGTACAAAAATATGCACACGATCCGGCGGCTAGGCATCTTGTCCCTTTGAGGAGCTAGAGGGCCAGCATCGCAAGCTTAATCAATTCCCCCATCTGTTTTTAAATATACGTCTTTTTAGAGATTTCATTATGAACTACATACATAGCAAAATAAATGAATATACACTCTAATATGTGTCTATATACATCCGTATATAGTTTCTAGTGGATTTTTTAAAAAGGCTTAGGGCCTTTTTGATTCAAAAGATTTTCATAGGATTTTTTAAGGATAAGAATCCTTCGGAATTTTTCCTGCGTTGATCGTTTGATTCGCAGGATTGAATCCCATATGATTTTTTCCTATGGATTCATTTGAACTACATTTTATAGGAATTGTATCATCCACTCCAACCTCTTGAAAGAAATCCTTTATTTTTCCTGTGATACAATCAAACAAACTCAAATCTTATAGGAATCCAATGGGCATGTCATTTCAATCCTACATTTTTCTATTCCTATGTTTTTGCAATCCCGCGAATCAAAGAGGCCCTTATATTTAAGAACGAAGGGAGTACTATATATCACGTGGAGTATATTGTTATGTTCATACTTGCGAGATCTCGTTGGCTTAAACTAGAAAGTTTGCATACATGCATCTGTTAAGAGAGGCAACTAAACTAGCGCCCCACCTGACCCTACGTGCATGAGGAAGTTAATTAGCCTTCGGAACGTCGTGATCGAGAGAATATCACATGATACCATCATTTAAATGATACCATGATACCCGTTTCAAAAATCCAATTTTAGATGTGTCAAAAAATTTCCAAAAAAATTGTGAATGTTCATCACATATATGTCTACCTCCCCTAAAATATTCAGATCAAAATGTGAAATACACAAAGAGAAACAAAAAAAGACAAATGTAGTTGTGAATAGTGTTGTTTTTGGCACTATTCATCCTTTTGTCTTTATTGACACTGTTCATGTTGGATTTCTCTTTTTTGTTTCTCTTTGTGTATTTCACATTTTGATCTAATTTTTTTTAGGGGAGGTAGACATATATGTGATGAACATTCACAATTGTTTTTGAAGTTTTTTGACACATCTAAAATTAGCTTTTTGAAACTGGTATCATGGTATCATGTGATATTCTCCCCGTCCCGATCAGCTGCCGCGAGCCATGACGATGTATGCATGCATTCCAAGTCGCTTTCCAACTAAAGAACACATTAACGACCTCCATGGCCCCAAAATAGTGCCCCCTCGAGCTCCAAACCCCAAGATCCCTCTCTCCTCCTCACTGATTGCGTGCTTTGACCGGTCTGAAGCGGACAAAGTGCAGCGCTACAGCAAGTGCTCTCCCTGTCCCCGTTGACACTGACAGCACGGCCGCATTGATCGATGACGAATTGGCATGCGTCACCGCACCAACGCGCGCTCTACTCCTGGCCCCGTATATATAGCAGCTCCATCGTTCCGCCGGTATCCAGAGTCCATACCACCGGGTAGATCACCAATCCAATCCACTTTCTCAGACAGACAGACAGACTAGGTAACACGTCGACAGGTGAAGCGCACACGTAGACATCGCCCGTCGCGCAGCCTCGCAGGGGAAGACCGGAAGAGAAGAGAGATGGGCTCGTGCGTCTCGCGCTCGACGGCGTCGGTGGAGCCCGGGTCCGGGCGGGCGGTGGCCACGGCGAAGGTGGTCGGCCTAGACGGCTCCTTGGCGCAGTTCGCGGCGTCCGTCACGGCGGGCGAGGCACTGGGGGACGCCGCCCGCGCGCCGAGCTTCCTGTGCAGCGCAGACGAGCTCCGCTTCGACGCGCCCGCCCGCGCGCTGGCGGCCGAGGAGGCGCTGCAGCCCGGGTGGCTCTACTTCGCTCTGCCCATGTCCATGCTCCGCCGGCCGCTCTCCGGGCAGGAGATGGCCGCCCTCGCCGTCAAGGCCAGCTCCGCGCTCGCCGTCGCCAGCGGCAAGGGGCGGAAGGCGGCTCGGGTGGCACCGCTCGTCCTCGCTGACGACGAGGGCACCGGAACAGAGGACGGTGGATGGAGTCGCCACGCGTATGGAAAAAGCGATGCGCTCAAGACGGTGCACGGCGGTGGTGAGACGGTGGGGAAGACGAGGACGCGAGCTGGTTCTTACGGAAGCCGCACGAGTCGTCCGGCAGGCGTGCAAAGGTTAAGCTCCATTTTGGAGGCCGATGACTGAGTCCACTGCTGATTTTTGCAAACGGTTAATTAGTAAAGTTTTGTGCGTGGGTTAGTCTAGTTACTTGATTCAGTCGGTTCTCGACCCCCCAAGCTGAGGTGGAGATCAGTGTATGGCACCACATACTATATAGTACTATTGTACAAATGTACAAGATGCATCAATTTCATATGCACATTCTTCCTTCTTCTAAAGTTTTCAGTTCATCCTCGCCCCTTCACTTCCATGTCAAGTGGGCCTTTTTATGAGCCGGCATGGATGGTTTTGGGCCACCAAAGTGATTATGTTAACATGGACCTCTTCTACGAGTTGACTACCATAGCTCCGCACAATGGTGAAACTATAAAAGTTTTGCTTTCACCTTGGCTTGGGAAAAAAAGCGGAAGGATATGGTGTTGTTTATCTTCGCCATCTCAAAGTGCAAGAAGAACCTCTAGTGTTCTTTCTGCTGGAAAATGGACATCAATTTAAATTCGGGCTATTGATCCACCACACTGCTAATTTATACAATCTTTTGCCGAGTCTACAAGATGTTCATCTCAATGACGACACTTTGGATGCCATCCTGTGGAACAAGACTGACTCGGGTGACTACTCGGCGAAGTCGGCTTACTTGGCGCAACTGGACATCACGAATATTTCAATTTTAAAGCCGATTGTTTGGAAATTTTGAATGCCGTCGAAGCATAGATTCTTTGCCTAGCATATTCTTTAGGACTGCGTATGGATGACCGGCTGGCTGGTTCCAGAGACATTGGTGGCGCTTGTGCCAACTATGCAAAAGGGAGCAAGAGTCTGTTGCACATCTTCTTTTCAATGGTGGATTTTCTTGACGCATCTGGCATGAGACTAAAGCTTGGTTTGTCCTTGTCGATGTTCACACCGACACTTGGTGCCATTTCAATTTGATCATGGAGTGGCGGAGTTTTGTGATGAAAGTCATTAGTTCCATTAGGAAAGGGATTGAATCCTTTGTGATGCTTGTATATTCAGAAATTTAGTATGAGTGGTATGCCAGGGTCTTTAAGAGCACTTCTATGATGCCGAGTATCATCACTCGGAAGATCAAAGAGGAAGCCAATATGTGGAGTCTGGCGGGAGTGAGGCAATTGAGTTTGATCATGCCGCGCGAGTAGGCCTATGTGTAAATAGTTGTAAAAACTTATCTTAATTAATATGATGAGGCGAAGCGTTTGCCTCATTTTCCAAAAAAGAAAAGAGAGCAACCAAGGAAGACGAGAAGCAATCTAGATCCCTAGACTCTTGTCACTTCTCCCACTTACCTCCCCTGCAACTTCAAACCCCCAATCACCTTCCTTTTGTCACTCCACTCCACAAACCCCTCTTCCTAATGTCTCTCTAATCTCCTTCAATGAATTTCAAAATTCAAATACACATCGTCATGCTAAGTCTAGCAATCCCTACCCCTTTCTCCCCCACTCACTTTGTTCTTCCTCGTTGTGTATTTTTATTTCCCTCACCCCCCCCCCCTTCAATCCTGGTTATGGGGAAATTTAATATATACAAATCCTTGCCTCATTTCGACACATAAGGTAGAGTTTAAGTTACAGAACTATTGGTCCAGCAGTCAACCGAAACAGAAGATACTCTCGAGTCAACGAAAGACTTTATTGTTTAGTCCCGCAATCACCCAATTGGGTGCCTAAGCCTTAGTGCACGCGAAGATTATGTATGTTTGGAAATATCCTACGCTCGTTCTGTATTTCCCTGAGACTAGCATGAACAACGATGTTGTGATTATTTTCCAGCTTGGTCGATCACGGGTCACTAGCAAACAACAATCTTTCACACATACGACCCCTTTCCAAGCAATAAGATATACATATTGTGTCCTGAGTCATTCCTTCACCATGTACACGTTGGCGGCAGGTTTTGGACACTCGCGGAGACAGACGAAGAGGACGATGACGACGGGGACATCACCGGAAACTCGCCGGAGGTGTACTCGCCAACGCCATCGGATGTGATCCGCGAGGCCTTCAATCCCGGATATTCAGAGGAGGAAATTGCTACGATTGTAGATGACGTCGTTCCTCTCGACGATCCGGCTCGGCAAGGATTACATTCTGAACAAGGTGGAGGTGGTTCGCCGGATAGTTCACCGGAGAACGGCAGCGTCCGCGATCCGGCCATGGAAAGGACCTTGGGTCCAAGGTATGTATTAAGCCAATCACATTGTCAGATTTCTTATTGTCGGATTCTTGGACTAGAGTTACAAGAAAGAAGAAGAAAAAGGCTAGGCCGGTGACACAGCCGCGGGCGCCGGTGGCCGTCACGGCGGCTGAGATCCGGGCGGCCAGGGCATCTCGTTTGAATCAGCTCTTGGGCCAGGATGGCCCTGAAGCTGAGCGGGACGACGTGGAACCATGCACAACTGGGTATGTGGCCCAGCATGCAGTTCATGAGCCGTCGGGCCCAGCAAACATGATTACCGCATCAGCTATGGACGTACCTGCGGATCGAGAATTCGTTTCTCACCAGATCGCTAGGGTTCGCCGAGTTGCTCGTCACGGGTTCCCGTCGCTAGGGACTGGGTGCGCCGCCAAGAGGACCAGCAGGCCGGCTGGGTTCGTCGCCATGACTGGGCGCGGCAATGGCTACCCGCCTCCGCCCGCTGCTGCTCCACCGCCGGCCAGGGTGGACGGCAGGCGTCATGCACCTCCCGCTCGGGATGGCCGGATG
>NC_041388.1:428484379-428587390 GCF_002162155.2 Triticum dicoccoides
GAACGGCAACTTTGGCAGAGGACAGTACAACAACAATGAAGGATTCCGGAATCCGCCTCGCCGGCAATGGGGCGATGATGGTTATGACGCATACGGCGCCGGTCAGCACCGAGGTTCTTCGTCCACTGGTGGAGGCCGTGGTTATGCCTGGGTTGATGACGGTGGGAACGGGCGTGGCTTTCAAGGTCCCCTCGGCAATTTTGTCGAGGGCACTTCCGATCCTAACTTGCGGTCTCACAGTGGTTCCCGCAGCTACCATGGAGGGTGAGGAGGGGGCAGATGGCCTCCTCCTCCTCGTCCGCCACCACCGGCGACCTCATCAGAGACGGACCTCGTTCCGGCCGCACATGCTTTGGAGGAGCCAGTCACGGCTGCCGGGCCTCCTGCTGATTCCAACTTGTCTAGGGATGCTTTGGACACAGTTCGGGTGCTCGCTGCGGTCAAGGTCCCGGTTACCAAACAGGGTGGCACCAAGCACCAGGACTCTGCTTCGGACAAGGGGTCAGAGAAGTCTGATGGCGGTAAAATTTCAAAGTGGGCACATAAGAAAGATAAACTGCCTTGTTACCGGTGTGGTGAGCCAGGTCATTTTGTCGCTGTGTGCACTGTAGAGCTTTGTGATTACTGTCGTAAACCTAAACACTTGACTGGAGAGTGTCCGTTGCTCCTTGGTCCGAAACCGGTTGTGACTATGTATGTAGTTTGCTGTGCTGAGTTGATGTTCTTTGAGACTTCTGAGGTGGAGCAGACATCTCATTTTGCGGATACTTTTTTCCCAGGCACTGTTAAGGTTACTAATGGTACTTTGTCGGAGGCACGGATTGTGCAACTGCTGCACGAGCTTGCGCCTGGTAGTTCCAGTTGGAACTTGGTCAGAATTGAGGATCAGACTTACAAAGTGGATTTCCCTTCGAGGAAGGATCAGATTCATATTCTCAAGTTCAGTATGTGCAGAGTGCCGGGAACTAGCATAGTTCTGGAATTTGATGAGTGGAAACAGAAGGAGCTACAGGGTACCCCTTTGACTCTGGTTTGGGTTCGCTTTACGGGAGCACCACCTAAACATCTTAATCTTTTACTTGTAACATGGAGCATAGGGTCTCTCATTGGCAAGACGGAGAAGGTTGACATGCCTTTCACTCGCGCAAATGGTGTTGCGAGACTCCTTGTCAGTGTGGTTAGCATTGCAGATGTACCAGATGTGGTTAAATGGACATATAAAGGAGTCACATACGCCCTAGATGTCGAGTTCGAGGATGTACCTATGTTCCAGAAGGAGGATGGTCATCAGGACATGGACACGACGGAGGGTGATGGGACAGCTGGGAGGAAAGATAAGACGCCCGACCTAGGTCCCCGGGACGTGCCTAAGAGTAATGATGGACAGTCTGCGAGGGCACCTGAGCCTGCTAAAGGTGCATCAACGCCGATGCAAACGCACTCACTGCAGTTTGGTTCATTTGGAGCATCTTCTGCACCCAGTCGTCTTTGGAGCCAGAGGGTAGAGTCTGAAGATCCTTTCGAAACTTTGTTGCCATTGCTACCGACACACGTGTCTTATACTTCGGATGAGGGGTTTTTTGAGCAGCAGTCTTTGGAGATGGATGGCGTCATTGATGCACCAGGAACCGCGACGATGGGGGCCACAACAAGACAGGAGGTCTCGGGGACACTCCCTATCCCGGCTGACGGCCCATGGACGGTGAGCCCCTCGCCGGCGGATCCTACTAGCTTCAGCGCCTTGGCGGGGTTTCACGAGCAGGAGGCTCGAGTGACACCCTTTGCCGACCACTCTGCTACACCGACGGAGGTGGGGCGGTTACATCTTCGCCGGCGGACGGGCCACGACCGATGAGCCCTTCACCCGCGGGTCCTACTAGCTTCAGCGCCTCGGCGGGGTTTCACGAGCAGGTGGCTCGAGTGACACTCTCTACCGACCACTCCGCTGCGCCGACGGAGGTGGCGGCTGCGTCTTCACCCGCCAGGATGGGGGAGTAAGACCATGGAGCATTTACCGCGGGCGAGGACAACTGATGAGGTTATTGCATTCGGTGGGATCGTGGATCCGGTTTCGGCTGGTAGGCGTATCAGTAACCGGATCCAGGAACAACCGGATGCGAATGACTTGCAGTCAAGGCGTGCTATGAGGGCAGCCAAGCTTCGAGATGTCGAGGCGACTACAGGTATGTCATTTAATAAAAGTTGTTCCATTATGCATTTTACTGAACTTGAGATTATAAATAAGGCAAATGACCTAGGAGTCTCACTAGGTTCTAATGGGAAGGAAATTGCCAAATCTGTTAATCACATGTTAGACTTAGAAGCCGAGCGGGCTTATGAAATTATTCGTAATATGGCCGCAGTACGGCCAATGAATGATGAGGAGGTTAATAACTTAGGTATTATGGCCCTGGAGAGTTTCTGTAATGATCTCTTTCCTACTTCGGAAGTCGAAGGTGAGGTTGAAGAGTCAGAGCCGGAGGCTAGCATTCAGTCGGAGGGGCTGGATCCCACCGGATTAAATGGGGTTCCGACGGTGTCGGAGAAACCTAAGCGTTCCTGGAAGAGGAAGGTATATCCTACATCGGCCGTACGTAGAAGTGCTAGGGTGAAGCTAAAGAAAAAATTTCATGATGACATATGAAAGGAATTTTCTGGAATACAAGAGGTCTTAAAGACTTGGCTAAAACAAGATTCCTTGCAGAAACATATATAGAGCATAAACTTGACTTTATTGCACTTCTCGAGACGGGAAGAGATAATTTCACCTCACAGTTCCTCCAAAATTTGACTGGTGGAGCTGATTTTGATTGGCATGTTTTACCACCTAGAGGCAGATCCGGTGGGATTTTGTTGGGGGTTAAATGTGAAACTTTAGAGGTGCTTAATGTGGTTCAAGGGGAATTTGCGGTCAAATTTTGGGTGAGGTCAAAATTGGATGGTTTCCGTTGGTCTCTGGTGGCTGTATATGGAGCAGCCCAACCGGAACTTAAGCCTGATTTCCTTGCTGATCTGGTGAGGATCTGCGGGGATGAAAGACTCCCTATTCTAGTCGGAGGAGACTTTAATATTATCCGAAAAAGAGAAGAGAAGAATAATGACAACTTTGATAGCCGTTGGTCCTTAATGTTCAACATGATAATTGAGAGTCTCAATTTGCGGGAGATTGAACTAACGGGTAGACAATTCACATGGGCCAACTCGTTGCCTACTCCAACTTACGAGAAGCTGGACAAAGTACTCGCTAGTGTTGGTTCACGCGATGCAAAGGGCGATCTCTGATCACACTCCCTTGCTTTTAGATTCATGGGATGCTACACACATTGGGAACAAAAATAACTTCTCTTTCTAACTAAGTTGGTTTGAAAAAGAAAATTTTCTTGACATTGTAGCAAGAGAATGGGCGAAACCCGTTCAAGGCCGATCACATTTAGAAAGATGGAAAAATAAGATTAGACATCTCAGACAATTTCTACGGGGTTGGGCCAGAAATGAAAGTGGGGTTTACAAACAAGAGAAAGAACGACTGATACAACGGATCGAGACTTTAGACCTTAAAGATGAATCGATTTTGCTTGATGCGTCTGAGCAGGCTCCTAAAGCCGAGGCTGAACAGAGCTTACATACTCTTCTTAGAGAAGAAGAGATGAAATGGGCCTTGTGCGCTAAAGTGCTTAAAGTCATCCACGGGGATGACAACACACAATTTTTCCATATGATTGCAAATGGCAAATATAGGAAGAAGAAGATAATCCAGCTTGAGCAAGATGAAGGGACTATTGTAGGGCACAAGAACCTCAAGGCATATATTTCCAACTACTATAAACAACTCTTTGGGCCTCTGGTAGCTAACGCAGTCACCCTAGATGAGTCGGTTATAGAGGATATTCCTCAACTACGGTCGGATGAAAATGAGATTTTATCCGCACCGTTTACTGAGAAGGAGGTTTTCGATGCTATCGCCCAAATGAAACCGAATAAAGCATCAGGACCAGATGGGTTCCCTGAGGAGTTCTATAAGAAATGTTGGTATATTATAAAGAATGATCTTATGCCAATGTTTCAAGATTTCTTTAATGGGAAGCTTGAGCTTTTCCACCTTAACTTTGGTATGATTACGCTATTACCGAAGAAAGTGGAAGCAATTTGCATTGAGCAGTTCAGACCGATATGCCTTTTAAATGTGAGTTTCAAATTTTTCACCAAAGTGGGGACTAATAGATTGACACGGATCGCACACTTGGTGGTACAACCAAGTCAGACGGCTTTCATGCCAGGATGACATATCCTAGAAGGGGTGGTTGTCCTACACGAAACTCTTCACGAAATCCACTCGAAGAAACTAGATGCGGTTATCTTCAAAGTAGATTTTGAAAAGGCATATGATAAAGTCAAGTGGTTGTTCCTTCAGCAGGCAATGCACATGAAGGGGTTCAACGACATGTGGAGGAATCAGGTGGATTCCCTAGTTCAAAAAGGTAGTGTCGGAGTTAGGGTTAACGATGATATAGGACACTACTTTCAGACTCATAAGGGTTTGAGACAAGGGGATTCGATGTCTCCGCTCCTATTCAATATAGTCGCAGATTTGTTAGCCATTCTCATTGGAAGAGCCAAAGAGAAAGGTCACGTAGGTGGCCTAGTACCACATCTCGTTGATGGGGGAGTCTCCATCCTAGAGTATGCCGACGATACTATCCTTTTTATGGAACATGATCTCGCAAAGGCCAGAAACATGAAACTAGTGCTATGTCTTTTTAAACAATTGTCGGGTTTAAAAATTAATTTCCATAAGAGCGACTTGTTCTTTTTTGGGGGAGCCAAAGAAGAACAAGAGACATATAAACAATTGTCCGGATGTGAATTGGGATCTTTGCCTTTTAGTTATCTGGGCATTCCCACTCAACATCGAAAGCTGACTAATAAAGAATGGAAATGTATCGAAGATTGATTTGAAAAAAAACTTAGCTGCTGGAAGGGCAAGCTAATGTCATATGGAGGTCGGTTAGTTCTAATTAATTCAGTATTAACTAGTATGCCGATATTCCTGTTATCTTTCTTTGAAGTACCTAAAGGGGTACGGAAGAGACTGGATTTTTGTCGATCTAGATTCTTTTGGCAGTCAGATGCCATTAAGAAGAAATACCGTTTGGCTAGGTGGGATATCATTTGCAGACCTAAGGACCAGGGTGGTTGATAACCCACAAGTATAGGGGATCGCAACAGTCTTCGAGGGTAGAGTATTCAACCCAAATTTATTGATTCGACACAAGGGGAGCCAAAGAATATTCTCAAGTATTAGCAGTTGAGTTGTCAATTCAACCACACCTGGAAACTTAATATCTGCAGCAACCTATTTAGTAGCAAAGTAATATGATAGTAGTGGTAACGATAGCAAAAGCTAATGGTAGCAAAAGTAATGTTTTTGGTATTTTGTAGTGGTGATAGCAATAGCAACAGAAAAGTAAATAAGCGAAGAACAATATCTGGAAAGCTCGTAGGCAATGGATCGGTGATAGAGAATTATGCCGGATGCGGTTCATCATGTAACAGTCATAACCTAGGGTGACACAGAACTAGCTCCAATTCATCAATGTAATGTAGGCATGTATTCCAAATATAGTCATACATGCTTATGGAAAAGAACTTGCATGACATCATTTGTCCTACCCTCCCGTGGCAGCGGGGTCCTGTTGGAAACTAAGGGATATTAAGGCCTCTTTTTAATAGAGTACCAGACCAAAGCATTAACACATAGTGAATACATGAACTCCTCAAACTACGGTCATCACCGGGAGTGGTCCCGTTTATTGTCACTCCGGGGTTGCCGGATCATAACACATAGTAGGTGACTATAGACTTGCAAGATAGGATCAAGAACTCTCATATATTGATGAAAACATAATAGGTTCAGATCTGAAATCATGGCACTCGGGCCATAGTGAAAAGCCTAAAGCATAGCAAAGTCATAGCAACATCAATCTCAGAACATAGTGGATACTAGGGATCAAACCCTAACAAAACTAACTCGATTACATGATAAATCTCATCCAACCCATCACCGTCCAGCAAGCCTACGATGGAATTACTCACGCACGGCGGTGAGCATCATGAAATTGGTGATGGGGGAAGGTTGATGACGACGATGGCGACAGATTCCCCTCTCCGGAGCCCCGAACGGACTCCAGATCAGCCCTCCTGAGAGGTTTTAGGGCTTGCCGGCAGCTCCGTATCGTAAAACGCGATGAATCCTTCTCCTTTATATTTTTCTCCCCGAAAGAAAATATATAGAGTTGGAGTCGAGGTCGGAGGAGCTCCAGGGGGGCCATGAGGTAGGGCGGCGCGCCCTAGGAGGGCAGGCGCGCCCCACCCTCGTGGCTAGGGTGTGGGCCCCCTGGTCTTCATCTTTTGCAAGGATTTTTTATTATTTCCGAAAAGATGTTCCGTGAAGTTTCAGGTCATTCCGAGAACTTTTGTTTCTGCACATAAATAACACCATGGTAATTCTGCTGAAAACAGCGTTCGTCCGGGTTAGTTCCATTCAAATCATGCAAGTTAGAGTCCAAAACAAGGGCAAAAGTGTTTGGAAAAGTAGATACGGCGGAGACGTATCAACTCCCCCAAGATTAAACCTTTGCTTGTCCTCAAGCAATTCAGTTGACAAACTGAAAGTGATAAAGAAAAACTTTTACAAACTCTATTTTCTCTTGTTGTTGTAAATATGTAAAACCAGCATTCAAGTTTTCAGCAAAGATTATGAACTAACCATATTCACAATAAGGCATAGGCCTCATGTTTACTCATATCAATGGCATAATCAACTAGCGAGCAATAATAATAAATCTCGGATGACAACACTTTCTCAAAACAATCATAATATGATATAACAAGATGGTATCTCTCTAGCCATTTCTGAGACCGCAAAACATAAATGCAGAGCACCTTTAAAGATTAAGGACTGACTAGACATTGTAATTCATGGTAAAAAAAGATCCAGTCAAGTCATACTCAATGTAAACTAACAGTAATGAATGCAAATGACAGCGGTGCTCTCCAACTGGTGCTTTTTAATAAGAGGATGATGACTCAACATAAAATTAAATAGATAGACCCTTCGCAGACGGAAGCAGGGATTTGTAGAGGTGCTGGAGCTCGGTTTTGAAATAGAGGTGAATAATATTTTGAGCGGTACACTTTCATTGTCAACATAACAACCAAGAGATGGTTATATCTTCCATGCTACACACATTATAGGCGGTTCCCAAACAGAATGTAAAGTTTATACTCCCCCTCCACCAACAAGCATCAATCCATGGCTTGCTCGAAACAACGAGTGCTTCCAACTAACAAGAGTCCCAGGGGAAGTTTTGTTTGCAATTATTTTGATTTTGATTTGCATAAAGCATGGGACTGGGCATCCCGGTGACCAGCCACTTTCTCGTGAGTGAGGAGCGGAGTCCACTCCTCTTGAGAATAACCCGCCTAACATGGAAGATACAGACAACCCTAGTTGATACATGAGCTATTCGAGCATACAAAACAGGATATTTATTTGAAGGTTTAGAGTTTGGCACATACAAATTTACTTGGAACGGCATGTAGATACCGTATATAGGTAGGTATGGTGGACTCATATGAAATAACTTTGGGATTTATGGAGTTGGATGCACAAGCAGTATTCCCGCTTAGTACAGGTGAAGGCTAGCTAGCAAAAGACTGAGAAGCGACCAGCTAGAGAGCGACAACAGTCATGAACATGCATTAAAATTAATCAACGCCGAATGCAAGCATGAGTAGGATATAATCCACCATGAACATAAATATCGTGAAGGCTATGTTGATTTTGTTTCAACTACATGCGTGAACATGCGCCAAGTCAAGTCACTTAAATCATTCAGAGGAGGATACCACCCTATCATACCACATCACAACCATTTTAATAGCATGTTGACACGCAAGGTAAACCATTATAAGCTCCTAGCTAATCAAGCATGGCACAAGAAACTATGATCTCTAGTTGTCATTGCAAACATGTTTATTCATAATAGACTGAATCAGGAACGATGAACTAATCATATTTACAAAAACAAGATAGGTCGAGTTCATACCAGCTTTTCTCATCTCAATCGGTCCATCATATATCGTCATAATCGCCTTTCACTTGCACAACCGAATGATGTGGGTAATAATAATAGTGCATGTGCATTGGACTAACCTGGAATCTGCAAGCATTCAATTCAAGAGAGAAGACAAGGTGATGTGGGATCTTTTGTCAGATCAACAATAATGCATATAAGAGCCACTTCAACAATTTAATCATGGTCTTCTCCTATCGACCCCCAAAGAAAAGAAAAGAAATAAAACTATTTACATGGGAAAGCTCCCAACAAGTAAAAGAAGAACAGGAAATCTTTTTTGGTTTTCTTTTTAATTACTACTACAAGCATGGTAATTAAACTAATTAAAAGCTACAACTAATTGTTTTGGTTTTTCTTAAGGTTTATTAAACACACAAGAAGAAAGCATAAAAAGGAAAATAAACTAGCATGGATGATACAATGAAAAAGTGTGAGCACCGACATCTAGCAATGAGTGTGTGAACATGAATATAATGTCGGTGAGAAATACGTACTCCCCCAAGCTTAGGCTTTTGGCCTAAGTTGGTCTATGGCCACGGTTGGCCTGGCGGATATCCATAATAGTAGTTGGGGTCGTACTGCGAAGAAGAAGACTCTGATTGCCACTGGTTGGCAATCATCTCCGGATCCCAATGGTAATTAGACTATTGTGGAGGATCAACTTGTGGTTCCGTCTCTGGCTCTGTGGCTGATGTAGGGTTCCGATAGGCGTGAATAGCCTCAAACGGAACAAGGTACTGACCTGAAGATAAATCAAACAAGGAAGGAGCAGGCAGGGTAATAGTTTCAAGATGATGTTTATGAAAGAACAATTTGTATTTAAGCTCCTCTTCAGACGCGGCGTTTTTCGTCGTACTACCATATGATGCCATTATCCTGCTCGTCCAGAAGGCCTGATCGGCAGTTGCGTCGCATTTAATGCTCGCTCGGTGCGAGCGGTGGAAAAAGCCGTATTGCAAGCGGCGCGGGGGCGGTGACCGTAGAAGCGTATGCAGGTAGTATGCCGGGCCGTATGTCTGACACTGGTCGGACCCGCGCGGGGTGAACGGGGATGAAAAGCGGGCCGGCGGTCCCGGTTATGATTGTCGGTAGTGGACCATGGTCCAGATTTTTTTGGCACGTACGATGAACTAAAAAGCGTGGCGTCACGTAGTACGCGCCAGACACATGCCTCGGTCGGCTGACGTCGATCCACAAATCACGGGTGCTGGCTGGGGGTGGTGAGAAAAGGGGCAGGGAAAAAAACAGAGAAGTGGTGTGCTACGATGGAAGTACATGCGACTGGGGCGATGGCGGCAGCGGCGACAGAGGCAACAGCGTCGGCCGGGGATTTCCCTCTGCATCCGGTCTGCATGTACGTTCTCCCCATCGACTACACCTAGGGGGGCGTGATGTCCCTCGCTGGATGCAGTTCGGCGTGCCTGGATGACAGATCTGGCGGGCGTGTGCAGGTTGCCTATTTTCCGATCGCCGCCGGGCTCTCCGGCGATTTCCCTGGAGGACGACGGGAGCGAGGTGCACGGAGGTGTATTCGGAGCTGTTGGGGATTCTTCAGTTGCCGCACACGACAGTTGTGGGGGGCGCCGGCTGAAGCGAGCGGTGACAGTGCGCCGGCGGAGTCCGGCGAGTTGGCCTTGAAGCCAGATCCGAAGACGCCTGGATGGATTAGGAGGTACATGGCTTACAGAAAATCAGTTTAGACCTCCAGCGTCCTGATTGTTGTTTTTTTCGTCAGTACGACTAGGTATAAAAATTGTGCGTAGATGTTCCTGAAGACACTCGGCTATTAAGCTTACGAATCTGGGCGATTTAAGGGGGATATCCATACAGCCTTTGTTTGGCTACTTTACTTGCATGAGACAGACCTTCTCGTTTAGAAATTTAGATACCATAGTTTTAGGTAGAAACATAAATGTAAGTAAAAATGTGGCAGGCGAGAGCTGCCTTGGTGGGTTTAGAGTTGAAGATGAAGTCGTAATTGTATGATACTGAATGGAGCTAGACCAGGGGGAGGGGGTAGTGCCAAGGTGTGCAGTTCCTTTACTTTGTTAGGGTGATAGAACAGGCAATAGGACGCAGTGGCGACGAATTATGTATTGCCTGCATTCTAATATTGCACCCGAAACACATGCAGAGTTCGTGTTGGCGCTAATCCAATCGAGAGGACACCATGTCCCGGGAGGATGGGTGCCCTCGAGAAATCCATCAGAGGTGTCGCGAAAAGAGAAGGTGATGAGGTGGTGAAGCCTGAACTTGGGACGACATTCGACTCACTGACAGAAGCGTATGACTTCTACAATTTGTATTCGTGGGAGAATGGGTTCGGCATCAGATACGGCAAGAGCAGACTGAACCCAGACAAGAGAAAAACAATGCAAGCGATTGTGTGTGGATGCTCGTAAGTAGTTGTTTAAACAGAACAAATCGCTCACGGATTGTCAATTACTGGCGCGTGCTGACGTGGATACGCTGTTCTGTTTATGCTTGGATCAGGGGAAACCATTGAGGGAGAACTCACGGTCGTGTCGATGTGAGTGCCCTGCTATGATTAGGTTGTTAAGGACGTCCGACAATGGGTGGTATATTACTGAGCATAGAGTTAAGCACAACCATGTGTTGACTCCAAATTGTGGGGAGATGTTGCACTGGCCTTCTCATAAACACATATACGTGTACACTAGGGACCTGGTTCGGAACCTAAGGAAGAACAACATCAACCTAAGCAAGGTGTACAACATCATCGGGGGGTTCTTTGGGGCGGTCGAGAATGTACCTTTCACGAAGAGATCTCTGAGGCACCTGTGTGGGCAGATCAGCCGGGAGGAAGCTGACGATGATGTTCGGAAAACAATTGAGGTGTTTGATGAGCTAGGGTCGAAAGATCCGGAGTTCTTATTTAGGGTACAAGCGGATGAACAGAGCAAAATAAGGAATCTAATGTGGGCAAGTGGAGATAGTCGGTTGAAGTACAATTTTTTTGGGGATGTCGTGACGTTCGACACAACGTACAGGACTAACCTGTACGATATGCCATTTGGTCTATTCGTTGGGGTGAACAACCACTACCAGAGCATACTCCTAGGAGGGGTGCTGTTGAGAGATGAATAGGTTGAGAGCTTTAAGTGTGTGTTCACAGAGTTTGTGAGGATGATGGGCGGTGTGGCACCCCAAACCATACTTACATGTGAGTTGGTAGGGAAATTTTCATTATTCATTTTCTTTCTGGTTTCATTGTTGGCATCAATTATACTCACGTGTGAGCCGGTAAAAAATGCAGATCAGTGTCGGGCTATGGAGGTCGCTATTAAGAATGTACTTCCCAACACGATGCATCGGTGGTGTAAGTGGCATGTGTGAAGAAAGCCAAGGAAAGTTTGGGCGCAATGTTTGCGAAAAGAAATGAGTTTAGGCAGGAATTTCATAAAGTGGTGGACCACATGCTCACGGTAGAGGAGTTTGAGGAGGCTTGGTCACAACTGCTGGAGAAGCACAATCTGAAAACACACCCGTATATGACAAATCTATTTGAGATCAGAGAAAAATGGGCAAAGCCGTACTTCAAGGGTGTTTTCTGCGCCAAGATGACGAGCACACAGCGGAGTGAGAGTGCGAACCATATGCTGAAGAGCTATGTGCCTCCGGGTTCTCCGATGCACAAGTTCGTGAGGCAATACATGAGGTTGCAGTTTGACCGTGCATCGGACGAAAGTTATGAGGAAAAGCGAACGAAGCTGGTAAGTTAGCTGGTAAATAGGCAAGCACAAATTTTTTTGATTGTGCCTAATAACTGTAGCATTCGGTGGACTCAGGGCGGTGTGGTGTTGCGAACGAACTCTTCAATAGAGATAGATGCAAGTAAGATATACAGGCGGGCAATGTTCGAGCAGTTCGGACAAATCCTGTACGAGGCTGGAGGCTATTGAGTAAAACAGGTCGAGAAGAACTCACTGTACAAGGCGATGCACACCAGGCCAGAGAAGCGAGAGAGGTGGAGCAGAGTAATTTTCATGGTGAAAATGCTAAGCGGCGGTGAGGAGTTTCAGTGCGAATGTGGATTGTTCGAGCACATGGGCATGCTGTGCTGCCATGTTCTGAAGGTAGTAACATAAAACTAAATTTAATCGCAACACTTCTCGCTGATAACTGCATACTAAGTGACAATTCCTCTGTTTTGCTTGCCAGGTGATGGACTACTTGGGGATGACGACTATTCCAAAGAAACACATAGTCAAGAGATGGACGAAGGATGCAAGGGACATTTTGCCAGAGCACCTGCAACACTACCAGAAAGATCACATAACGACTAGCACGCTCACATTCAGGCACAACCGAATGTACGTGCAAGCGCTAGAGCTAGTCAGGTTGGGAGATGCCAGTGTCGAGGCGTACAATACTTTGATGGGCTTGTTCAAGCAAGCCATGACTGTGATGGCACCGTACGACAAGCAGAGGGACGGGCTGGGGCTGGAAGACCGTGGGCATAACAGGAAGCAAGCGAATGGAGTCCTTGGCAAACCGGATGATGTGGAAAAAAGCAAGAATCAAGATGAGTGGAGCGCCTTGGCGGGCCTTGAACCTCCAGCTAAGAAGAGGAATGCAGGCTGCCCCACCAATGCTAGAGACAGGACACCATACGAAGGGCTTAGCAAGAGGAGCAGATTTTGAAGTATTTGCAAGGTACCAGGACACAAGAAGACTACATGCCCGCAACGAGGAGACGCGTCGAAGGTGCTGAGGAAAGAAGGTAGATGCAACAACTGTGGTGTGGCGGGACATAGGAAAAACACGTGCGACAGAGTCAGGGGCGACCAAGCTGATCAGCAGCAGTAGTGCGACGGCTGAATTTTTCTCCTAAATGTAGAAGCATGAGGCTAGAAAATCTTCACATTTCGAGATGAGGAACATTGTACTAGTGTTAGCAAACTAAGCGGCTGTACCAATAAGGTGTTTGAGAAGTTTGGCTTGATATGAGGCAAACCGCGCTGTAGCTACATTTACCGTCCGATATGTGTGTCCCAGAGAAAATACACGTGCCCATTGTCTGGATGTCCTGAGAAGCTAGGTTGTTGACATCTGGCAGGCCATACAGTGCAGCGTGGGTGGAGGTGTGATTAGTTTGAGAGTTCAAAATTCAAACTAAGTGCGGGCGGGATGTTCCACCCGGAGTTACTATTTATAGGGGGGGGGGTGGGGAGGGGTGTGTGTGGTGTGTGGAAAGCCTTGACACAGAGTGAGTGCCGCTCTAGTGCGTTGTGTTGTTAGTAGTAGATCAAGCAAACATGGCTCCATCCATCAGCTGGCCAAGCTCTGGAGTGCTCACCTCCGGACTAGCATGGTCGCCCCCAACGTTCATCAACGATGAGGTTAGTGCAAAAAACCAGGTCGCTGCTATGTTTCCGTTGTACGCCCACATGGGTGGTGGCTGAAGGAAGTTATATGTCACTGTCTTTCAGGTTGAAGCGTCTGAGAGCGACCAGTCTGTGGGCGGGGAAGAGGTGGAGCAGGTCGGGGGTGGCGACTCGTCGGCAGTAGGGCAAGGCAACAATGAAGCTGATACGGTGAGCATAGCCGGGGGTGAGGATGAAGATTTTATGGATGAATGTGTTTGTTTGATTGTTGTTTCCAATTGGTTTATTGTTGTAGGAATCTGTGGAAGGCTAGATCAGGATGAACGAGGAGGCTGACATCTGGGCTGATGCTGAAGCAAATAGTGCAGATGCGGGCGCCGTGGTGGAGCTGCAAGAAGGTGGGGGCGAGCATGACCCAGAAGATTTGGAGGCGGTGGGCGAAGGCGACAGTGTGCATCAGCTGGAGGCAGGTGAAGAATCAGGGGTCCACCCGACAAGCTGGGGAGAGGTGGAGGAAGAAGACGACGCGACCAGCAGGGCGCCGAAACGGGCACGTACTTAGTTAGGGACGGTCATGCGTACTTTGGGTGTTAGGTGCAGCATTTGAAAACAACAGGGTTGGGTGTGTGGGTCCAGTTAGTGGATGTACTATCAGTGCTGCATGCATGGTGCTACAAGTCCACGTAGTAATAGCATCGGAGCTGTGTGGTTATTGCAGTGCACTATATGTAATCAGTTGTTAATGACGGAACAGAGTGCAAGTGTAGTGCGCAATAAAAAAAGTTTGGCATTTCCTTAGCTGAAGCATGGAAGGGATGCATGCATGCAGGAATAATTGTTTTGTGAAAGCTGCATGTAGTATCGTGCAACTGGTAGTGGGACCAAAAGCAAAGGACGAAAAGTCTCAATGAGTGCATGCAGGCTAAAGTACGCAAGAAAAGGCTTCGGATCTGGTGTTAACGCTTTTTGGATCGATTCGAGACGTGCGATTTTTTTGTCATGGAGCTGTAGCACTGTCGGAGGAACAGTAAGATCAGTAGTTCAGTTCCTAAAACAAGCCAAAATAGCTGGTCCCCCTCGGACGCCCATTTCTGCATTGGGAGTGCGCGCAGGTATTTAGCATTTAATCAGGAACCAGCCAGTGGATAGGACCATATGGCTCTACTGACACGTGAATCGGGTGTGCTTTCGATATAGATTGAAAAAAAGGGGAGGAGCAAATGCACGTAAGAGCACAACTATGAATGGTGTGCGGCGGGCTGCATTGCTCGGGCAGACATGCATATCGTACAATGAGACTTGTCAAAAAAAAGCAGCGGCTCACACGCAGGAAAGCGCGGGGGATTTTGGCAGGCGATGGTGTGGTAGGCGGGGCCAGTAACTAATGCGAGAGAAAGGAAGAGTAATGGGTAGCTGGGCTGGGGTGGCGATAGAAGAGACGCAGGGCTGCTCTGCCTCCTCAACAGTGGCCATTTGCTCAAGCACAGGAGAAAAGAAAAGCAGGGGAATAGAGAGGGGGGAAGCGAGGTTGCTATAGGAACCCTAGGTTTCCGGCGTGAGCGCCGGCGACGTCTGCGCGGTCGGACCGGCCAGAAACCCTGGTGAGTACCTTCCCTAGTAGCCTCTACATTTGTTGCGAGGGTGGGGTGGGGGGGCACTGGGGGGAGAACTGTAACAAGGTATTGCTGGCGTGTGCAGGTTGGTCGTCAATGGTGTCCTTTTCAGAGTTGGCCGCTGGTATGAGGCGGATGCGCTCGCCAGCAACGGTGAAGCGAGCCAGCTCGTGGGGCAGTTTGGGGCTAGGCGAGGGTTCAACCGAAGTGGAGCGAAGCGGATCGATGCGTGGAGTTTTTTTGGCGGCACCGCTGCTAGGCGTGGGGACGATGTGCTATCCGGTGGTGGAGAAGACGGGTCTGGCCCCGATGCTCACCGTGAGGGCCTCTGGACCGCTGGACAAGAACTTCTACGCGGACTGCCTTGCGCGGGTGGACACATCTGACCGTGAAACCCTGCGTTTCGCGTTTCGTGATGGTGAGATACGTGAAATAGGTAGATCCAATGTGGAGAATATCATGGGCGTGGCTTCCGGCAAAAGGAAAATTAGTCTTACTAAGCCCAAGGATAAGGGTAGGCTAGTAGAGAAGGTGCAAAGTGTGCTAGGGTTACATGTGAACAGAAACAGGGGCATCAGGGTCGAAGACCTTAAAAAGATTATGCAGATCTGTGATGCTTCTGGCATTAACCGGGAGACTTAGAAGAGATGTCTAGCTGCATACACCCTGCTTTCTTGCTGCACTTTGGTCTCTCCAAGGGCAGCGAATGCGAACGTGCCAGATGAACTCCTGCGTTGCATGTAGAATCCAGTTAAGATAGGTGAGTACGACTGGGCAGGGTACATACTAGATGTACTTCGAGCTAGTGCAGAGAGATTCCAGCAGGAGATGAATGAAGGAGCTACATCCCTGACTTCTGGGGGGTCCAACTTGTTTCTGCAGGTATGTGCATGGTTTACCTGAATAATGCCTTGCATCTATGACTGTTGCATTTGTTACTTACCTTTTGCTAACAATTATTGTGGTGTGTGCTCAGCTGTACTGCCTGGAGTGGACAGATTTTAGGAAGCACAACCTAGACACAGACTTGGTCCCCAAAATTGGTGCACATACAACTGAGAAGATCAAAGAACTAATCAGGCTAGAGATGCAAGACAGGTTGCTGAAGTCTCCACGATATAAGGTACAGTGCAATGCTTGAGTAATTAAATCATTGTAACATTGCTTATTGTACACAATTAAGGTCTGACACTCTGGACACCTTGCTTTGCAGACGAGGAGTGTTGAGAGCATGGCCAGTAGAGCGAGAAGATTACATCCATTGATCACAAGTGCTGGGACAGTAAAAGAGGTGCGTGCTTTGTCAGTAATTAGTCACTCCTCATTAAGGATGATGACTTTAACATTTAGATCATCATTGCTAACCAATCTGACAAAAGAAAATACAAAAATATTTGTTACAGAGGAAGGTGCGGCTTGGAGGGGTGCTGGACGAGGATGTCATTCCAACGATAAAGAACATAGTACTCCAACTAGCAAGTGACCTGAACCCTGGCCAAGGTGAAGCAGTGATGAGCGACTGTAGGCGGGAGGCGCTCGTGGATGAATCCCTTCAAGCAAACGACGGCATGAAGCCGCACATCCTGACAAAACTGCTGATGATCATGGGATGCTGCAGTATGGCAGAGATAGAGCAAACAGGTTAGTCTTGGTACCGCGTAGAAGATATTATGTGTAGCCTTATTTGTGAGTGATCGGAACCGGAGCTAACTGACCTGAACTGGATTTCCTTCAACAGGAGATGAAGATACCGAAAGAAAGAACGGCGGCGCTGTGACACGCTCAAGGAAACGAGCAGGTAAAAACTTTTGTTGTCTTCCTGAAATCATGGAAGGTTCAGTGCTTCTAAAGCAAAAAAGTAACTCAAACTCGTTGTGACGAACCGCAGCTAGAGCCGGGGGTGGTGGCGGAGGAGATGATGATTCTGCACCACATGGTACAAACTCAAGAGAGGCCGCGGTGGGGCTGATGCAACTGGGTGCAAAAGGCGGAGGAGAGCAGAGAAGAGAACCAGATGACAAGAGCGATGCAGATTCTCCACCAAGTATGAAGACAGGAACATCAGGTAGCCGGCGCCCTGCGCGGTGAATATACAATAATTAAAATTGCTGAATAATAAGGGTACTAACATAAATTTTTGTAGGAGATTGCGAAACGGAGATGCAAACCATCCAGACTCAGGCAATGGGGGAGCGTGAGGTCAACGAGGGAGCAGGTGTGTAGCATATCGTAACCCTAATTTTTATAAGAGCTGTACGTGAGCTTGCTCGTTTCTGTGGAAAAAAATTTGTGGAACACTATGAGGGTGCGCTGAAGCTGTAGCAGTTGCGGGTGCACGAGATGAGGGGTCAGCTGATGCAAAGGTGGGAGGAAGCATCACGAAAGGGAGCGCGGTGGGTACAAAGAGGGCGGCTATGCACAGACGCCTAAAGCCAAGAAGAGAAAAAAAGAAAGTTCAGTTCCTTGATGAAATACCTGATGGCAACATGGCAACAGACTGTGGTGAAGCTTATCCCGCTCTCGACAGTGAAGGTAAGTTGAACAGCATATATAGCAACGGGTTTCACTTCTTTTATTGTCGGTGACAGGAGGAATCATTAAAGTTGTCTTGTTGGTTACTTCAGCTGCCAGGTGGGCAATGGTGACTGTGCCATCAGCAAGTCAGGCAGAGGAAGAGCGCTCAGGTAGCCCAGGTCTGGGGGGCACCAGTGGAACGATTGTTGTGCATGAGAGGAGGAGAACTGCTGAATCAGATGATGGACAAGCTTCAAATGGTATGATAGGGATAACTCTATTTTGGCAATTCATATGTGTGAGGGGATGTTGCGAGTAGTAGAGTAATGCGATGGTTTGAACGCAGCACACATGATTGCGAACCTACACAATGATGAGTCCATGCAGGCTCCGATGCATCAGGACACGGCAGCGACTGAAGGTTAGACATTTGAAAAAGTTGTGGATTTCAAACTTTTAGTAGTTGTTCAATTAACCAATTTATAGCATTGTCAGCAGAACCCGTTGGCCCGACAAATAATTCCATTGCGGTGCAACCTGGGTTACAGCAAGTAAAGGTTGAGATGGAAGGTAAGTACCCTGGCGAATTAGGTCTTCATCACGAACAGCCTAGAGCAGAGCATGTCGTTGCTTTCTATGCACTGTTCAAGAGGTGTGCTGATGAAGTTCTGCTCGGCAAGTAAGTTGTCACAAAGCTGATGCTTCGTTCAGAAAGTAAGTTTTCCGGCAGTTCGGTGGAGCTGACATAAGTTTTTCCGTGCAGGAGATGGTTCATCCATGACTACCCAACGTGGATCATCCTTACAGGGGAGGAACTAAAGGAGCAACTAGGTCCAGATGGAGCTGTTGACAGGCTTGGCATGTCAGCAATTTGGAGAGCTGTAATGTATGTGGAGAACAAGATGTACAAGGGATCAAACGTCAGGTGGCGTGCGACCCCCAATCCAAACCTGGCGGTAAAACCCCGAACTACATGAGGACAATTTGCTCCATTTTTTTGATTGCAAGATATGTGATATATGATAAACTGACGCAGGTTGAAATTATGAAAGTAAATCTCCCGGATAACATAGACTTCCAGTATGTTAGGACGATGATATGTGAGGAATTTACAGGGTACAACCTGCGGTCTGTGCGGCAGGTGACTAAAATCAAGTAACGTGTCTTGTTGGTAAGATCATTGTATTATGATGTATACTGATAAACAACTTTTGGTTTCAGCTGCTAATGCTGGTCCCTCTGATGGAGACGTGGTCCGTTTATGCAATCGACCTCAAGGAAAGAGTTTTGCAGATCTTCGACCCGACCGATGCAACACCGAGAAGGAATAAAACAAAGGAGATCCACTGGAAGAACGAAAAAATAATTCTTAGAGGTCTAGTTCGGATCATCAACGAATGCATCCCAACCTGGGAGATGGACAGGGTCGGGTGGAGTGTTGGCTTCAAGAATGATTTGTACGAAAGTTGTGCAAGGTAAAATAAGAATCCTAGAAAACCAGAAGCTGAGTCCACGTGATATGAACCTAACGGGAACTGACTGATTTTGTTTGCGTGTGCTTGTAGTGAGGAGTCGGCCATGTACTGCGTGCACATCCTGAAGGAGTACAATGGGGTTGGGCTGGAAAACGAGATAACCCCGGTAATCTTGAACATGAACTATATGACATGCTAACCCGGTGTGATGAGTATGGTAGCTTGGAATTGACAACATTTGAAATGTGCTTATAGGCAACTCTAAAATACGTATGGAAGAAGCTAGCTTACGAGGTGTGCACACTGGGACGAAACAGGGGAGAGCTGCCGGCGAAGATGGCAAGCATGAGGCCTTCAAGGGCTGTGGATGAGAGCAAGGTCATCATAATTGATTGAAACCTCAAGATTGAAGTGGAAATTTGAAGGTCGAAGTTTGGAATATTGTTTTGGTGGCATATGGTCGACGAGAAGGCGTACGCGTGACTGGGGTTGAGAGCATTCTCATAATGCAGCTAGAGCTATGTTGCAAGTTCTGCTGACAACCAAAATCCCCCCCCCTAGTACATATTTGGTCGACGGGTTGGTACCCGTGTAGACCATAGGCGAGCGAACGAACACCCCCTTTATTAAGACCTAGTGGATGCAATATTGGTAATTTAGACTTGCAGAAGTTGTGTACTTAGTGGGACGGTAGTTTGCAATTTACATTTTTTTATGGCTCCGTGATGGCGCGTGTGATCATGCTTCTGCAAAAAAGTTGGGTTGAGAGACCTTGTCCCAGATAATCTAACCTGGAGCACAGAGTACGCACTCGAGCTTGGTGGTAAAACTTTGTCCATTGTCAGAGATATTTGACAGCAGTACTTCCGAGATGGAGTCAATGCATCGTCGTCGGGACATTTGCGTACATCGGTCCAGGCCATTTATCGTGTTGAAATGAATTAGTTGGTCAGCACAGCAGGCATGAAGTGTACAATTGGGAGAGGACGGACGGTTGTGTGAAGTCAGATCCATGGTGGGTGCGGGTTGGGAAGGGTTCATATATGGCATGGATTAATGTAGTCGGTCCGTCCCAAAATTGAAGACATATAAGATTGCACATACGGTTGTGTGAAGTCAGGTTTGAATAGATAAATTCGTATGTAGAGTAGTTGAAGATCGGAATTTTGGGACGAACGTAGTACATGACAGTAGGAAAAATAAGAAGCAGATAAAAGCAAACAAGTATGTTCGTTGATAGGTAGCATGCGAATTAAGGGCGCGGTCTGGTTGATAAAAAAGTGTACAAGCCAGTAACGAAGCTCGATAATAAGGGATTGGGCGGGCTTCAGCCGGCGCAGGCAGCACTATCAAATTTCATCAACACAGGGGTGTGTGAGCTACACAGCTGCTGAGGATGTTTGGTCCTCCATTTCTGGTGGTGCCAAGATACGCCACATGATGTCTGCTGGAATAGATGACTTGTTCCCTTGCAGCCTGAACAATTCGTAGAATGCAAACTGCTAAGTTCTGTCAATGTTTGCCTGAACATAACAACCGAAGGGCCAACCATGTGAGATAAGGAGGTAAAACAGACTGGGGTGATGATAAAGTGAAGGCAGTAAGCGGGGAGTGTCATGACACACCTTGGTCAATGGAACCCTGGACTTCTTGCCGTCGAAATGCCTCAAGAGGTGAAGAACGCATACTGCAGAGTCTTCCCTGTGGAATGCGGCAAGAGCGATATACTGAGTTTGAGAGATTTAGGCAAGATGTGGTCCGGGGTTGCAAATTGAAGCGTACCCGGCGATGAGTGTGTCAGCTACACGTTGGTACTTAGTGGACCAATTTGCTTTATCAACTGGCCACCCAGAGAAGAACTCTGTCAGACATGTAAACAGCCTGTCATGGAGTATTGAAATAGCAGCCTCGTGCCTCCCTTTAACTGAAGGAATACAACCACTGGGTCCAGACATTGGGTCCAGGACATGTATGATTGACGTAACCATGTCCCAGATGTATAGGACGCAACCATGAGACATCGCCGATGGTACATAAAACGGGTGAGGGATAAGGTTAGGGAAGAATGGAAAGTGGAAAAGTAAAGAATTAGAACACATATGAAAGGTGAAAGGTGTTAACCGGCTGGCAAGCATGCAAAGGGTACATGATTTCGGAGGCAATGAACTGGTCCTGTATGTGAGCTAGACGAGTGTAGTCGTGTCCTGCCAGAAAAAGTGTCTGTAAGCACAGATAAAGTTACATCAGGTTAGTATTGCCCACAGTGGTAGGAGCGAAGAAAAGATTGTCGATGGCAGTGTCATACTACGAAGTCAAGATCCATGAAGTGAGCATAGCTCATGTAAGGCTTGTTGGGGTTATCTTCCATGTACAGCTGCGTGAACCGTCGCAGGAGAGCAGAAAATATTTCATGATCGAGCTCGGTTACAGCAAGTAATTGATGGCTCACGTCAGCACCTGTGACGGATAGGTGGCGCGGGCTGTTGTGGCTGATCCAGGGACTGAAATCAAATGACAGAATGGTTAGCGGAGGTACGGTATGTACTGAGGAATCAGATGTTCGGACGGACCTGTTAAGAATTTCAGGACTGGCGGTGCGTGTGAACTCCTGTAGTGATTGCGTGAGGGATGACCCTTTCGCTGGTGGGGGGCAATATCCTTTCATCCATGGATCAGATGCAAAACCAGTGGCGGTTACATATTTTCTCCTGGGGATGGCTCGAGTTGACATCCCAAACAGATGAACATGAGGGGGTTGTAGAGGGAGCTTTTTGTAACGGTCCACCAAGGATAGGGCGACCGAGGCAGCAAACTTCTTGATGCTCGCCAACATCAGTGAAGCGCTGCCGGCTGGGGCATTGTCAGTGGAGGCAGGCCTGGCCCTCTTGTGGACTTGATTTGCGGTCGGGTCGCTGCATGCCCACTTAGCATTGGTGTTCGAGTTGAAAACGCCTGAGTCGACATCAACTATGTACAGTCCAGAAAAAAGAGTTCAGTGCGCAGTGAAGAGAGAAGGAGGAGTTTAGTAAAGAAAGGTAGTTACCTTCTGGATCGGACATGTCGAGGCGCCGACCTGGAATCTTGTTACATGCTAGAGTTCTAAACTGGGCATTCACACCAGATGGCAGTTCGGTATTGCGATTTCTATCTGCGACGTTTGATGAATAGCGATGAAGGTAACGGTCGGAAGAATCACACTCATCTCTGACAGGGCAGTCTGTGAAACCTCTTGCTGAACAACAAACACATCGGGACCGTATGTTTGCGAAAACCTTGTCCGTGAATTGTATCATGCCGGCTTGAATGTTCTGCATGGCATTGTTGATGTGGAGAAGGGCCCGAGCATCCTGTTGGCGCATTAGTATGGCAAGAGGATCTCCAAACTGCAAGAAAAGGTGGGCTATATCAACGACATCGAGAATGTAATAATTGGGGCAGAAGAGAGAAATCAAGTTGTGAATCTGGTATTACCATCTGGGGGTAATGCCGCTGCACGTGCTGACTATATTCCGAAGCAGTGACTTTCCGAGCAGGAGTGAGCGGTGTGTTGGAAATATGCCCTAGAGGCAATAATAAATTGGTTATTATTATATTTCCTTGCTCATGATAATCGTTTATTATCCATGCTAGAATTGTATTGATAGGAAACTCAGATACATGTGTGGATACATAGACAACACCATGTCCCTAGTAAGCCTCTAGTTGACTAGCTCATTGATCAATAGATGGTTACGGTTTCCCGACCATGGACATTGGATGTCGTTGATAACGGGATCACATCATTAGGAGAATGATGTGATGGACAAGACCCAATCCTAAGCCTAGCACAAAGATCGTGTAGTTCGTATGCTAAAGCTTTTCTAATGTCAAGTATCATTTCCTTAGACCATTTGATTGTGCAACTCCCAGATACCGTAGGAATGCTTTGGGTGTGCCAAACGTCACAACGTAACTGGGTGGCTATAAAGGTACACTACAGGTATCTCCGAAAGTGTATGTTGGGTTGGCACGAATCGAGACTGGGATTTGTCACTCCGTGTGACGGAGAGGTATCTCTGGGCCCACTCGGTAGGACATCATCATAATGTGCACAATGTGATCAAGGAGTTGATCACGGGATGATGTGTTACAGAACGAGTAAAGAGACTTGCCGGTAACGAGATTGAACAAGGTATCGGGATACCGACGATCGAATCCCGGGCAAGTATCGTACCGCTAGACAAAGGGAATTGTATACGGGATTGATCGAATCCTCGACATCGTGGTTCATCCGATGAGATCATCGTGGAACATGTGGGAACCAACATGGGTATCCAGATCCCTCTGTTGGTTATTGACCGGAGAACGTCTCGGTCATGTCTGCATGGTTCCCGAACCCATAGGGTCTACACACTTAAGGTTCGATGACGCTAGGGTTATAAAGGAAGTTTGTATGTGGTTACCGAATGTTGTTCGGAGTCCCGGATGAGATCCCGGACATCACAAGGAGTTCCGGAATGGTCCGGAGGTAAAGATTTATATATGGGAAGTACTGTTTTGGTCACCGAAAAAGTTTTGGGGTTTATCGGTAACGTACCGGGACCACCAGGAGGGTCCCAGGGGTCCACCAAGTGGGGCCACAAGCCCCGGAGGGCTGCATGGGCCAAGTGTGGGAGGGGACCAGCCCCAGGTGGGCTAGTGCGCCCCCCACAAGGGCCCAAGGCGCCTAAGGGGAGGAGGGGGGCAAACCCTAAGGGCAGATGGGCCTTAGGGCCCATGCCTGGTGCGCCTCCCTCTCCCCCTCCACCTGGCCGCCACCCAGATGGGATCTGGAGGCTACCGCCTCCCCTAGGGAGGGAACCCTAGGTGGGGCGCAGCCCCTCCCATCCCCCTATATATACTTGAGGTTTGGGCTGCCCAAGACACACGAGTTCCTCTCCTTCTTGGCGCAGCCCTACCCCTCTCCCTCCTCGTCTCTTGCGGTGCTTGGCGAAGCCCTGCTGGAGTACCACGCTCCTCCACCACCACCATGCCATTGTGCTGCTGATGGATGGAGTCTTCCTCAACCTCTCCCTCTCTCCTTGCTGTATCAAGGCATGGGAGACGTCACCGAGCTGTACGTGTGTTGAACGCGGAGGTGCCGTCCGTTCGGCACTAGGATCTCCGGTGATTTGGATCACGACGAGTACGACTCCTTCAACCCTGTTCTCTTGAACGCTTCCGCTTAGCGATCTACAAGGGTATGTAGATGCACTCTCCTTCCCTTCGTTGCTGGTTTCTCCATAGATAGATCTTGGTGACACGTAGGAAAATTTTGAATTTCTGCTACGTTCCCCAACAGTGGCATCATGAGCTAGGTCTATTGCGTAGATTCTATGCACGAGTAGAACACAAAGTAGTTGTGGGCGTTGATTTTGTTCAATATGCTTACCGTTACTAGTCCAATCTTGTTTCGACGGTATTGTGGGATGAAGCGGCCCGGACCGACCTTACACGTACTCTTATGTGAGACAGGTTCCACCGACTGACATGCACTAGTTGCATAAGGTGGCTAGCGGGTGCGATTCTCTCCCACTTTAGTCGGAACGGATTCGATGAAAAGGGTCCTTATGAAGGGTAAATAGCAATTGGCATATCACGTTGTGGTTTTGCGTAGGTAAGAAACGTTCTTGCTAGAAACCCATAGCAGCCACGTAAAACATGCAAACAACAATTAGAGGACGTCTAACTTGTTTTTGCAGGGTATGCTATGTGATGTGATATGGCCAAGAAGAATGTGATGAATGATATGTGATGTATGAGATTGATCATGTTCTTGTAATAGGAATCACGACTTGCATGTCGATGAGTATGACAACCGGCAGGAGCCATAGGAGTTGTCTTTATTTATTGTATGACCTGCGTGTCATTGAACAACGCCATGTAATTACTTTACTTTATTGCTAACCGGTAGCCATAGTAGTAGAAGTAATAAGTTGGCGAGACAACTTCATGGAGACACGATGATGGAGATCATGATGATGGAGATCATGGTGTCATGCCGGTGACAAGATGATCATGGAGCCCCAAGATGGAGATCAAAGGAGCTATATGATATTGGCCATATCATGTCACTATTATTTGATTGCATGTGATGTTTATCATGTTTTTGCATCTTGTTTACTTAGAACGACGGTAGTAAATAAGATGATCCCTCATTAAAATTTCAATAAAGTGTTCCCCCTAACTGTGCACCGTTGAGAAGGTTCATTGTTTCGAAGCACCACGTGATGATCGGGTGTGAAAGATTCTAACGTTCGAATACAACGGGTGTTGACGAGCCTAGCATGTACAGACATGGCCTCGGGACACATGCGAAACACTTAGGTTGACTTGACGAGCCTAGCATGTACAGACATGGCCTCGGAACACGGAGGACCGAAAGGTCGAGCATGAGTCGTATGGTAGATACGATCAACATGAAGATGTTCACCGATGATGACTAGTCCGTCTCACGTGATGATCGGACACGACCTAGTTAACTCGGACCATGTAATCACTTAGATGACTAGAGGGATGTCTATCTGAGTGGGAGTTCATAAGATGAACTTAATTATCCTGAACATAGTCAAAAGGTCTTCGCAAAATTATGTCGTGGCTCGCGCTTTAGTTCTACTCTTTAGATATGTTCCTAGAGAAAATTTAATTGAAAGTTGATAGTAGCAATTATGCGGACTAGGTCCGTAAACTGAGGATTGTCCTCATTGCTTCATAGAAGGCTTATGTCCTTAATGCACCGCTCAGTGTGCTGAACCTCGAACGTCGTCTGTGGATGTTGCGAACATCTGACATACACATTTTGATAACTACGTGATAGTTCAGTTAAACGGTTTAGAGTTGAGGCACCGAAGACATTTTGAAACGTCGCGAAACATATGAGATGTTTCGAGGGCTGAAATTGGGATTTCAGGCTTGTGCCCGCGTCAAGAGGTATAAGACCTCCGACGATTTTCTTAGCCTGCAAACTAAGGGAGAAAAGCTCAATTGTTGAGCTTGTGCTCAGATTGTCTGAGTACAACAATCATTTGAATCGAGTGGGAGTTGATCTTCCAGATGAGATAGTGATGTTTCTCCGAACTCATTACCACCAAGCTGCTAGAGCTTCGTGATGAACTATAATATATCAGGGACATATATGATGATCCTTGAGATATTCGCGATGTTTGACACCACAAAAGTAGAAATCAAGAAGGAGCATCAATTGTTGATGGTTGGTGAAACCACTAGTTTCAAGAAGGGCAAGGGCAAGAAGGGATACTTCATGAAACAGGCAAATCAGCTGCTGCTCTAGTGAAGAAACCCAAGGTTGAACCCAAACCCGAGACTAAGTTCTTCTGTAATAAGAGGAACAGCCACTGGAGCAGAATCACCCTAGATACTTGGTAGATGAGAAGGCTGGCAAGGTTGATAGAAGTATATTGGATATACATTGTGTTAATGTGTACTTTACTAGTACTCCTAGTAGCACCATGGTATTAGATACCGGTTCGGTTGCTAAATGTTAGTAAACTCGAAATAAAAGGCTGTGGAGTAAACGGAGACTAGCTAAAGGTGAGCTGGCAATATGTGTTGGAAGTTTTTCCAAGCTTGATGTGATCAAGCATCGCACGCTCCCTCTACCATCGAGATTGGTGTTTGCGTTGAGCATAGACATGATTGGATTATGTCTATCGCAATACAGTTATTCATTTAAGGATAATAATGGTTACTCTGTTTATTTGAATAATACCTTCAATGGTCTTGCACCTAAAATGAATGGTTCATTGAATCTCGATCGTAGTGATACACATGTTCATGCCAAAAGATATAAGATAGTAATGATAGTACCACCTACTTGTGGCACTGCCACGTAAGTCATATCGGTATAAAACGCATGAAGAAGCTCCATGTTGATGGATCTTTGGGCTCACTCGTTTTGAAAAGTTTGAGACATGCGAACCATGTCTATTGGTGTATATGCATGAAGAAACTCCATGCAAATGGACCGTTTGGACTCACTTGATTTTGAATCACTTGAGACATGCAAATCATACCACATGGGCAAGATGACTGAAAGCCTCGTTTTCAGTAAAATGGAACTAGAAAGCAACTTGCTGGAAGTAATACATTTTGATGTGTGCAGTCCAATGAGTGCTGAGGCGTGCAGTGGATATCGTGATGTTCTTACTTCACAGATGATTTGAGTAGATGTTGAGTATATTTACTTGATGAATCATGAGTCTGAATTATTGAAAGGTTCAAGTAATTTCAGGGTGAAGTTGAAAGATCGTCGTGACAAGAGGATAAAAGATCTATGATATGATCATAGAGATGAATTACGAGTTTGGCATAGAATTAAGACATTGTGGAAATTGTTTCACAACTAATACAGCCTGGAACACCATAGTGTGATGGTGTGTCCGAACATCATAACTGCACCCTATTGGATATGATGCATACCATGATGTCTCTTATCGAATTACCACGATAGTTTATGGGTTAGGCATTAGAGACAACCACATTCACTTTAAATAGGGCACCACATAATTCCGATGAGATGACACCGTATGAACTATGGTTTAGAGAAACCTAAGCTGTCATTTCTTAAAAGTTTGGGGCTGCGACGCTTATGTGAAAAAGTTTCAGGCTGATAAGCTTGAACCCAAAGCGGATAAATGCATCTTCATAGGACACCCAAAACAGTTGGGTATACCCCCTGTCTCAGATCCGAAAGCAATAAGGGATTGTTTCTAGAATCGGGTCCTTTCTCGAGGAAAAGTTTCTCTCGAAAGAATTGAGTGGGAGGATGGTGGAGACTTGATGAGGTTATTGAACCGTCTCTTCAACTAGTGTGTGGCAGGGCACAGGAAGTTGTTCCTGTGGCACCTACACCAATTGCAGTGGAAGCTTATGATAGTGACCATGAAACTTCAGATCAAGTCACTAACAAACCTCGTGGGATGACAAGGATGCGTACTACTTCAGAGTGGTACGTAATCCTGTCTTGGAAGTCATGTTGCTAGACAACAATGAACCTACGAGCTATGCAGAAGCGATGGTGGGCCCGGATTTCGATAAATGGCTCGAGGCCATAAAATCCGAGAGAGGATCCATGTATGAAAACAAAGTGTAGACTTTGGTAGAACGGCTTGATGGTCATAAGGCTGTTGAGTGCAGATGGATTTTAAAAGGAAGACGGACAATGATGGTAAGTATCACCATTAAGAAAGCTCGACTTGTCGTTAAGATTTTTTCCGACAAGTTCAAGGAGTTGACTATGATGAGACTTTCTCACTCGTAGCGATGCTAAGAGTTTGTTGGAATTATATTAGCGATTACTGCATTATTTATGAAATCTTGCAGATAGGATGTCAAAACATTGTTTTCTCGACGATTTTCATGAGGAAAGGTTGTATGTGATACAACCGGAAGGTTTTGTCAATCCTGAAAGATGCTAATAAGTATGCAAAGCTCCAGCAATCCTTCTAAGGACTGGAGTAAGCATCTCGGAGTTGGAATGTATGCTTTGATGAGATGATCAAAGATTTTGGGTGTATACAAAGTTTATGACAAACTTGTATTTCCAAAGAAGTGAGTGGGAGCACTATAGAATTTCTGATGAATATATGTTGTTGACATATTGTTGATCAGAAATGACGTAGAATTTCTGAAAAGCATATAGGGTTATTTGGAAAGTGTTTTTCAATGGAAAGCCTGGATTAAGCTACTTGAACATTGAGCATCAAGATCTATAAGGATAGATCAAAACGCTTAATGGTACTTTCAAATGAGCACATACCTTGACATGATCTTGAAGGTGTTCAAGATGGATCAGTCAAAGAAGGAGTTCTTGCCTGAGTTGTAAGGTATGAAGTTAAGACTTAAAGCTCGACCACAACAGAAGAAAGAGGAAGGACGAAGGTCGTCCCCTATGCTTTTGTCATAGGCTCTATACGGTATGCCATGCTGAGTACCGCACCTGATATGTGCCTTGCCACATATCTGGTAAGAGGGTACAAAGGTAATCTAGGAGTAGATCACCAGATAGCGGTCTAAATTATCCTTAGAGGAATAAGGATATGTTTCTCGGTTATGGAGGTGATAAAGAGTTCGACGTAAAGAGTTACGTCGATGCAAGCTTAACACCTATCCGGATAGCTCTGAGTAGAGATACCGGATACGTATAATGGAATAGCTCCAAGTAGAACAGTTATTTGAAATGGCTCTAAATGTAGCATAGTAGTTGCATCTACAAGATGACATAGAAATTTGCGAAGTACATACGGATCTGAATGTTGCAGACCCATTGACTGAAACATCTCTCACAAGCATAACATGATCAAACCCAGAACTCTTTGGGTGTTAGTCACATGGGGATGTGACCTTGAGTGTTAATCACATATCGATGTGAACTGGATTATTGACTCTAGTGCAAGTGGGAGACTGTTGGAAATATGCCCTAGAGGCAATAATAAATTGGTTATTATTATATTTCCTTGCTCATGATAATCATTTATTATCCATGCTAGAATTGTATTGATAGGAAACTCAGATACATGTGTGGATACATAGACAACACCATGTCCCTAGTAAGCCTCTAGTTGACTATCTCGTTGATCAATAGATGGTTACGGTTTCCTGACCATGGACATTGGATGTCGTTGATAACGGGATCACATCATTAGGAGAATGATGTGATGGACAAGACCCAATCCTAAGCCTAGCACAAAGATCGTGTAGTTTGTATGCTAAAGCTTTTCTAATGTCAAGTATCATTTCCTTAGACCATGAGATTGTGCAACTCCCGGATACCGTAGGAATGCTTTGGGTGTGCCAAACGTCACAACGTAACTGGGTGGCTATAAAGGTACACTACAGGTATCTCCGAAAGTGTCTGTTGGGTTGGCACGAACCGAGACTAGGATTTGTAACTCCGTGTGACGGAGAGGTATCTCTGGGCCCACTCGGTAGGACATCATCATAATGTGCACAATGTGATCAAGGAGTTGATCACGGGATGATGTGTTACGGAACGAGTAAAGAGACTTGCCGGTAACGAGATTGAACAAGGTATCGGGATACCGACGATAGAATCTCGGGCAAGTATCGTACCGCTAGACAAAGGGAATTGTATACGGGATTGATCGAATCCTCGACATCGTGGTTCATCCGATGAGATCATCGTGGAACATGTGGGAACCAACATGGGTATCCAGATCCCGCTGTTGGTTATTGACCGGAGAACGTCTCGGTCATGTCTGCATGGTTCCCGAACCCATAGGGTCTACACACTTAAGGTTCGATGACGCTAGGGTTATAAAGGAAGTTTGTATGTGGTTACCGAATGTTGTTCGGAGTCCCGGTTGAGATCCCGGACGTCACGAGGAGTTCTGAAATGGTCCGGAGGTAAAGACTTATATATGGGAAGTCCTGTTTTGGTCACCGGAAAAGTTTCGGGGTTTATCGGTAACGTACCGGGACCACCAGGAGGGTCCCGGGGGTCCACCAAGTGGGGCCACAAGCCCCGAAGGGCTGCATGGGCCAAGTGTGGGAGGGGACCAGCCCCAGGTGGGCTGGTGCGCCCCCCACAAGGGCCCAAGGCGCCTAAGGGGAGGAGGGGGGCAAACCCTAAGGGCAGATGGGCCTTAGGGCTCATGCCTGGTGCGCCTCCCACTTCCCCTCCACCTGGCCGCCACCCAGATGGGATCTGGGGGTTGCCGCCACCCCTAGGGAGGGAACCCTAGGTGGGGGCGCAGCCCCTCCCATCCCCCTATATATACTTGAGGTTTGGGCTGCCCAAGACACACGAGTTCCTCTCCTTCTTGGCGCAACCCTACCCCTCTCCCTCCTCATCTCTTGCGGTGCTTGGCGAAGCCCTGCTGGAGTACCACGCTCCTCCACCACCACCACGCCGTTGTGCTGCTGCTGGATGGAGTCTTCCTCAACCTCTCCCTCTCTCCTTGCTGGATCAAGGCATGGGAGACGTCACCGGGCTGTACGTGTGTTGAACGCGGAGGTGCCGTCCGTTCGGCACTAGGATCTCCGGTGATTTGGATCACAACGAGTACGACTCCTTCAACCCCGTTCTCTTGAACGCTTCCACTTAGCGATCTACAAGGGTATGTAGATGCACTCTCCTTCCCTTCGTTGCTGGTTTCTCCATAGATAGATCTTGGTGACACGTAGGAAAATTTTGAATTTCTGCTACGTTCCCCAACACGGTGATGCAGAACTCCCGGCCCGAGAAGGCTCGGCCGGAACATTCACGCGCGACATAGTATGTGAAACACCTAAATCCTTAGGGCGGTGTGGTGAATGGGCAACTTCACGACGTCGGTGGATAGAGCTAGTGAAATTACCCCTCGTATAGCAAACTAGTGAAGAGTCCCTAAGTTGTCGCACGTAGTCATGCAAACGAATTAAAGGACAAAGAAAAATAAATTGCAACAAGGTACAAGTAGTTCGTGCCATACCGGAGCGGATGAGTACATATATGGGGAAGAGCCAACATCCGTTGCCATTGTGATCATGCGTCGTAACGTGTCCTGGTCAAAAACACTTATCCGAGGCATTGCATCGTGCTTCTTGTTGAAGATCCTGAGATCCAAGTTGTCAAGGAAGAACACCTAGGAGGAGGCACATAAACAGAGCAGATGGTTAGTTCAGGTCACGGCTTGGATATTTTGGACAAAAAATGTACCTCCAGGAAGAGATGACAGCCGGTCAAATTGATTGTCTGTGTGCCCATAGCAATGTCCCTCCTTAGCTTCGTAACCGCGTCGATCAGGCATTGCAAGACGTACTCACACCAGTTGAAGTGTTGGATCATTTCAGGATTAGCTACAGCCCCCCAGAAATCAATTGTGGCATAATTGTGCTTCGTCGACGGGGCTAGAAGATGTCCCATCACAAATATGACAAAAGCTATATGGAAACTATCCTTCTCCAGCTTGCCAAACTCCTCTGTTATATCCCTCTTCAAGAAATCCTCTGCTGCTCTAAGGCTGTGAGCTCCAGCTTGGTCCATCCTAAGCGTGCGCTTGATGAACTCAAGTGACTCAGGGTTGATGTCTCCATCACGGCCTTTGACATCGCGACTGCCAGACGGTACTCCGAACACCTTAGCTACATCCTCTGCCCAGAACCTCAACACCTTCTTCTCGGTGATGCATATAGCACGCTGATGCACGTCTACCTTGCTCATTAACCAAGAACTAAGTCTAAGGTTCAACTTCTGGTACTTATGTAGCTTAAGTATACCTCCAAATCCGATCTCCTCCACCAGCCACTTCTTGTACTCGGTAAACCCCTCGATGACACTGACGACTTGCTTCACAGAGATCCTTGAAGTGTATGTCACACCTTCCTTGTTCAGATCTGAACCCTGGATCTGAGGGGCATGGTGCTGGTCAACTGCATCATCATCTCCCTCGCAACTCCCGGAGCAAGACATCTGGTGGCAAAACAAACGGCAGCAAGCATGAGAGACAAGCATCAAAAATTGGGCGGGGATGGAGGGGCAGGATTATAGTTAGAGGGAACCAAACCTTGGTAAAGAAAATCGTCAACCTGGAGGAGAGGAGCTATGGTGGGTGAGGCCAGGTGAGGGTAGAGATAGCACCGCCAGAAGCACTGATGGGGGGTGGTTGGGGCAGCATTTACACGGACCGAGTTAGGTGTCTCCTGACTGTGTAAATGCAGTGGACAGCATGTAGAGGTAGACGATGGGATAAACTACAAACAAACTTCCAGGGTGGCAAAATCCAGATAACATAATATTAATACGTCTAACAAATCAAGCCTGATTACATGGGGATCACACTAGAACTTAATATAACAGTGACATCGAAGCACAACTTGACTACAAACGTGAGGACAAACTGACTCTGCGAACACACTATGCCCTAAAAACTAAACACAGAGCAGTACACTTGCGGCGGTACTAATACTAAGCCCTGACCACATTACTACATTCAGTGAGCTGCTGCGTGTGCACTACATTACTTGAAGTACACAATCGCCAGAATGAGGACGCATATGCCCAGCATGATGACGGTGACCATTAGGTTCGTGGCACTGAGCATGATGGCAACCCTGGACAAATCGCCGCTCGGCGCGGACGGGCGTGGCGGGGGCACAGACTTGCGGGGCGCATGGAGCAGGCTGTGTGCCGTGTTCCCGCCAAAGAGTGCGGTGAAGTAGTCTAATGGAAGGAGGCGACGGCGGGGCGAGCAAAGCTCGAGCGCGAACGGCCTCCAGTACAGCACGGTACGACTCCTGCCATTCGAAGAAGGGGCACTGGCCAGACTAGCATGAACCAAAACAAACAAAACACGGAATAAGAACGGGCTGTGCTTTCAAAGGAAAACTAAAAATTCAACATGAGATCCGAGATTAAGATTTAGGGATCTCACGCTCCACAGGATGCACTTGTAGTAGCGGTTCCCAGGCCTCTTCCCGCCGGACGAGATGTCGGTGAGCACTTGACGACCGCAATGGGGGAAGGGGATGAGCGGGAGCAGATCCGTGTCAACGGCCTGGGGGATCGACGATGAAGACGACGCCATGGGTGGTACAGAGTTGGATGCGATCGCACAGTGGATTGGGGAGGGGGGAGGGGGTGGGGATGGCTAGCGACTGTCTGTCCATGGGGAATAATAAAATAACGCGGAGGCTTCGGGAGGAAGATGCCGGTGACGGCCCACAGTCGACAGTACAACGGTCCAACTAGCATGGGGCAAGACCGAGACCGTAGAGTGCCAGAGTTGTTGGGCCAATTTAAGGACTAGGGCCAAACCATGCACGAACTGTGCAAAATAGAGCTCCCATTTGAAATACAACGTTAAATACTACTAGTGGCGGGCATCTCGAGGTGGACCGGCGACCTAGATAATAGTACTATATAGCAGTACGACCCATTTAGCATTTTTCCTCCACTTCCCTATTCTTAACAATAAAATCATGTGCCACCATACTCTTGTAATCTAAATAAACACGAGGCAACAATTTTTTTCTTTCTCATAATGCCTAATAGGTATGTTAAAATGTGCAGCTAAGCGTGAAGCATAGATGCCTCCAAAGATGGGCCCTTTGTACGGTTAAAACTTAACCGTTTAGCAATAATACCGCCCATACTAATAGAGTTATCACTGAATAAACTGTGGAACAAAATAATAATATAAGAAGCACTAATGTTTCCACAATTTCCATGACTAATTAAGCAACGACTAGCAAATATTGCAAAGTAGCGTAAAACAGGAAAATGTATGCTAGTGATCCGTGCATTGAAAACCTTCCTCGTTTCCCCTACAGTGATGGTATCAATAAACCCATCCACATCGTCGCGATGTGGTTCCTCTGTCGTGCCCTCGAAAGGGACCAAACAAACCCGACAAAAATCATAAAGTGACATCTCCTTATGCTCATCATATAAATAAAACTCCACCGTAGGTGGTGAGCTCCTAGAACGGAAATGAAAGTTTTGCACAAAGATATTGGTGAGTAAGAGATACTGGTCACGTTGGTCGTGGAGGAAGGCGGTGAGGCCTGCATTCTTAAAGAATTCATAAAAATCATCATAAATCCCGGCTGCTCTCAAGAAATCATCGAAGGGCCATTCACACGGCCTAACCTCCGCGGTGCGAGGCAGATTATATTTGGGCTTCTTTGCTTCTTCATTTTGCTTTTCCTTCGAGCTTTGGCTAGATGAGTCCCTCAAAATCTCTTCATTATTCTCTGAAAAATTCTGAAATTTTTAGTAACTTCAAAATAAAAGTAAACCAAACTCAACAAAATTGATAGCAACAACTCCTACAAGTGCCTGGAGCCTATATCATGCATTAGAACTACTTGGGACCATATAAATTTGACATGCAAGCTCAAGAATGGGGTCACCTAAGCAGGAAAAAATTGCAATGAATAAAGCACTAGAACAAAAACTAATTGGACCAATGGAGGAGTCACATACCAAGGAACAATCTCCCCAAGCAGTTTTGTGAGAGGTGCTTTGAGCAAGGAGATCGAAAATGACAGCAAAATGAGCTTGGACTCGGGTTTGAGCTGGATATTCGTATTTGTGGGAGGAAGGAGTGTGTGAATGCAGGAATAAATGGAGGAGGGCCACCATGGGCCCAAGAGGTAGGGGGCACACCCAGGGGGGTAGGGCGCGCCCTCCACCCTCGTGGCCAGGTGGATGCCCCCCGTGTTGTGTTCTTGGTGCCAAATATTCTCAAATATTCCAAAAAATCATATTTAAATTTCAGGGCATTTGGAGAACTTTTATTTTCGGGGTATTTTTATATTGCACGGATAATTCAGAAATGAAAAGAAGAATACTATTTTTATTTTATTTAATATAAATAACAGAAAGTAAAAGGAGGGTACAGAAGATTGTGCCTTCTAGTTTCATCCATCTCATGCTCATCAAAAGGAATCAACTAACAAGGTTGATCAAGTCTTGTTAACGAGCTCATTCCGAATAACATGGAACCGGAGAAATTTCGAATAACACTATGTTACCTCAACGGGGACATGCACATCCCCAATAATAAGACTATCATATTTCTTCTTGACAGTAGGAAGAGGAAATTCAAAACCTCCAAATATAATCGATGGAATTTTTCCAATAGAGTTGATACTATGAACTTGAGGTTGTTTCCTCGGAAAGTGTACCGTATGCTCATTACCATTAACATGAAAAGTGACATTGCCTTTAGTGCAATCAATAACATCCCCTACAGTATTCAAAAAGGGTCTTCCAAGAATAATATACATACTATCGTCCTCGGGAATATCAAGAATAACAAAGTCCGTTAAAATAGTAACGTCTGCAACTACAACATGCACATCCTCACAAATACCGACAGGTATAGCAGTTGATTTATCAGCCATTTGCAAAGATATTTCAGTAGGTGTCAACTTATTCAAATCAAGTCTACGATATAAAGAGAGAGGCATAACACTAACACCGGCTCCAAGATCACATAAAGCAGTTTTAACATAGTTTCTTTTAATGGAGCATGGTATAGTGGGTACTCCTGGATCTCCAAGTTTCTTTGGTATTCCACCCTTAAAAGTATAATTAGCAAGCATGGTGGAAATTTCAGCTTCCGGTATCTTTCTTTTATTAGTGACAATTTCTTTCATATACTTAGCATAAGGATTCATTTTAAGCATATCAGTTAATCGCATACGCAAAAAGATAGGTCTAATCATTTCAGCAAAGCGCTCAAAATCCTCATTATCCTTTTTCTTGGATTGTTTGGGAGGAAAAGGCATGGGTTTCTGAACCCATGGTTCTCTTTACTTGCCATGTTTCCTAGCAACAAAGTCTTTCTTATCATAACGTTGATTCTTTGATTGTGGGTTATCAAGATCAACAGCAGGTTCAATTTCTATATCATTATCATTACTAGGTTGAGCATCATCATGAACATTGTCATTAACATTATCACTAGTTTCAGGTTCATTGCCAGATTGTGTTTCAGCATCAGAAATAGAAATATCATTTGGATTCTCAGGTGGTTGAGCAACAGGTTCGCTAGAAGCATGCACAGTCCTATCATTTTCTTTTTCTTCCTTTTAGAAGGACTAGGTGCATCTATATTATTTCTCTGAGATTCTTGCTCAATTCTCTTAGGCTGGCCTTCAGGATACAAAGGTTCCTGAGTCATTCTACCACCTCTAGTCATAACTCTAACAACATTGTCATTATTTTTACTATTCAATTCATTGAGCAAATCATTTTGAGCTTTAAGTACTTGTTCTACTTGAGTGGTAACCATAGAAGCATGTTTACTAATAAGTTTAAGTTCACCTTTAACATTAGCCGTATAGTCACCCAAGTGTTCAAGCATATTTGAATTGTATTTCAATTGTCTACCAAAATAAGCATTGAAGTCTACTTACTTAACCATAAATTTATCAAACTCATCTAAGCATGGGCTAGCAAACTTAGTAAATGGGATTTCAGCTTTATCACATCTATAGAGAGAATTTACCTTTACTACCTGTGTTGGGTTATCAAGACCATGTATTTCTTCAATAGGTAATGGATTAAGATCATATGTTTCTTCAACAGGCGGTAAATTAAGACCGTGTATTTCTTCAATAGGAGGTAAATTCTTAACATCTTCAGCTTTAATACCTTTTTCTTTCATAGATTTCTTTGCCTCTTGCATATCTTCAGGACTGAGAAATAGAATACCCCTCTTCTTCGGAGTTGGTTTAGGAATAGGCTCGGGAGCTGGCTCAGGAAGTGTCCAATTATTTTCATTCATCAACATATTATTCAATAGAATTTCAGCCTCATCGGGTGTTCTTTCACTGAAAACAGAACTAGCACAACTATCCAGGTAATCTCTAGAAGCATCGGTTAGTCCATTATAAAAGATATCGAGTGTTGGGGATATTACTACTGGGCATAAACCGGCCTATCTGGGCCGGATTAGCTTCATCAGTAGTTAAGCATGTTAAAGCCCATGAAGGTAGATGAGGGCTCAAGACCCATAATCGGTTGAGAGCCCGTAGCCGTAAACTTGCGTCAATATGTAACTTGTATTGTAAGTTACGAATAAGTAGAGACCAAACCGGACACATCTATGAGCCGGTGTTGGGACGCTGTAAACCAACGGGCATCACCCATGTATATAAGGGGACGACCCGGCGGCGGTTTAGGAGGGACAGACAACAACTCGAGACATAGGCGAAGCTTATTGCTCCCTAGTCATCGAAACACCCATCAATTCCATCACAACTAGATGTAGGCTTTTACCTTCATTGAAGGGGCCGAACTATTATAAACTCTCTTGCGTCCTTGTGTCCGCTTTAACCCCTTCAAGCTAACCCGTCGCGATGGCTCCACGACTAAGTCCTTTCTCTAGGACATCTACCGTGACAAAACCACGATAGTTGGCACCCACCGTGGGGCTATCGCACGATGGTTTCCGGTTCTTGGAGGGCCGCTTTGAAGGACTCAAGGGATATGCTGTAGGCCGGATGACTAAGAGTCGTCGTGGCAAACTCTACATCGACGATGCAGGCTGGGGCCCCGAGGCCAGCTCAATTGAGTACGGGTACCGGGTCCCCTTTGGTAGCATTCACATTTTCATTGGCAAGATCGGTGAACCGGGCCCTAAGCCGGACATCTGCACCGACCTCGTTGAGACGGCTCAGCGTGCGTGATCCGCCCGGATTAAACCGGCCATGAAGCGTGCCTTCATGGGAATGATCCATGGAGGGAGTTATGAGGATGGATCGGAGCTTCGCGGGGCAACTACCGTTTGTTCCGGTGACAACTTTTCGACCGGAGAAACTGAATCTCTTTATCAGCTACAAGATGGCCGGATTGAGAGCTGTTCCGATGGTGACAGTATTCTGGACCCCTCTGATCTGCCTAACCGGGTTGGAATATTCATGACCGGAACACAAGCAGCGCTTCACTCTTCAACAACCGCGGCAACGATCTCCGGTTCAGCAGCGGCAACAGCTGCCGGGGCAGGAGGCCCCGTGCGCCCGCCGGCTCAGGTTCTATCAGAACTATTTGATGCGTTGGCTGTGCTTATGGCAGAAGTTAATCCGCCAGATCAGGACGCTCACAACACGGAGATTGCAAAGATAAAGGAACAAATCACCTAGGCCAAAACGGATCTGGCGGCTGAGGACACCAGGATGGCCGCAGAGCGGGCCGCTTTAGACGCACAGGCCTACAGGCTTATGTTGGACCAGAGTGCGTCGCATGAAGTCATGAGGAGGAAGCACCGGTCCCGCTTACCTCCGGTTTTCGAGGCCAGAGACCTTTTCAACACTCCAGGACCAAGAACCAGCAATCAGCTGGAGGGGAACCGGGCAGAAGCCCCTGGGACCGGTGCACCGGTTGAGCCCCGTTAGATGGACCCGCCTCGTCAAAACACCGTTATACCTCAGGACGCTTTAACACCCCCGGGTCACTACTCCAACCCAATGGACAATCTTGTTGCCGCTGCTGCACGACTGGAGGCCATTCCAGTTGAGGGTGACTCGCCGCAGGCAGTAGAGACGCGACGGGTCAAGGAACTTCTGAGGACAGCTTTGGCCCAATAGGAAGCGTACTCGTACAGCCGCGACGGGATCCACTCGACCCCCCGTCCAAGCCGGAGTTATAGCAGACATATGGATGAACCAGCAGTGTCGAGTAATGAACGACGTGGAGCACCCCGTGGTAACAACCCGATGGGTGGAGCTGATGACGCCCAGGAAGTGGTGAACCGGGCCCGAGCGCGCAGGGAGGCCGAGTTAGCCGCACAACATCAGGCTCGGCAGATCACGCCGGTTCGTCCAACCATTTCGATCGAACCTGGTGTTACTTCTAGTTCTTTGGGGGTGCCTTGCCTCGTCCCCGCTTTACGCAACGTGCGCCTACCCAAGGATTTCAAAGGCCCACGCAAGGTACCAAATTATACGGCGGATGAACCACCAGAGACATGGGTAGAGAGCTATGAGATGGCCATGGACATGCTTGATGTGGATGACACGGCGTGTGCGAAATACTTCACCATGATGCTCGAAGGAACGGCCCGTACTTGGTTAAAAAGCTTGCCCGCTAATTCTATCAGCTCATGGGCCCAATTACGAGCCCGGTTTATCAACAATTTCAAGGATACCTATAAACAGCCTATGTCGATAGTGGACTTAGCTGCATGCGTCCAGGAGGAAGGAGAGTCAACGACTCATTGGGTGCGCTGGGTTTCACAAGTGTTGCACTCCTCAGACCGCATCAACGCTGACACCGCAGTATTAACCCTAGAAGGCAACTACCGGTTTGGGCCCCTGAAGTTGAAATTGGGACGGATGAAGCGTCATTGCATCGATATGGGGCCCTCATGGCCGCTTTGGTAAAATATGTTGACTCTGATAGTACCAAGGATCCCGAATCTGATGATGACAAGACAGGGAAGGGGAAGAAGAACAGCAGCTCCAAAGGTCAGCAGCATCACTGGGTAGGCAATGGCGGAGGAGGCAAGCGTAAAGTGGATGGCAACATGGATTTTGTGACTAATACCAACGTACAGGACAATGGCCAGCGGTGCAAGGGTAGGCCGAAAAATCATAGTGGAGCACCCAACCCCAACCCAAACCGCCTGAACTATCTGCTGAGCCAGCCCTGTCCAAAACATGGGACGAAGGAGGAGCCAGCAAACCACCTTTTGAAGGATTGCTTTATTATGTAGGAGTTCAAGAATTCTAATAATTTCCGGTATGATCACGGATCTGGCGGTGGCTCAGGGTCCGGGCCGGGTTACGGTGGAGGAAGTTCCGGTTCAGGATTTAATGGTAATCCGGGCGGACATAATGGTCAAAATAGTCAGAACAACCAGGGTGGTTACAACCAACAGCAGCAACAGTCAGGTTACCAAAGCAACCCAAAGCAGTTGAGTAGTGGGCAGTACCATGTCTTTACCACTAGCTTGGACAAGCGAGACCGGAAGGTTCAGAGGCGGGCAGTCAACTCTGTTGAACCGGCCACACCCCGTTATCTATGTTGGTCTGAACAGCCAATCATATGGAGCAGAGAGGATCACCCACTCTAGATCAATAATCCGGGTCAGTTGGCTCTGGTGGTGGTGCCTCAGGTGGGAGGTTATAAGTTCACCAAGGTGCTCATGGATGGAGGGAGAAGCATTAACATCCTATACTATGAGACCTCCCGTTGTATGGGACTAACAGATAAGAATCTCAAACCGTCCAATACAGTATTCCACCGTGTAGTGCCTGGCAGATCAGCATATCCCGTTGGTAAGATAGCTCTTGAAGTGGCCTTTGGGGATGGTCATGATTCCAGGTCGAAGACATTAACGTTTGAAGTGGTGAAAATCCAAAGTCCATATGATGCCCTTTTTGGGCGTCCGGCATACGCCAAGTTTATGGCTCGGCCCTGTTATGTGTATTTGCAGCTCAAGATGCCGGGTCACAAGGGGACAATAACGGTTCACAGAAGTCGCAAAATCGCTTTGGAATGCGAGGAAGGAGATGCGGCTTATGCAGAGTCGATTTGTGCCACCGAGGAGTTGAAGTACTATAAAGACAATGTTGATCCGGCGGACATGACTCCGTTGAAGAAGCCAACTACGGAGCATGATCCCGCCCTGAAGTTCAAATCGGCAGCAGAAACTAAGCTTGTTGACTTCGTACCTGGCGATTCGTCCAAGCAGTTCAGCATTAGTGCCAACTTGGATCCGAAATAGGAAAGCACGCTCATCGAGTTCATCCGTGAGAATCGGGACATTTTTACATGGAAACCCTCTGACATGCCAGGTGTACCAAGGCAGCTCGCTGAGCACACACTTAATGTGGATCCTAAATACAAACCGGTGAAACAGTTCCTCCGCCGGTTTAACAAAGAAAGACGCAAGGCGATTGGAGAAGAGGTAGCCAGGCTCTTAGCAGCTGGTTTTATTGTTGAAGTTTTTCACCCTAAGTGGCTTGCCAATCTGGTGCTAGTCCTTAAGAAGAACGGCACCTGGCGTATGTGTGTGGATTACACAGATCTTAATAAGGCTTGTCCAGCAGATCCTTTTGCCCTCCCCCGTATTGATCAAATCATTGATGCTACAGCGGGTTGTGAGCGTTTAAGTTTTTGGATGCATATTCTGGCTATCATCAGATCAAAATGGCAGTTAAGGACTAGGAGAAGACGACATTCATAACTCCCTTTGGAGCCTTCTGCTATGTGTCTATGCCCTTTGGGCTCAAAAGTGCCCAGGCAACTTATCAACGGTGTGTACAAAATTGTCTTCGCAAGCAGATTGGCCGTAATGTACATGCTTACGTGGATGATATTGTGGTTAAATCCAGGGAGAAGGAGACTCTGGTTGATGATTTGAAGGAAACCTTTGATAACCTAAGGATGTACAAGATGATGCTTAATCCGGACAAGTGTGTCTTTGGTGTACCGGCGGGCAAGTTATTGGGTTTTCTGGTGTCCAACAGGGGAATTGAGGCTAATCCGGAGAAGATCACAGCCATCACCTCCCTGGCTAAACCGAAGTGTATCAATGATGTTCAATGCCTGGCAGGCCGGATTGCCGCGTTAAGCCGGTTTATCAGCCGCCTTGGTGAGAAAGCGATCCCTTTGTATCAGATGTTGAAGAAGACGGATCAGTTCGTCTGGAGTTCTGCTGCTGATGAAGCATTTGAGGACTTAAAGCGGCAATTGGCCAATCCGCCTGTGCTCGCCGCTCCCATTGACAAGGAGCCGTTACTGCTATATGTTGCTGCTAATGCTCGTGCGGTCAGCGTGGCTATTGTGGTGGAACGAAAGGATGCGGGTAAGGAGCATCCGGTTCAACGTCCGGTCTATTATATCAGCGAGGTACTCATTGAGTCCAAGCAAAGGTATCCGCATTGGCAGAAGCTGGTGTACGGAGTTTTTATGGCAAGCCGGAAGCTTAAGCAATACTTCCAAGGGCACCCAATTACGGTGGTCAGTTCTGCTCCTTTGGGAGATATCATCCAGAACCGGGAAGCAACTGGCCGGATTGCAAAGTGGGCTATAGAGTTGGGGCCGTACGGTTTGAAATATGTGCCTCGGACAGCGGTTAAGTCTCAAGCACTTGTTGATTTCATCAATGATTGGACGGAAATGCAAGCACCTGAAGAGAAGTCGGATCATACGTATTGGACCATCCATTTTGACGGATCCAGGCAGTTGGAAGGCTCGGGGGCTGGAGTCGTATTAACTTCCCCACGAGGTGATAAGTTTTGTTATGTTCTCCGTTTAATGTTCCCTTGTACTAACAATGCAGCTGAGTATGAAGCCTTGCTCCATGGTCTTTGGATGGCTAAAGAGATGAATCTAAGTCGAGTTAAGTGCTTCTGTGATTCGGACCTTGTGGCTCAGCAAGTGTCTGGCACTTGGGACTCCAAGGACCCACTCATGGCAGCATATCGTCGTGAGGTGGATATTGTTGCAGGTTACTTCAGAGGCTATCAGGTGGACCATGTGGACCGGCGGAAAAATGAAGCGGCGGACGCTTTAAGCCGGCTGGGCTCTCAGCGCAAACCGGTCCCACCCAATGTTTTTCTGGATGTGCTGCACAACCCGTCGGTGAAGATCCCTGGTGAAGAGGATTTGGCCATTCCTGATCCGAAGGCTCAATTGGTGGCAGTTCTTCATGTTATTCCGGATTGGACGCTTCCTTACCTGGCGTACAAGAACCGGGGCGAGTTGCCAGAAGATGAGATTCTGGCCCGGCAGATAATCCGGCGATCCAAGTCCATGGCTGTCATCAACGGTGAGTTGCATCATTGCAGTGTATCAGGAGCTTTTCAACGTTGCGTGTCTCCTGAAGAAGGCCGTGAAATTTTGCGTGAGATCCACGAAGGAGATTGTGGTCACCACGCCAGTTCAAAGTCTCTGGTGGCTAAAGCATTTCGCCATGGTTTCTATTGGTTAACTGCTCATGCTGATGCGAAGGATCTGGTCAGACGATGTGATGGTTGCCAAAGATTTTCAAGAGGTGCTCATGTACCGGCTCAAGAATTGAGGATGATTCCAATTACTTGGCCGTTTGCGACTTGGGGGCTGGATATGGTTGGACCTTTCAAAAGGTCCAAAGATAAGAAGACCCACCTCCTGGTGGCGGTGGACCAGTTTACAAAGTGGGTGGAGGCATAACCTGTTAGCAAGTGTGATGCAGCCACGGCGGTTCAGTTCATCAAAAAGGTGATTTTCCGGTTTGGCTTTCCGCACAGTATTATCACAGATAACGGTACCAATTTGTCCAAAGGTGCTATGAAGGAGTTCTGCGAACGGGAGCACATCCGGCTCGACGTTTCATCAGTGGCACATCCACAGTCCAATGGTCAAGCAGAAAGAGCTAATCAAGAGATCTTGAGAGGCATCAAGCCCCGGCTCATGGTTCCTTTGCAGAGAACGCCGAGTTGTTGGGTAGAAGAATTACCATCTGTGTTATGGAGCATCAATACAACGCCCAACAGATCAACATGATACACACCGTTCTTCATGGTTTATGGAGCAGAGGCGGTTCTCCCCAATGACATCCGTCATGATTCACCTCGTGTCATGGCTTATATTGAAGCGGACAACGAAACAGCACAGCAAGATGCTTTGGACCGGTTGGATGAAGAGCGTGATATCGCAGCAGCCCGATCGGCGATTTACCAGCAGGATCTTCGTCGTTATCACAGTCACCGAGTCAGAACCAGAACCTTTCAGGAAGGATATTTGGTGCTTCGGCTCATCCAAGATCAGACTGATATGCATAAGCTATCCCCACCTTGGGAGGGGCCTTTCGTGGTCAGCAAGAATCTGCACAACGGGTCGTACTATCTGATTGATATTCGAGAGCATAAGGACTCACGTACATCAGAGGAGGAGACTAACAGGCCGTGGAATATAGCTCATCTTCGGCCTTACTATACCTGAGCCATTGGCTATACTTATGTACATATTACGACAATGTATATATTTTAATAAACCGGAACCTCAGCTAAAATGGGGTATCTGTTCTTTTACATCATGTGAGGTTACACGGAGTTGCTCTAAAGCGGCCTCCGGTTTACCCCTTGAGTTCGCTTTGCTAAAAGCATCATGTTATATCACTTGGAGGATTGGTCGTGTCCGAACCAATACCATGCCTCTTGATAGGCGAAAGCCACCAGATCACTTGGGGACTTGGTCATGTCTGAACCAGTCACGCCTCTTGATCGGCCTAAGGCCACAGAATCACTTGGGGGCTTGGTCGAACCCGAACCATGACCACGCCATTTGGTCGGCATAAATGCCACAAGAATCACTTGGGGACCTGGCTAACTAGAACCATAGTTACACCTAACGGGAGCTTGGTCATGTTTGGCCATGGTTACACCATTTGATCAGCTTAAATAAATCTTTTTTGGTCGTGTTTCATACTTTTCTTTGAAGGGTTTTTTTTGCCTTTCATTGTGTTTTTAAACCGACAAAGTTTTTTAACCAATCAATTGACGGAACACAGTTCATGTCAATCCGGAGACTATTTGCCCGGTTTGATCCTTGTTGTTAACATCCTCTTATGGAGTAACACGGTGTTTATCACAACCCGGCACGGTTTTATTAGAAACCGGCACAATATAGAAGGAGTTATCAGTACTCAAAATTTGGGTTATCACCCTTACTACAAAAAGTTGGTAAAACCAACGATGTGATTCAATGTCACAGGTATGACATATTTCATATTTGATTGTACATATATACAGGAGTCGTTATTTCCTCCAACAGTGTGGGTTTGCAAAACTCCGCTTCAAGGTTGGCCAAGCCAACTTCACACTCAACGATGGCAGGTATTATGTATCGCAAATTTTTTTATCATATATACTTAAAATTTTGTTTTGGGTGTTTTGACTTTATACATACAAACATCATATTTCGCCTGATGGCACAACCGCGGTGGCACTTAACGAATTTCTTATTTCAGAAAGTATTTTGGAAAGTTCATTACCACAGGAAGAACAAGCTATGCACGAAGGCATATCAACATCAAAGGTATCAGCTAGCCTATTACAAGGCAACATGGTGCCCATAATAACATAATTGTTTTTCACAAAGGAGAGACAGTTTTAAAACCGGCTTCCGGTTTAAGATTGGCCACCAGCCTGGCTTGATGGTTGTGGGTCATCCTGCGCCGCTTCAGCTTCTGTTTCCCTACCAAGTGGCTGGAAATCCATAGTTGTCCAGTCGATTCCCATTAGTGCTTGAAAAACAGCTTTGTCATGGATTAGCGAAGACGGGTCAATATCAGGAGCGTAATTATGCTTACGGATTGGAGGGATCAGGTTTTCCGATTCATGGATTGGTGCAGCTATTCGCTTGTTCTGGCTGTCGTATCGGGCTTGATAATGAGACAAATCTGCTTCCTCAGCCAGTTGACAAGCTAGCGGACATACCTCCGGTTTATGGCTCGCAAATCTGCTTCACCAAATTCTGACCCGTCTTCCTTCAAGCTGGGATAACCCTGAGCCGCTTCAATAGGATCAAAATCCGGCACCCAGGCTTTTGCCTGGATTAAAGCATTGATTGCACCGGTTCGAGCAGCAGATTTCTTCAGCTCTTCAACCCGGGCAGGAAGCACTGATAGTTTCATCAGAGTATCTTGAATCAAACTGGGCGCCGGTTTGTTATGAGACGCGGTACAGATGATCCGCTGGGCACCAGTAGACAATTGTTCAACTAAGGTATAGGCGGCCTTCAATTTCTTCCGCACATCTGACCCCAAGTGACCAATGCGTGTCCCTGAAATACCATAAAGGGTTAATAAACCGGTGGCTCTGTAGGAAGGCAGAACCAATTCAGAAGGCAAGCTGGCTTACCAAAGATAGCAGTGGTCATGGCATGAACGTGCCGCTTTTATGCTCATCAGTTCATCTTTCACTGGTTTTAATGCAGCCTCGGCATCCTCTGCTCGTTTGGTCAAAGCAGACTTTTCAGTGGCCCAATCCACCCGTTTCTTCTTGAAGTTCTCCTTAAGTTGTTCCATGGCACTTAAGGCACTGGCCAATTCCTCTTTTGCTTTGGAGGTTTCAGCCTATTGGGTTTTCAAGTTTTCTTGAAGATCGATGACTTGGTTTTCTTTCGCCTTCAGCTCCGCCTGCAGGCATATAGATATATGTTTCAACAAGTCGGTAGAAGGATTCAAGTGCCAACCACATAACAAGTTATGTGCTTAGCACTTGGGGGCTAATGCATATTCGATCTTCATCTTTCAATTGTTTACAAAGTCCCAAGCTCAATACATGTATTCAACTTGGCACTTGGGGGCTAATGCATATTCGAACTTCATCTTTTCAATTGTTTACAAAGTCCCAAGCTCAATATAAGTATTCAACTTGGCACTTGGGGGCTAATGGCTATTTGATCATATGTATTCTGATGCGGCAGTTTCAATTGCTTAAAGTACCGGTTTAACTATGCTAAGTTGAACCGGCCCTTGGGGACTACATCAGCAAATTCCAAAGCATCAAGATTCATATTATTAAGTCCCGGTTTGAAACAATATTTCAAATCGGCCCTTAGGGGCTAGGAGAGTCAGCAAGAATGAAAGCATACAAGCAGGAAGGAGCATATGGAAGTTACCTCATATTTATCTTTCATCATATTAACCAGACCGGCTTCGTAGTCACGGCTGGTATACAGCCGGTTTAGATAGCCGGAATGGATATCTTGGGTGTTCAGAGCAGCGTAAGCCGTCAGATCAGCGTTCCAGTTGCCTTTGCCAAAAGCAGCAAATTCTTCCTTGGCAGAATGTTTGGATAAAGCCACAGGATTGCTTGGCTCAGTATGACCAGTGCCAGTAATGACAACTTCATCATCCTTAGTACCGCCGGTTTGCACTGGAGTTGTTGGCTGACCAGTAGATTTTGCTGGACCGGTGGAGCTTTCAATCCGGAGGGGACCTGTGGGCTGATGGATAGGACCTGAGGTATCAGTAGGTCTCTCTTCAGCGGTAAGATCATCATCTGGCTATGGTGGATCGTTGGGAATATCTTTAGGGACAGCCGCTTCAAGATCGGGTGTCGTGCCTGGTTCAAGAATGACAGCTTCTTCGACCTCTTTATCCAGGCGGGCCTTCTTGCTCGGCCTAGGTTTGGCCCTGAAAAGAATAACAAAATTAAATACAGCATATGTTCTAAGGCAATATACTGCAAACATCACGATAAATATAGCTTACCCAAGCACCGTTTTGAGCGGTGGGAGCTGAGTAGCCAATGACTCGCCAGAAGATGAGTGGGAAACAACCTGATAATCAGAGTCAGACGGATTAAGAGGTTGACGAAAACAGCCCGCTTTAGGACAAGCACTGACAAGCGAATTAGAGACCTCGGAATGACGTTTCCGAACCGGACTGTTCGGTAAACCGGCGGAGGTAACTACCTGGCCGCTATGCCGGGTGGTGTGGCGAGTTTCGTGTTGTTGAGTCTTCATAAGAAGTTTAGGATCCAAATAAGCAAGAGGATGAGAAAATTTAACTTTCCGGTTTTCCTGACGGATTTTTTGTGAAGGCAAAGTTTCTGAATCGGAAGAGAGAATAATTACCTCTGCAACATCCGCATGGCTGGCTTCAGCATCATCCTGACAAATATCATGATCAATAAGATGCCTGAAAAATAAACCAAGTGAGTCAAGCTCTACCTCAAGGTCCGGATTATCCACCTCGTCATCAGGGGCCCGATTAGAAGATGCAGTGGTTCTTTTCCGGTAGGCAGTCTTCTTCACAACTTTAGTTTTTTGCCGGGTTGCTCTTTCCGGTTTATCTGTTTTCTCTGGTTTCTCCTGTGGCAGTTTTTTGCTCCAAAATGGATCATCGCCCTGATTATGCAGACACTGATATTAAAAACAATGACCAGACATATCAATAACAGGTTCAGCAAAGAGAAAAATCAAAGTCTTACAACTGGCGGTTTGTTGGTGGCACAGAAGGGAAGCAGGCCGGTTCTAGCGCAGATGTGTTCCGGTTCATTCAGTATCTTACGCACAGCCTCTGTGATTTCTTCACCGGAGCTGAAGTCTTGAATGTCGCAGTGGGTCATCCACACTATCAGTATATTCACACATCAAACCGGAGCGCTGACTAAGGGGCAGTATGCTCCATGATATCCAACAGCGAGCAAGGTCAACCCCTGTTAAACCATTGGCCATAAAGGCTCTAAGCTTTGACAGCTGGGGAGCATATTTGCTTCTCTCCTGAGCAGTCAATCTTTGAGGAAAAGGATGGGTATTGCTGAGCCACTCCGGACGAAACCCAGGCAAGGGATTCTCACCAGCAGGGGAGGTGTCTTTGCGGTAGAACCATGTCTAGTTCCACTCCTTGGGGTGACTGTGCAGCTTGGCGTGAGGGTATGTGACCTCTTTCCTTTTTTGAATCGCCATGCCACCCAATTCCGTATTAGAGCCATCAATAAACTCAGTACGGCGGTTTAGATGGAAAAGATCTCTGAATAATTCTACTGTGGGCTCCTCTTGAAAGAACACCTCACAAAGCACTTGGAAGTGGCACATATTTGTAATGGAGTTGGGGCCAGTGTCTTGCGGATGGAGTTGAAAATCAGCCAGAACATCCCGGTAAAATTTAGAACCGGGCGGTTTAAAGCCCCGGGCTAAGTGGTCTATGAAAACAACAACCTCTCCTTCTCGAGGTGTGGGGGGGGGCATTCTTTGCCAGGAGCCCTCCAATGGAGGGTGTCTTTACTGCCCAAGGCGCCAATAAGGACTAAATCCTCTAGTTGATCCTCTGTGACGCGGGAAGGGACCCAATTGCACTCATATACTTGCTTGGCCATGACGGAATCTACAAGGTAGAAGATACCGGTTCAAAAATACATTTGATCAAGGTATGTTGGTATGGGCACTGTTAAACCGGAGGCAGAACTATCTGAACCGGAGTTTCATGAAGCAACCAATATCTGGCGGTTCAACAAGGGGACTAATGGTATATATCGGTTTGTAAAATTCTTCTACAAAGTTAAACCGCCGGATCTAAGCATTGAACAATCAAGACTGCAGATGAGTAAGTACGCAAAAACAGATTTCACAACATTATGCTACAACTTTGGATCTGGAACATGTTTATAAAGGAGATAAATATTCAAGGCCCAAAAGGAGCAGTACCGAATAAATAAGCAAAGGTATGGATAAGATCTATGCTCTTAGTATGCCGGACAGTGAAAACGGAGGATAAAAACTATCGCTACACAGAGCGAAGATACACAGACGCGTCTAAGGATCTATCATATGAACAAGAAGCAAGCGATGAACATGGGAAGAACAGGGAAACCCTAGAACAGATCTATGAGGGAAAGGATAGAAGACTTACTGGGGCTGAGGAAGAAGCGAAAGGTCGCCGTGGTGCTCTGGTGCATTCAGGGTGATGCAGCGGCCAAGGTTGGTTCAGAGGTCGACAGCGGCGGCAGAGCTCCGAAGACTGGGCGACGCGAGGAAGAGGAAGCAGAAGGGCACGAAGGGGAAAAAAGGGATGACCCTTCGGTCCTATTTATAAAGCAAGGGACATGGGTCAGGCGCGGAAATCAAGGAGCCGCAAGTTTGGAAACAGAGCGGTCGCCTCAATTATCGCGGATCTACTAAACAAGAAGGTATCACAGATAGTTTCTTTATGATAGATGACGTCATGCCGATTTACAGCAATCAGAGAAGATGACATCACGGCGGTTCACCAAACTACAAGAAGATGTTGAAAATGAAGTTTTTGCTAAGGACTGACATGAACCTGTTCAAATCAATCTGGGGCCTAATGTTGGGGATATTACTACTGGGCGTAAACCGGCCTATCTGGGCCGGATTAGCTTCATCAGTAGTTAAGCATGTTAAAGCCCATGAAGGTAGATGAGGGCTCAAGACCCATAATCGGTTGAGAGCCCGTAGCCGTAAACCGACATCAATATGTAACTTGTATTGTAAGTTAGGAATAAGTAGAGACCAAATCGGACACATCTATGAGCCGGTGTTGGGACGCTGTAAACCGACGGGCGTCACCCATGTATATAAGGGGACGACCCGGCGGCGGTTCAGGAGGGACAGACAACAACTCGAGACATAGGCGAAGCTTATTGCTCCCTAGTCATCAAAACACCCATCAATTCCATCACAACTAGACGTAGGCTTTTACCTTCATTGAAGGGGCCGAACTAGTATAAACTCTCTTGCGTCCTTGTGTCCGCTTTAACCCCTTCAAGCTAACCCGTCGCGATGGCTCCACGACTAAGTCCTTTCTCTAGGACATCTGCCGTGACAAAACCACGATATCAAGTATTTCATTTTAATTAAGAGGATGATCAGGCAAAGCATTAAGTAATTGGAGAATCCTCCCCCAAGCTTGTGGGAGACTCTCTTCTTCAATTTGCGCAAAATTATATATAACCCTCAAAGCAGCTTGTTTCTTATGAGCAGGGAAATATTTAGCAGAGAAGTAATAAATCATATCCTCGGGACTACGCACACAACCAGGATCAAGAGAATTAAATCATATCTTAGCATCACCCTTTAATGAGAACGGAAATATTTTAAGGATATAAAAGTAGCAAGTTCTCTCATCTTTAGTGAATAGGGTGACAATATCATTTAATTTAGTAAGATGTCCCACAACAGTTTCAGATTCATAGCCATGAAAAGGATCAGATTCAACCAAAGTAATTATATCAGGATCAACAAGAATTCATAATCCTTATCGGTAACACAGATAGGTGAAGTAGAAAAAGCAGGGTCAGATTTCATTCTAGCATTAAGAGATTGCTGCTTCCATTTAACTAATAACCTCTTGAGTTTGTATCTATCTTTGCAAGCTAAAATAGCTAAAGCAGCTTCTTTTTCAAAAACATAACCCTTAGGAATAACAGGTGATTCATTATTAGGGGAAGAGTCTTCATCATCACTTTCATCAATATTATCAAATTCAATATTTTCATTCTCTCTAACCCTAACAAGTTGTTCATCAAGAAATTCACCAAGTGGCACAGTAGTATCAAGCATAGAAGTAGTTTCATTATAAGTATCATGCATAGCAGAAGTGGCATCATCAATAACATGCGACATATCAGAACGAATAGCAGAAGCAGGTTTAGGTGTCGCAAGCTTACTCAAAACAGAAGGTGAATCAAGTGCAGAGCTAGATGGCAGTTCCTTACCTCCCCTCATAGTTGAGGGATAAATCTTGGTTCTTGGATCTTTCAAGTTCTTCATAATGATAAGCAGATATAAATCCCAAGTGACTCAAAGAATAGAGCTATGCTCCCCGGCAACGGCGCCAGAAAATAGTCTTGATAACCCACAAGTATAAGGGATCGCAACAGTTTTCGAGGGTAGAGTATTCAACCCAAATTTATTGATTCGACACAAGGGGAGCCAAAGAATATTCTCAAGTATTAGCAGCTGAGTTGTCAATTCAACCACACCTGAAAACTTAATATCTACAGCGAAGTATTTAGTAGCAAAGTAATATGATAGTAGTGGTAACGATAGAAAAAGGTAACGGTAGCAAAAGTAATGTTTTTGGTATTTTGTAGTGGTGATAGCAATAGCAACGGAAAAGTAAATAAGCGAAGAACAATATATGGAAAGCTCGTAGGCAATGGATCGGTGACAGAGAATTATGCCGGATGCGGTTCATCATGTAACAGTCATAACCTAGGGTGACACAGAACTACCTCCAATTCATCAATGTAATGTTGGCATGTATTCCAAATATAGTCATACGTGCTTATGGAAAAGAACTTGCATGACATCTTTTGTCCTACCCTCCCGTGGCAGCGGAGTCCTATTGGAAACTAAGGGATATTAAGGCCTCCTTTTAATAGAGTACCGGACCAAAGCATTAACACATAGTGAATACATGAACTCCTCAAACTACGGTCATCACCGGGAGTGGTCCTGATTATTGTCACTTCGGGGTTGCCGGATCATAACACATAGTAGGTGACTATAGACTTGCAAGATAGGATCAAGAACTCTCATATATTGATGAAAACATAATAGGTTCAGATCTGAAATCATGGCACTCAGGCCCTAGTGACAAGCATTAAGCATAGCAAAGTCATAGCAACATCAATCTCAGAACATAGTGGATACTAGGGATCAAACCCTAACAAAACTAACTCGATTACATGATAAATCCCATCCAACCCATCACCGTCCAACAAGCCTACGATGGAATTACTCACGCACGGCGGTGAGCATCATGAAATTGGTGATGGAGGAAGGTTGATGATGACGATGGCGACGGATTCCCCTCTTCGGAGCCCCGAACGGACTCCAGATCAGCCCTCCCGACAGGTTTTAGGGCTTGGCGGCGGCTCCGTATCGTAAAACGCGATGAATCCTTCTCCTTTATTTTTTTCTCCCCGAAAGCAAATATATAGAGTTGGAGTCGAGGTCGGAGGAGCTCCAGGGGGCCCATGAGGTAGGGCGGCGCGCCCTAGGGGGGCAGGCGCGCCCCCACCCTCGTGGCTAGGGTGTGGCCCCCCTGGTCTTCATCTTTTGCAAGGATTTTTTATTATTTCCGAAAAGATGTTCCGTGAAGTTTCAGGTCATTCCGAGAACTTTTGTTTCTGCACATAAATAACACCATGGTAATTCTGCTGAAAACAACGTCAGTCCGGGTTAGTTCCATTCAAATCATGCAAGTTAGAGTCCAAAACAAGGGAAAAAGTGTTTGGAAAAGTAGATACGGCAGAGACGTATCAGTGGTCTGGGCATTGAAAATCTAGAGATTAAGAATAAATGCTTAATGAGTAAATGGTTATATCGGTTGTCAGTAGAACATGATGGTATGTGGGCTGAGATACTACGAAACAAATATTTACATTGAAAAACCTTAGCCCAAGTTACCGCAAGACCTACGGATTCTCCTTTTTGGAAGGGACTCATGAGAACGAAAGATTTGTTCTTTCGAAGGGCCAAATTCTGTGTCGGCAATGGGCTGACAACAAGATTTTGGGAAGATACGTGGCTAGGGGACGAACCTTTAGCACTGCAATACCCTACCTTATATAATATTGTTCAACGTAAAGAAGATTACCTGGCCAATATCTTACAAGAGGTACCCTTAAATATACAATTTAGGAGATCTCTAGTCGGGGAACGTTAGAATTCCTGGCTACACTTGGTTACACAGTTAATGGATGTTCAATTATCTGATCAACCTAATTCTTTCATATGGAAACTAACAAGAAACGGTGTGTTCACGGTTAAATCGTTTTATATGGATCTCATTAACTCTGGCCCAATCCCAAGATCCCTACATGCTTGGAAGGTGAAGGTCCCCTTGCGTATTAAATCTTTATGTGGTTTGTACACAAGCAAGTGATCCTTACCAAGGACAACTTGATAAAGCGAAGGTGGGTAGGCAGTCCACGATGTTGTTTTTGTGTGCATGATGAGACAATACAACACTTATTTATAGATTGCCCCCTCGCGAGATTACTATGGCGATCAATTCATATAGCCTTTAACATTAATCCACCAACTAGCATTGAAGGTTTATTTGGGACCTGGCTAGCTGGTATCGATTTGATTACTGTGTCTCGTATTCGGATTGGAATATGTGCGCTTTTTTGGGCTATATAGAACTGCAGAAATGATATGATCTTTAACAGACAACATTCTTGCAGGTCATCTTCAGAGCTACTGCCTGGATCTGTACGTGGTCCTTACTCACTCCTATGGAGTCCAGGGAGCCTTTGGTTACTGGATGCATCCAATGAGAGACGGTAGTATGGGATATATTCAACCGGTTTGGATGACGATCTCTGCATAGAATATGCGTTTAGTGTTCTATTCTTTTGCACATGCCGGTTGTGGCTTTCAAAGCTCTTTTTTATTTTCGCTCCTCTTGCGAGCTGTAATGGAGTTAAGACTACCTTTGTTTTGAACTTCGTTTTTAATAAAGATGGCCGCATGTATTTTTTGGATGCAGAGGCCGGGGGTACGCCTCCTTTTCCAAAAAAAAGTGGCCTAACTACACTGAAAGAGCATGTGTTGCTGACTCAGGCACATTTAATACCTAACAAGCAAACCCCATATTTCGGACAGACCTTGGCACTCCAAATAATCGTAACTATGGTTGTATCGGCTTCTCCCCATCCCTTAGAGCATCTCCAACAGCCACCCAACGCGCGGCACGTTAAAAATTAAAATATAGCACCAGATAAGCCAGCTTTTGCGCGCGGCGGTGCACTGGCTCTAGCGGCCGCCGTAAAATAAAGCGCGCCCGAGCCGCTCCAGCAGGCGCACTATATTTTATCTTTTTTTCCTTGACGCCTATTATGTGAACTACGATTCGATACACATTTGATTCCGATAGTACAAATGTGAGATAGTTCGTCCGATAGCTTGCTTCTACGATACAAAATAGTGCATAGATAGTTTATAGTCTTTTCCTACGATAGATAGATAAAATGAAAAGCTACTACTACTCGTCCTTCTCCGACTCGGACTTTGCCTCGGTGATGTCCTCCTCCGACGTCTGAGCGTAGGCGTCAAGGAACCGCTCGTTGCTGGAGTCCCAGGACGATGCATCTCCTAGCGCGATGTTGAATTTAGCGACCGCCTTCCGCGTTCGCTTGTCCTCGCGATAGGCGGCTCGCTCCTCCCTCCTCTCCTCCCTCTCTGCCTTCTCTCGGCGAAGAACTGTTCCTCGTTGATGATGTCTTGCGGAAAGCGTTGGCGCCACAGCGCCATGGCTTCCACGTCCATCTCGGCCAGGCTGAGACGGCGCTCCCGCCTCCAGTTCTCGCGATCCTCGTCGGTGATAAGCCGCGGGGGAGGTGCCAACTCCTGTGACCGCTCCCGCGTCGTCACGTCCGTGAAGTTCATGTCCCAATGGGACCGCCGGAGGCGCTACGCCGCAGCGTCATACGCGCGGGCACCATCCTGGGCGGTGTCGAAGGTTCCGAGGCCGAGGCGCACGCCACCCGACCGAATCTCAACGGAATAGGTGCCGGCCGGACGCACGCGGACGCTGCGGTAGTCCGAAGCTCCCCGGCGACGAGGTAGCATGGTGGCACGGTGGTGGCGTGTCGGCGGCGAGGAGAGAAAACGATAGAGGGAGCGACGAGAGAGCGGCATAGGGCGCTGCAATTTTATAGGCGCGCCGGACGCGGTGCGCTAAATCTAGCGCGCGAGCTACCGCCTTTTCCCGCGCGTGTGCAACCGTTTCCCCAGCGCGCTAGTTTCCTGCCTCTGCTGAAGCGCGCAAAAACGTCCCGCGCGCACTAAAATGCCAGTTTACCACACACGCTCGTCTTTTAGCGCGGCTGTTGGAGATGCTCTTGAAAAAACGTCTAAAAAGTTGGCGCCGTCGGGCATTGGACAATCAACGAGAACTTTCACTAAACAGTTTTTCAAGTCCCAAGGTCTAGGTGCACATGAGAAGTGTAAGTCCAAGGCTGCAATGATTCCTGGATGTGCACAACAAGAAGTGTTGTGTGAGTGTTGGTTTGTGAAATCCACACATTGTCATTAGAGCCGGTTAAATAGACTAGTTTTCCTTTTAGGGAGAGAATAAACAGCTGCAGCAATATCTTTTGGACATTGGTCATCCGCACAAGCCGAGTAATAGAATTTATCGCTGCCTCCTTCTTCCTCATATTCCTCCTTCTCCTTGTCATTTTCCTTTCTCTAGCTGCTCTTTCATCCACTCTCCTATTCAGCAACCTATACTCCCTCCATTCCACAATGTAGTGCTTTCTCTATCCTCGTGCTTCAACTTTGACCATAAGTTTAACTACCAAGACCGATTGCGGCGGGAGCAAAAATTATATCAGTGAATTCGTATTCGAAAGAAGTTTTCAATTATATAATTTTTTCTCCTGCCGCAGTTGGTCTGGTTGGTTAAATTTATGGTTAAAGTTAGACCTCGGAAAACGCGGGCGCACTATATTTTGGAATGGAGGGAGTATCATTTTACATGCTGAGGTCGAACGTTTGGTAGCTAACATCCGAGACCAAAAATTTCAATTTTGAGTTTCCATGATCTTTAAAAGTTTGTAGGCACATGTGATACTTGAAGATTCACAACCGCGCCATCCAACAAATAATTGGAACATTATCCATTAGGTAGCTAAAGGGAATCTCAGTTATGGGTTGCTAACTGTAAAATGTTTGAGATTCTTTTTATGTTTGTGTAAGTTTGTAAATGTGTAATTTTAGCTCAGTGAGAAATCCTAGTTTTATAGTGGTTCTTTTAAACATCAAGTACAATGTCAACAAACGGGCACGCGCACACACACACACACAAAATATCGTACTTCCTCCGGTCCTTTTTACTCTGCATATTTGAATTCTCTGGAGTCAAACTTCACAAAGTTTGACCGTATTTATATGAAAAAATATCAACATCTACCATGTTAAAGTTATATAATATGAAACTTTAAATCATGACACATAGAGTGGTATTGATTTCAGATTGTGAATGTTGGCACTTTTTTCTACAAAGTTGGTCAAACTTTACGAGGCTTGACTTCAGTCAAATCTTATATGCGAACTAAAAAGGACCGAAGGGAGTACGACACATGCATGCACCATCTACTAAAATTCGGTGTTGCAACTTCAAGATCGACAAAGTCAACATAGACGGGTCGCTATTGACTGGAACATTGCTTCCCACTCAAAAGAATATGCCGCCTTGATAAGATGCACACGCCGTTAAACCTAGGGTTTTGTCACTCTGGGTTGCAGATATACCATCCTTGTAATCATTCGACATTATGTTTATTAAATTGAAGTTACACTTTTGGTATATTCATCAAAAAAGGGGTTAACCCGACCTCTGCACCATCATGCTGCACACAACCATTTTTATTAAAGTATACAACATTTGAACTAATCAAGATAAAAGGGAAAATCAAGACCACAACTGGTCGATAAAAAGATTACATGACTCAACTACGGGGCTGTTTGGTTTGTGACTAATTTAGCCAAAGATTGTCACAATTAAGATTAGGCAAATTTGACCAACTTAGTTGAGTGTTTGGTTCAAGCCACACCTTACGCAAGCCACACTTGAGCCCCACATGGCATACACACAAAAAATATGGCAAGATTCCCTTAGACTTGCCAACTTGTGACTCTCATTTTGATGAACTAACCATAGGCAAGCTTGGCAAAAAAGTGTGACAAAGTGTGGCAATGCTAGTCTTAGTACCAAACAGCCCCTACATAACCTATTAGAGCATCTCCAGCTGCGCCCCCAACAAGGCCCCCCAGGCGAGTTTTCGTCCGCCGGCGCCAAAAAATTGGCCCAGTCGCGCCCCCAAGGGCCCAATTTTCGCCGGCTCGGGCCGAAATTGGCGCCGTCGGACCCAATCCGACCCCAGCGTGCTGGGGGCGCTCGGGGGCGCCGGGCGAATCTTTTTTGGCGCGAAAGAGCCGCGGGCCCTCCTTGCAGTGACTCGTCTCGCTTCTCGCCGCTTCGTCGTCCTCATCGCCTCGTTTCCCGTGGCGAATCAATGGTAAAGCTGTCGCGTGCTGCCACGTCGGTCAGTCTCCGCCATTGATGCCTCACGGGCGGTGCAGTGAAAACGAGATGACACGCGTCCCCTTGCATGCCACGCGTACGCGCGGCGCCTCCGCCTACATAAAGCCGACCCCAGCGCGTCGGTGGCACACATAGAGTCTCCACCGCCGGCTCCACCTTTATCCCCCTTCCTCCCTCTCCTCTCACCGTCTCCAGCTCAAAGAATGGCCAAACGCTTCCCAGGCGAACGGCGCGGCGGCGAACGGCTTCAGTCGCCGCCACCTTCACGAGAACAAAGCTCGGCTCCTCTTCGAGGCCGAGTACCCGGTCCCGCCGGACATGCGGGTGCCCGGGGCCTGGAGAATCAGCGCAGGCAGGGTCCCGGTGCCGCCATCGCACATCGGGGCGGCGCGGCGCGCGGAGATCGCGCGTATCCGCTCCTCCCTGCCGCGGGCGGCGAGGGAGGGGTCACACTACGTCCCCGACAGCCCGCTCTGGGAGCCATACTTCCACCGCCGCCACGCCGTGCAGCTCGAGGCCACCAACGGCGTCGTTCCCTCCGGCAGGCTCAACTCTGAGGGGAGGCGCCGATGGTGGGGCGTGCCCGACCGCACGCTGGAGGCCGTCCTCGAGTACATCGAGGGCGGCAACACGCCGAGGCTGGAGTATCCCTCACCCGTCCTCCCATCCCCGTCGTGGGAGCTCGTGGACTCCGAGGCGCATGGACCCCGGGGCGTCCTCCTCCTCGTCAGGTCGGTCGACCGGCTCTCCCTTCCCCCGCCCCGTCAAACCGGAGCCACAGGACACGCCTGTCAGTGCGCGCACCCGCAGCTTCGGCGTCCGCATCGATGACTCCGCCCCCGCCTCTGGCCGCCTCGTCCTTGTTAGGCCGAATCCGGAGCCCGGCCTCCCTGCGGAGTACGAGGAGATAGCCCGGCGCGGCTTCTCCGACGAGGACGCCCTACGGTGGGCACGGGATGACTACCTCCGCGATGTGGTGGTCCGGCAGCGCCGGGCCCTGGAGGAGATAGCCGCCCGCAAACGTGGGTGCGAGGGCGAGCACGGCGTCGTGGTCGTCGACAGCGACGACGACGACGACGCCCCCGGACCGTTCAACCCGCCGCGCCAATCGGGGGAGGGTTGCAGCAGCGACGGCGGCCGCGGCGGAGACGACGACGACGGCGGCGACTACACACAGTTCTACCGCCTCCTTGGCATGTAGATCTGCAAGGCGGCGGGCGGCGATGAGCGGCAAGGGAGACGGCGAGGAGTAACCTAGTAGCTTTTTTCTTTTTATAAAATATTTTACTCCCTCCTTCCATCTATATAGGGCCTAATGCATTTTTCGAGGCTAACTTTGACCAAATATTAAAGCAATAATATATGACATGCAATTAACACAAAGCACACTGTTAAATTCATGTGTGAAAGGAGCTTTCAATGATATAATTTTCACATTGTGCATGTCATGTACTATTAATCTTGTCAATAGTCAAAGGCGGTCTTAAAAAACGCATTAGGCCCTATGTAGATGGAAGGAGGGAGTAAATATGAACGAACTCGCCGAAGCTTGGTTGAATTTGCGCCGTGTTTGTGCTGTAATTTATATTTTCAAAAAAATGTGGGCGCCGTGACTGGGGGGCATCTGTTGGAAATATGCCCTAGAGGCAATAATAAAATGATTATTATTATATTTCCTTGTTCATGATAATTGTCTATTGTTCATGCTATAATTGTATTATCCGGAAATCGTAATACATGTGTGAATACATAGACCACAACACGTCCCTAGTGAGCCTCTAGTTGACTAGCTCGTTGATCAAAAGATAGTCATGGTTTCCTGATATGGACATTGGATGTCATTGATAACGGTATCACATCATTAGGAGAATGATGTGATGGACAAGACCCAATCCTAAGCATAGCTCAAAGATCGTGTAGTTCGTTTGCTAGAGCTTTTCCCAATGTCAAGTATCATTTCCTTAGACCATGAGATTGTGCAACTCCCAGATACCGTAGGAGTGCTTTGGGTGTGCCAAACATCACAACGTAACTGGGTGACTATAAAGGTATACTACGGGTATCTCCAAAAGTATCTGTTGGGTTGGCACGAATTGAGACTGGGATTTGCCACTCCGTATGACGGAGAGGTATCCCTAGGCCCACTCGGTAATGCATCATCATAATGAGCTCAATGTGACCAAGTGGTTGATCATGGGATCATGCATTACGGTACGAGTAAAGTGATTTGCCGGTAACGAGAAAGAACGAGGTATTGGGATATCGACGATCGAGTCTCGGGCAGGTAACGTACCGATTGACAAAGGGAATTGTATACGGGGTTGATTGAATCCTCGACATTGTGGTTCATCCGATGAGATCATCGAGGAGCATGTGGGAGCCAACATGGGTATCCAGATCCCGCTGTTGGTTATTGACCGGAGAGTCATCTCGGTCATGTCTGCGTGTCTCCCGAACCCTTAGGGTCTACACACTTAAGGTTCGGTGACACTAGGGTTGTTGAGATATTAGTATATGGTAACCCGAAAGTTGTTCGGAGTCCCCGATGAGATCCCGGACGTCACGAGGAGTTCCGGAATGGTCCGGAGGTGAAGATTTATATATAGGAAGTCAAGTTTCGGCCATCGTGAAAGTTTCGGGGGTAATCGGTATTGTACCGGGACCACCGGAAGGGTCCCGGGGGTCCACCGGGTGGGGCCACCTATCTCGGAGGGCCCCATGGGCTGAAGTGGGAGGGGAACCAGCCCCTAGTGGGCTGGTGCGCCCCCTTGGGCCTCCCCCTGTGCCTAGGGTTGGAAACCCTAGGACTGGGGGCGCCCCACTTGGCTTGGGGGGCACTCCACCCCCCTTGGCTGCCGCCCCCCTTGGAGATCCCATCTCCTAGGGCCGGCCCCCCTAGGGGTCCTATATATAGTGGGGGGAGGGACGGCAACCGCTCCCTAGCCCCTGGCGCCTCCCTCTGCCTCCCGTGACACCTCTCCCTCTCGCTAAGCTTGGCGAAACCCTGCCGAGATCGCCGTTGCTTCCACCACCACGCCGTCGTGCTGCTGGATCTCCATAAACCTCTCCTTCCCCCTTGCTGGATCAAGTTGGAGGAGACGTCTTCCCAACCGTACATGTGTTGAACGCGGAGGTGCCGTCCGTTCGACGCTAGGTCATCGCTGATTTGGATCACGACGAGTACGACTCCATCAACCCCATTCTCTTGAACGCTTCCGCTCGCGATCTACAAGGGTATGTAGATGCACTCCCCTCTCCCTCGTTGCTAGATAAATCCATAGATTGATCTTGGTGATGCGTAGAAAATTTTAAAATTCTGCTACGTTCCCCAACAGCATCACGCCCCCAGCGCGTCGTTTATCGCCAGTGCGGCCCCAGGGGCGATTTTTAGCGCCTCCTGGAGGGCCAACGGCTGAAGATGCTCTTACTGACATGCCAACATGTTGGGGAAAGAAGAGCAAAATAAAATTTTACAGTTGACATGCACTAGCTATTTTTAATTTTGTATTACGTCCCCTAATTAGTTGAAACTTCTTTTAGTTCTGTAATTGTTTTTAGTGAGCGCAGCTAGTGCATGTCATGGAACCTCATTTAGTTTATGTTGACATTATGAATAGTATTTTTTTCCATTAATTATAATAAGTTTCCACTAAGACTTTCTCATATTATTGTGTGTACGTTAAGTCTTCACAAACGACTTAATATTCCTTTGCAAAGATCAAGTAAATGTTGAGACTATATATACTTGCAACAACCATAAAAAAATACAAATTTAGAAGGCTTACATTAGAAATGTTCGTAATTACTTAACAAATGGTTTTACCCACAAGCAAAATTTGCTTCAAACTGTCCATATAACCTTATAGACATAAAAGAAATATCAACTAAATTGGATCTATTTTTTTAGAGTAAATAACATAAAACTACCATAATTCTGGCAAGGGTTCTAAAATATTACCGCTTTTTGGAAAGTTCCTAAATGCTACCACAATGTTAGTTGACTGTTTCAAAAAACTACCATGTTGCATCAAGGACGGTGTTGGTTAATTTTATTTGCGATCATGACACATCCGGTCCACCCGTTAGGTCTCATGTGGCGTAAAAGTCAATACCCTTAGCTTTGAGTGTCACACGTCAGTCTTTTTTATAAAAGAAACCCTACAAATATTTCCAGAAAGCAATCAGGTCCTTGCACATATTTTTAGAAAGCAATCGGGCCCCTGTAATTTTTTGGTAAAAGGAATCGGGTCCATGCACATATTTTTATAAAACAATCAGGTCCCTTTAAAAAAAACAATCAGGTTCCAACATTTTTGTTTGAAAAAGCAATCGGCGGTCTGCAATTGTTTTAAAAAACGATCGGTCCCTGCATAATGGTCAAAGTTTGACAACGTGGCCATGGTTGGCGACCGCGAGAGCACACCTTCGAGCTCTTAGGCATGTCGCTCTCCGTGGTGGCCATGGCCATGGTGGCCGTCGTCGCGCAGCGCCTCGTGACCCGCGCCCTAGCGCCGCCCACGGCTAGCCATTGCTGGTGTCCGCTCCCATGACCGTTGATCCTGATGCGCCGGATAGCTACCTCCTCCACTCGGTGATAACAACAATATCCGCTTGGCGATGACGCGTTTGTCGGCGTCCACGATGCGGACATGCACCGCGGTGATCTCCATGGCCATGGCTTTTCCGCTCCACGACGTCCAGAGCACGTCGAGCGTTTGTGAGCTGAGGTGTGTTGAGACCTCGTCGGACACGAGCTCGAGGAGGTACATGAGCACGTCGATTTCTGCTCGTGACGCCCACCTACTCCATGACCGTCGCTTCGGGGCCAACGCACGGGACAACGACCTCCCGCGGACACACGCCTACATGACACCTACGAGGCACCCCTAGACGAACCAGGCGTCTACGCCATCTCGTGGTGGTCTCTAGCAACGACAGCGACAAGCAGCAGACATGGCTGTTGGTGGGAACGACACCTATGAGATCACGAGAATCCCTACTGTGGTTAGCGGGGCGCGGGGTCGTGAGAAGAGCGGATCTAACAGGTAGCACACGGTTCGTTTATCCAGGTTCGAGCCGCAAGGATGCGTAAAACCCTACTCCTGCTTTGGTGGATTGTATATCTGTGTTCTTGATCTAGCTATGGGGCGTGAGGAGATCCAAAAAGCCGAATCCTTCTCCTGGTCGCCTCGGGCCTCCTTTCATAGAAAAAGGGGTTGCCACAGTGGCACACAAGAGGTGGAAAGGGTACAGTGATGCGAGGTTATCCCTCGCATTACATGACAAGGTGCAATTAATGCGTCTTGCTTAGGTGTCCTTACTTTATCGGGGACGGGGAGAAACCTGTCTCGTCCGTCGCCGCTCCTTCTTGTGTCGACACGCGCCCTAGCCAGCGACGCCTGCGATGCCACGTAGGTAGGCAGGCAGCTGAGGTGGCGCAGTGGTGGGTCTTCACGAAGATCTGCATGCCGCCACGCAGGTGCCTGCCCAGCTGGTTGGGTCGGCAGCTGCATGCATGCGGTGGTGGAGGTTTAGTCGGCATGGGCCTGATGGTGGCCCTGCGGGTGTCCTCGGCAAGGGCCTTGCCGGGGCCCCGGCAAGGGTCTTGCTGAGGCGCCTGCTGTCATCCCCGGCAAGGCACTTGCCGGGGGCCTTGTGGTCTTCATCGGCTGGGATCCCGCCAAGGGTTGTCGTCTCCTTAGTGCGTATCTGATCTTGGATGTCTTCACAAAGATCTGCATGCCGCCACGGGGATGTCTCCTGAATCCTTGCCCTTTGGGGGCAGTGGACTCAAGGGTGATTCGCTCCGTAGGTGCGGGACGAGTCGCCGCGGCAAGGGTCTTGTCGGGGCTGCTAGAACTGTCTCCCGGCAAGGATCTTGCCGGGGGAGTCTGCTTCGTCCCCTTTGCTCTTCGTGGTCTTGGCCTTGGCGTCGTTCTAGTTCTCTTGAGCTTCGGTCTTACCCTGGCTCACCTCCCTTGCCTTGCTTGGTGTGGTGGTGCCCGTGGCTCAGACTGCCCGTGCACAGTTATAGGGGTACAAAAAGTGTACCCTCTTTTTGTACACCGATAGGAGCCCCCGGGCCTGGGCCACTCATAAGAGCAACACGTTGTTGGGCTAGGCCCAAAAACAGTGCGCGGGCAGGCGGGGCGGTTTTTACCACGGTAAGCTTCTTCGCGCGCTGCGCTTCCCATGACTCCCGCGCGTGGCACGGCGTGGGGAGATGCGTGTGACGTGGGCAGCATGGGTGGGGTTGGTTCCCGCAGGCATGCGTCACACCACAGTTAATGTGAAAGGAGGCGGCCCGTGTTTCCCCCATAAGAAAGGAATAACCGCGGGCGCGCTGCTCACTTTCTCCTCTTTCCTCATGCCTTTTCCAATCTCAGAACCGTCGTTTCCTCTCTTCCTTCCTTCCTAAGCTTCTGCCGTCGCCCGCCGTCATTGCTTCGCCATCCCCCTTCCTCAGCCCTCTAAACTTCTTGGTCGCCATGGCGCCCAAATCCGTCAAGGGCAAGGGGGTGGCTAAGGGCGCTGGGACTGTGGAGCCGCCGGAGAGCGCGCTGTCGGGGGACCGGACGAAGTCCGCCTTTTTCTTCCCCTCGACGGTTGATGTTCAAGAGCTCCGGGCCTCCTTCAGGCCCCTATGGGGAGCGAAGACGGGGGGAGAGAATTCGGGCCACCCGACGACGCACGTCATTCCTGCTGCTTCTGATGATCCTGCTCCAAATCGGTATCCCTTTTTCGTCGATTATCTTTCTTGCGGGTTATGCCCCCTTTCTCCGATTTCTTCTGCGACATTATGCACACCTTCGGCTTTTGCCTCTTGGATTTTACTCTGAATGCGGTGGCGTGCATGGCTTTCTTCGCGCATCTTTGCGAAGGCTTTGCCGGGGTGTAGCCCAACACGGCGCTCTTCCGCCATTATTTCTTCCCTCGGATCTAGCTGGGAGGTGCCGTCTCTGGTTGCGTCACCTGGATCCCAAGATCCAAGGGGTGTACCCGGACGGTGCCGTGAAGGAGAGGTGGGAGGAATGGCGTGGCCGTTGGTGCTGGATTGAGGACGAAGACCCGCCGGAATTCTGCAAGGTCCGCCGAGTGCAGCCGGTCCGTGGCAGCGATTGGAGCGATGTCGACGCCGCCGACGGGAGGCTCACTGTTGCCACCACCAGAATTTTCCGGCTCACCCGGGCTGGACTCACCCTTGAGATGATTGGGGCGGACTTCATTCGTCGCATGATCGCCCCGTTGCACAACAAGGGGAGGCCAGCCTGGCTTTTTATGAATCCGGCTGACATTATGCGACTCCGCCCTGGCCTCGACCACAACTTCACGGTGTTGGCGCATGCCCACTTCTGCCAGCGGATTTTCCAGCTTGATGTGGGTCGCAATGGCGAGGTCGAACGGACCGGCAAGGCCGCGAGGGCTGCCGCAAAGGTTGGCAAGGCCCTCAAGGGGCCGTTTTTCAAGCTGCCAGCGGGGGTGGTCCCGTTGTGCAACAATTCACGTCGGTTCGAGATCATCGCCATGATGCCGGACTGTAATGCGCACGGCCCTGTCCCGAGCTGGAAGGAGCTGAAGGACGCGGATGTGTAGCAATTCTTCGACACCCTGATCGAGGTGTATGTCAATGCTGACGCCGAGCGGTGACTTGTCATGGACACCACCCAGGCAGAGCTGGACTACATCGCCACTAGGGCGAGGAAGGCACAACTTGCCATGGAGGCCGACAACGCCGGGGGTGTGGAGGACAAGGCCACAACGGCTGCGGAGGAAGAGGAGCTCACCCGGTGGGCGGCAGCCTCCGAGGAGGTCAGCGGCGCCGACACTGGAGCTCCACTTGTCGAAGACGCGGCCGACGAGTCATCGGAGGAGGAGGACGTGGCGGCGGGCTGGACGCCAACCAGGGGAAGAGGGCGAGTCCTGCGGCGGGCTGACTCCGGCGAGCCGGTCTGGCCCGGCAGGGCTACGCGGCCTCAATTGACCCTGGAGGGGTCTGGGCGCCACACGAGGGCCACGGCAGCCAAGAGGCTGACGAAGGCCGCTGAGAAGAAGAAGACAACAGCCCCTTCCTCATCTGGGCGCGCACAAACCCCGCCGTCTTCGCCTCCTCCGGCAGATGTCGACTCAGATGTTGACGCGGAGGTCACTTTTGATCTCGGGCCTCTCAGCCCGAAGAGGAAAAGGAAAGTGGCGGAGGAAGAGGAGATAGATGATGAGTAAGTACTATGTCCCTTACTGCCATTTCCATTCCTCTGAATTAAGTCATTCATCTTGATCTGTTTTTGCTTTTGCAGGGATGTAGAGATGTTGGCCCAGAGGGCGAAGAGGGTGAAGGCCTCGGCGAGCAGTCAACCCCCGGCCGGGGCTTCAAAGACGCCACTGGTGGTGTTGAGCAGCCCGGACAGCAGCCCCCGGCACAGCCCCCAACGTAAGTTCGTCACCCTCCTCTTATTCGACATGTGGTAGGCGTTCGATGCTATGGTGTTGACCTTGTCGGGTTTGCAGGAGGGGAGCGGCAGCAGGAGGAGCCGCAGAGGGCTACCCCCAACACACCAACCCCATCGACTACGCCACCGCGAGGGGCGTCCCCAGCAAGGGCATCAAGCACGGATCCCACACCCATGGAGGAAGAGGAGAACTTGGGCGCTGGTGACTCTGCCACGGCGCCAAATGCTGGCGGGGAGGGGACTTCTGCTCCACAGCCCGACACTGGTGAGTCGCCTGTCCTCCGTCTCTGTTTTTCCCTTATTTTTTTTCTTGGCTTCATTGCTCCCATTATTGCTCAAAGGAGGTCACGGCGGAGGCCGACAGGGTTGGCGCCGGGGAGGCCGCCAGAGATGCTGACGAGGTCGCCGCCGATGAGGCCGCCAAGGATGCTGCTGAGGACACCGCTGCGGGGGGCCGCCAAGGCGACCGGTGAGGCTTTTGCCGAAGGTGCCAGTGGTGGGCCTGCCGGGGAAGCTGGCAAGGCCACCGCCGAGGAAGAGGTGGTTGATGATCAGCCTCCCTCCTCCTCAACCTCGGGCCCCGAAAGATATCTGAAGTTGGGCAACGATTTTTTCGTCCATCTCCCAGGGGCGTCAAGTTCCCGGGCGCCCGCCGAAGGGGAAGTCTTTGACGGCGAGGTGCTTGCCGCCACCGGGCTCGAGGTTGTCGATGAGCCGGGCGTTGGCAGTGATGGTTCTCTAGAAGAGCAGCTTTTCCGCGCTATGGGGGCCAACTTTCGAAAACTCCAGGCGCTCTACCGTGTCCGTCTGGACAAGGTTTAGTCCAGGACGGCAACGGTGGACCAGGCGGAGGTGGATTTCAAGGCGCGCATTGCTGAGACGCAGACCTGGTTCCACCAGACTCGTGACGAGCAGAGGGCCTTCCAGGAGGAATTGGCCAAGCGCAATGTCGAGCTCACCATGAAGATGGCTGACATCGAGAAGGCCCAGGAAAAGGCGGTGAACTTGGCTGCCGTGGCCGAGGCCGTCTGGAACCAGCATCAAGCCGCACTGGATTCCCAGGAAGAGGACCTCACCGTGCGTGAGGCAAAGCTTGCCGCAGCGCTTCATGGCAAGGATGAGGAGCTCGAGGCCCTTGTCGCGCAGTGGACTCATGAGCTGGAGCAGAGGCACAAGGAGGCACTCGATGCCCAGGCTCTAGCCCATGCCGGCAAAGTAAGGGAGTTGGAGGTGGTGTAGGACGAGCTAAAGGAGCAGGCCCTCAAGCTGTCCAACGAGAAGAGCACGCTCAATAGCGCCTTGGTGGAGGCGCAAGGAGCGGTCATCAGCAGGGCTGGGGAGCTCTCCGAAGCGCAAAACTCCGTCAAAGATCTCAAGCTGAAGCTGGAGGATCTCGAGAAGATGTTGTCGGAGAGCAGGGCTCGGGAGGAGACCTTGACCAGGAGTCTGGAGGAGGAGAAGCAGCTGCGGGCGAACGAGGCCGCCTCCCATCAGGATTATGTGGCAGGCGAGAACAGATGGTTCAGCCGTCTGGAGGAGGTCGCCGGCAGGGTCACCTCGCAGTTGGCCACCATGGGGATGCCAAACATGAGGTACGCCCCTGAGCGCAGCGGGACCGTCAACACCAAGCTGACCCTGTTCTTCGAGGGCGTCCTCGGAGCCTTGGCTTATCTTCACTCCAACCGAGCGGCCATGTTGGCCGGGGAAGCCCGGCGACTTTGCCGGGGGGTCATGACCAAGGTCCTCACCAAGATGGCGTACTGGAATCCCGACCTCGACTTCGGTGCCGCGATGGATAGCTTGCCGGATGGTATTGACCTCACGGTGCTCAAGGAGCGCATCAAGCCCGTCATCAGCAACATCGACGAAATCAAGAGGGTGGAAGGCCAGCGCCGGGATTAGGCATCCCGTTCTTCACCGCCGCTGCAGGTTCACGACCAAGACAAATTTCATCTTTAGTTAGAACCGCAGCAATCATGTGATGTAATATAACTTTGCAGTACTTTTAATTTCATGCACGTTATTTCCCAGTTCAATTACTATTTGTATGCGTGCCCTACGCCGAATGGGTAGGCTCGCCAGCGCGGAAGCCCCTAGCGACGTTTTAGGGATGGATCCCCATGGGCTTGCTGGGTACGCGTGCTGCCGGACGAGCCACCTTTCCATTCTGAACGCGGCCGCTCGAACTGTCGAGCTTGACTCGAGTCAGAATCGAGAGCGTTGTTGATCGCGGAAGGCTACTCTGCCATTCTCGACGCAGCCGCTTGAGCTATTGAGCGGACTCGAAACAGGGCAAGGGTGTTGCCGATTGTGGGAGAGCCCCCTGGCGTGCAGGTTTCTCATACAAAGGCGTGACATCTCCGGGGGGAATAACCTCATATAAGAAGGATAGAACAAATAAGGGTTCAGTGCAACTTAGCTTCTGTTTGTAGTCGCTCGAGCGCTGATCTTCCGGCCTCCTTTCTTCTCCAAGGGCCACGAAGACGAAGGAGTGCTGGGCTGATTGCTAGAGCCGATTCTCATAACTGCGCTCCCCTACCTGGCGCGCCAAAGATATCGGTGGGAATGACACCTATGGGATCACGAGAATCCCTACTATGGTTAGCGGGGCACGGGGTCGTGAGAAGACCAGATCTAACAGGTAGCACACGGTTCGTTTATCCAGGTTCGGGCCGCAAGGATGCGTAAAACCCTACTCCTGCTTTGATGGATTGTATATCTGTGTTCTTGAGCTAGCTATGGGGCGTGAGGAGCTCCAAAAAGCCAAATCCTTCTCCTGGTCGCCTCGGGCCTCCTTTTATAGAAAAAGGGGTTGCCACAGTGGCACACAGGAGGTGGAAAGGGTACAGTGATGCGAGGTTATCCCTTGCATTACATGACAATGCACATTTAATGCGTCTTGCTTAGGTGTCCTTTCTTTATCGGGGACAGGGGAGAAACCTGTCTCGTCCGTCGCCGCTCCTTCTTGTGTCGACACGCGCCCTGGCCAGCGACGCCTGCGATGCCACGTAGGTAGGCAGGCAGCTGAGGTGGCGCAGTGGTGGGTCTTCACGAAGATCTGCATGCCGCCACGCGGGTGCCTGCCCAGCTAGTTGGGTCGGCAGCTGCATGCATGCGGTGGTGGAGGTTTAGTCGGCGTGGGCCTGATGGTGGCCCTGCGGGTGTCCTCGGCAAGGGCCTTGCCGGGGCCCCGGCAAGGGTCTTGCCGAGGCGCCTGCTGTCATCCCCGGCAAGGCGCTTGCCGAGGGCCTTGTGGTCTTCCTCGGTTGGGATCCCTCCAAGGGTTGTCGTCTCCTTAGTGCGTATCTGATCTTGGATGTCTTCACAAAGATCTGCATGCCGCCACGGGGATGTCTCCTGAATCCTTGCCCTTTGGGGGCAGTGGACTCAAGGGCGATTCGCTCCATAGGCGCGGGACGAGTCGCCGTGGCAAGGGTCTTGTCGGGGCTGCTAGAACTGTCTCCCGGCAAGGATCTTGCCGGGGGAGTCCGCTTCGTCCCCTTTGCTCTTCGTGGTCTTGGCCTTGGTGTCGTTCTAGTTCTCTTGAGCTTCGGTCTTACCCTGGCTCACCTCTCTTGCCTTGCTTGGTGTGGTGGTGCCCGTGGCTCAGACTGCCCGTGCACGGTTATAGGGGTACAAAAAGTGTACCCCTCTTTTTATACACCGACAATGGCAGTGCTCGGATGGGTGGCCAACAATGTCCAGCGGTAGAGGCGCATGTGAGTTGTACGAAGAAATGCCCCATAAGAATGGGATAGAGGAGAGAAAACTGACCCCGGCGGGGGGGGGGTCTCGTCTGTCATAGCGGTTCACAGTTAACATCATGCCACGTGGCTTTGAAGAGTGGCCCGCGGCTGCATAAAATGGTTTAAATTTAATAAAACCAATACCGTGGTAGGGTTTAGAAACTAAAAAAATGATAGTTTTTCGAACCCTGAATCGAATTGTGGTAATTCTATGCTATTTACTCATTTTTTCTACAACACACCGAATTTGATGTAGTCATGTAGACGGGTTCAGCACCCGCGTATTGTCATTATCTTTGGTCTCATTCTTGCGGAATACTAATTTAAGAACGTTCCTTAGCTGTTCGATGAAGCTATAGCGTGCGCCGCTGTCGAGCAAGTTATTAGGCACCTGAAATAAATAACGTTTCTGCGATCCCGCAACGTCGCAATCAGCATTCGCGAGCTGTGACGACGTACATTCACTTACTACCCCCATAGTGCAAAGTATCTTAGTAGTAGTGTCATAATTTATTTCATTTATTGCCTTTTATAGACTCATTTTACTTCGGTAAGCGCTATGTTACAGTAACATATTATGTTACTCCAAGCACCTCTCTCCTTATTAAATACTTGCCACATAAGCAAAATTGTCTTGAGATGTGTTAAGTTACTACCTAAGTTACCCCACTATGGCTAGCCTTACTACTCACCTGTCAACTACTCCAAAGATTCATCTTTCCTCCTCCTCACTGATTACTTTGACCGCTCCAAGTGGCATGCCGCATGCATCCATGCATCTGGAGGTCTACGAGTGCAACTACTCTGCTTGCCTTCATTGAAACTTGTTCCGCAACTCCGCCGGCGAGTACAGTCCGAGGTTGCGGAGCGAGGGCGAGCGTCGTAGACGAAGTAGTCGAAGTAGTCGAACACGCGAAAGTAAATGACACAGAGAGATATGGAGGAGACCAGCTTTATTAATCAATGATCAGAGATTACAATGATAGCTCCTCGTTGCTTTATATAGGGTCTCCAGGGTCAAGGAATAAGTACCCACTTAATGTAAAGTGGGGGAAATGGGAGGGGCTACCCCGTGCGATACGCACGAGGCTGCCGCCACCCCTCGGTGGCCCCGGTTTCCCAACACTCCCCCTTGGGTAATTATCCGTATATCCATGCCTCAAAACTCCGAAAAACCCAGTGGGAAAAAATATGGAGAAAGAGTACATAGTATACGTTGTTGTATTACACGAATTGCCTCGTCAAAAACCTCGTGTGAGAAACATCAGGAAAACTCACTCAAGGGAAAAAGAGTACAATCCACTCAACCATCAAGTTGAGTACTCGATCATCAGGATTGAGATTTTAGCGACGAGTTTGTGAAGTTTCTCCCCCTGAACTTTGCATCTCTCTAAGTCTCATCATACCGATTCCACGCACACACCTCTCTAAGGTTGATGCCGGTAATGATTTAGTGAACATATCAGCAAGATTGTCACAGGACTTAGTATGCAAAACTCTCACCACGTTCAACTGTTGCAGCTCATGTGCATAGAAGAACTTGGGACTAATATGCTTTGTAAGATTACTCTTCACATAACCCATCTGGACTTGTGCAACACAAGCAGCATTATCTTCATAGATAATGGTAGGGGTTTGTACAGTGTTCAGCCCACATGTCTGCTGAATGTGGCCGATCATCCGCCGAAGCGATACACACTCTTTTGAAGCTTCGAATAGTGCCATGATTTCCGAGTGGTTCGTGGAAGTCGACACAAGTGTTTGCTTGGACGATTTCCAGGAAAACGCAGTTCCACCACAAAGGAAAACATATCCAGTCTGCGATTTGCAATCATGCGGGTCTGATAGGTACCCAGCATCGGCATAGCCTATAATAGATAGGTCTTGATTTCTTTTATAAAACATGCCAAGATCTTTGGTCCCTTGCAGGTAACGCAAGACGTCCTTGACACCTTTCCAATGCCTCTTGGTAGGTTCAGAACTATACCTCGCAAGCAAACTGACGGCGAACGCAATGTCTGGCCGTGTACAGTTCGCGAGATACATGAGTGCTCCAACTGCACTCAGGTAAGGAACCTCTGGTCCCAGAGTTTCCTCCCCCTCTTCCTTTGGCCTGAACGGGTCCTTGTCTGGCTGTAAAGATCTTCCGACCATCGGGGTCTTAGAAGGATATGCCTTATCAAATCCAAATCTCTCCAACACCTTCTGGGTGTACGCCGACTGGTGCACTAGAATCCCATCAGGGGAATGTTCAAGTTGCAGACCTAGACAGAACTTTGTTTTACCCAAATCCTTCATCTCGAATTCCGACATCAGGTAGGAACTCGCTTCCTCAATATCCTCAGGCGTACTGATTATGTTTAAATCGTCCACGTACACCGAGATTATATAGAATCCATCTTGGGATCGCCGTATAAAAACACATGGGCATTCTTTATTGCTCGTGTAGCCCTTCTCATGAAGGAAATCACTTAAGCGATTGTACCACATTCTACCAGACTGTCTGAGTCCGTACAGTGCCTTTTGAAGTTGAACACTGTATAGACCCCTGTTTGCTCTATCATGGTTCGGAACAGGGATACCCTCTGGAACCTTCATGTATATGTTCGAATCTAAGTTACCATACAGGTAAGCAGTGACAACATCCATTAGTTTCATTTTCAAGCCCATGTTTACTGCCACCGAGATCAAGTATCTAAAGGTAACTCCATCCATGACCGGGGAATAAGTCTCCTCAAAATCGACACCTGGTCGTTGAGTGAACCCTTGAGCGACGAGCCTTGCTTTGTACCGTACTACCTTACTATTTTCATCTCTCTTTCGAACAAAAACCCACCTATGGCCAACAGGGCGAATGTGGGGAGGAGTTCGACAAACTGGTCCGAACACCTTCCTTTTGTTGAGAGATAATAATTCGGCAGTAATTGCCTGCTGGCAATCTTTCCAATCCGACCTTTTCTTGCAACCAACGAGCGTGTTAGGCTCAGGGTCAAGATCTATGATTGAGGCAATTTTCGTAGCAAAGTTAATGTCGACAACCACCGTTGCTCGGTTCAGGGACTCCCCCGTATAAATATAATTTATGGCCATTTCGTCATGGAGCGCATCCGGCGCTAACACTTGCTCTACCAAATTTCCCATTATGGGAGCAAGGTCCTTTAGATTTCCCGCGCCGATGTGTGCGCTCACATCTCCGCTGGGTGTTTCCCCTATGGGAAAGTTTAAGTCCGAAATTTCGTGCACTGAATTTTCCGTACTTGTGCCAGGTCTCGACTGGCTCCCCGTTTCACTTTGGGTACTTTGGCGACAAGCTGTAATAAATCTCTCTTATCCTTTTTCGTCGGGCGTCCCCGAGTACTTGGGATTTGAGAAGCCGGATCTCTCGTCCTTTTAGGCCTTTGGACGGGAGCGGGTATACCATCATTTTTCTTCGGTATTTCAACCCTTTCCGGTGCATTGCGCGCGTGCACATGCGATTTTGTCACAGTCTTTAAGTCACTAAAGTGGTCAGGCAGTTGATTTGCTAATGACTGCAAATCTATTATCTTTTGGACTTCTCTCTCAGCCTCAGCAGTGCACGGGTCATGAGCATGGATCCCCGTGGCTTGCCACGTGATTTCTCGACTTTTAGCATCAAGGGGTTGATTCTCTCCCCCTAAAGTCGGGAAAAGATCCTCGTCAAAAATGCAATCAACAAAACGGGCCGTGTGACAGTCACCTGTCATGGGGTCCAGATACCTGATTATGGACACAGTCTCATAACCAACGTATATCCCCGACTTACGGAGCGGGCCCATCGCCGATCGCTGAGGGGGTGGTATTGGTACATATACCTGGCAACCGAACCTACGAAGGTGGGAAATTTTCGGTGCCGACCCTTGCGCAAGCTGAACAGGAGAGTGGATGTTGTAGGCCGACGGTCTAAAGTTGATGAGATTGGCCGCGTGTAACACTGCATCGCCCCAACATGTAGTTGGTAAATTACAACCCTGAAGGAGCGATCGGGCAATGAATTTAATTCTTTTAATTAATGCCTCGGCAAGTCCATTTTGTGTATGAACATGCGGTACCGAGTGCTCAACTTTGATTCCCATTGCCATGCAATAATCATCGAACGCCTTTGAAGTAAATTCTCCGGCGTTGTCCACTCGAATAGACTTTATACGATAATCCGAGAAATTATTCCTCATTTGTATGATCAGTGAGATAAATTTTGCAAAGGCATGGTTCCGTGTTGACAGCAGGCAAACATTGGACCAGTTAGGGGAAGCATCAATGAGCACCATGAAGTACCGAAACGGCCCTGTGAGGGGCTGAATTGGACCGCATATGTCCCCTTGGATACGTTCCAAAAACGCGGGGATTTCATCCCTCACCTTGAGGGGCGATGGCCTAATGACTAACTTCCCCTTAGCGCATGCGGAGCACACGAAATCATCGGGATTCGGGAAGTTCTTCATGTTAACATTATGGCCATGCGAGTTATTAATTATATTTCTCATCATCCTAAGTCCGGGGTGGCCTAACCTATCGTGCCAGAGGCAGAAGAGTTCAGAGCTTCTAAAAACGGTCTTGAGGGTAGTGTATACAGGCGGTGCTACTATTTTAGTGTAGTATAGCCCTGTGTCGAACGAAGAAAGCCTTTCGATAACATGTTTACCATTTGCATCCCGCTTTGTGATAAGTAGGCACTCCTTGCCGTTCTCATCATCGGTCTCAGCATGAAAACCATTGGCGCGGATGTCTCTAAAGCTCAAAAGAGTACGAGTCGACTCCGGGTACAACAACGCATCATTAATGATCAAAGTTATTTCCATAGGAAGTATAGTAGTGGCTCGTGCGGAGCCAACTATGTGCGAACCGCAGCTGGCGATTGTCATAATACTTCTCGGAGATTTTTTAATAGACTCAAAGTACTTAGTTTCTCGTAAAATGGTATGTGTAGTTGTGCTATCGGCAAGGCACGTTTCTTCCATTCGGGCGCCACACGCGTTCTAAAATATGACATATAATTAATATAATGAGGAAGACGCTACATTAATAATAAATGACACATTCCAGAACATAACATACTATCATGTATAAAAAATGGAATAAATGAATAAATGTCATCCAATCGCCAAAGTAAATAATAAGTTTATGCTCTCATAGAGCTTACAACCAAATTGAATTTATTCGAATTTATTGTATCAAATCACGGAATCATGATAACCAAAGGGGTATGCTAAGTAGACTCGGTGAAGAAGCCATTGACCTCAGCTGCAATCTCCATACTAGTGAGCTGATCCTCCCTAGAAATCATCTTGGAGGCAGCATCAACATCTAGTTGCGGCACCGCCGAGGCGACCATGTGGTCAACCTCCATGGCAACGTTGGCGTCACTAGAGATAGCCAAAGCCGCCGCGATGGGCACCACGGGGGTCGCCGCGATGGGCGCAGCAGGGGGCGTAGAGATCATCACGGGTGCCGCCATGGGCGCCAGTGGTGCTCCCTCCTGAACCAAGGCGAGGTGCGTCTCACGCGCCTTCCGGGCCTTATATGCATGAACGACCTCCTGTGGTGCGCGACATTGGTGGGAGAAATGCTCCACCGAGCCACACCAAAAGCAGTCCTGAGGCCTCTGCCCCCCCCCTTGCCCGGCTTTTGCTGCTTAGCCGGGGCGGAGGGCTGAGGGCCCTTCTTCTTGCCCTTGCGGCCCCTCTTCTTCTGTTGAGGCTTGCGAACTTTGAGAGCATTCACCTCCTGGCGAGAACTCCCCCCAAGTGGTTGCGCGGCAAAGTTCTTTTTCAGAACCTCGTCATGCGCCTCTGCCACCTGGAGGACGTCAATCAACTCTGAATACCTCATGTAGTTGCCCTGGCGGTAGTTCCATGCGGACAGGACCGCGTCAGGGTGGAAAGTGGATAGGGTTTTCTCAATCTTCTGAGTGTCGGTAATCTGAGTACCACACATCTGAGGAGTCATACAAATCTGGTGTAGAGCCGAATTGTACTCCCCAACCGTCTTGAAGTCCGCAAACCTCAGACGGATCCACTCTGCCTCTACACGTGGCTTAACAGTGTACTTCAGCCGCTCAAACCGCTGCTTAAGAGCGGTCCAAAGGCCAGAAGCACTGCGCTCAGCCATATAGTCATCTTTCAGAGTAGGTGACAGGTGATGACAGAGAAAGTGCAGAGCCTGCGCATTCTCAGTTTCGAACTTGGGATCAGTGGCGGCCAGCTGGGCCCCCTTACCGATCGCCCTTAGGAGGGTTTTGCCCTGGAGAAAAATCTCACAGTCCGAAGCCCATGACAGGTAGTTCATCCTCGTCTGGGCCAACTTAGCAAACTCCTTGTGGACAATTTCGGCCATCTGCGATTTATGCAAAAATCATGAGATTGCAGCAGGAAATCTTTTGCACAAAGCGATGTTGATAAACTTATTCAATAAAAGGACGTTCCAATATTTAAAACATGCTATTATATGACTTACTAAATGATTAAGAGTGCTAAACAATTAATCTACAGCAGTAAAATCATATAATAATATCATGTTACAAAGGATAGCATGTTAAGCACATCTCGTATGTCAAAACTAGCCCAAAAATTGAATTCCCGAGGCATTTTTAAGTCCAAATACGTGTTTTCAGTGAAAACAGACAGTTCCAGGGGCTCCTACGCGAAATATTACAGCAGGAATATAATGCGTGTAAAAACATAAAACTATAGGGGCTAAAATGGAAAGAACCACACGCGCGCGCGCATTTTGGCTCAGCCCGATGCGATTGCGGGCCGAAAAAATGTTAGTGCGCACCAGCCGGCCCGTCCAGTGTTTTTTTTGTGGAAAGGAGACGACCTGGTATGCGGCAGCCCGCTGGGCCGGCCTGCTCAGGGCTTCGCTAGGGTTTCCCTAGCACCCGAGCGGCGGCTGCGGCTCACACGCACGCACGGCGTGGCCAGGCGGGCCATCGCCCGTACTCGCGGCGGCGGCGGCGGCCACACAGGGCACGGCCGGGCTGGCCAGTGCGCGTGCTCGCTGCTGCGGCAGCCACGGCGGCGGCTTGGCACAGTCATCTGGACGTCGGCCTTGGGATGGCAAAATCGTGCGTCTTTGGGACGTCACGACGCGTGTACGTCGGGTACAACGCGGCGGTGCCGTGCTCATCTGGAGTACGTGTAATCACCGTCTCCCTAGGGTGTAGTCAACAAATCTCTCTTGATACAAGAACATCGACATTGGTCGGCGACGTATTCGTCCGCTCGGTTCTTGGAAGAGAAATCCACACCATAGGTAGATTTATCCGAAAAAATAAACTAATCGCAAAAACGAAATTGCGGTAACGAGAGGAATCCATTTTTGCAAAAAGGGGATCGGATCTTATACCTCCGCGGGATCGACGAAAGCCTGCGTGATGCAGGCTTGACACAGGCTTGACGGAGAGTTGATGGAGCGAAGCGTGCTGATAATGTGTTCCGCAACTCCGCCGGCGAGTCCGGTCCGAGGTTGCGGAGCGAGGGCGAGCGTCGTAGACGAAGTAGTCGAAGTAGTCGAACACGCGAAAGTAAATGACACAGAGAGATATGGAGGAGACCAGCTTTATTAACCAATGATCAGAGATTACAATGATAGCTCCTCGTTGCTTTATATAGGGTTTTCAGGGTCAAGAGATAAGTACCCACTTGATGTAAAGTGGGGGAAACAGGAGGGGCTATCCCGTGCGATACGCACGAGGCTGCCGCCACCCCTGGGTGGCCCCGGTTTCCCAACAAAACTGACGGCGTGACGACCTGGCTAGCACGCGTCGTACTCAGGTCCGTTAGTCCCTCCGTCGACTCTAAAGAACGCTGCATGTAACGGTTGTCTCACGAAATCAAGCGGTGTGAAGTTTGATCAGGTCGCGTCTTCGGAGATGGCAAGCTTCTTGTCAAACAGTGTCAAAAAACGTCGTCGTATATTAAGTTAGGAAGGGAGTAAATTAGCATGCTCCACTGACGAGATGGCGCCAAAGCATCAGAAAGTTGGTACCGTCTGCTCAGACCGTTTGTGTCCCAAGCGTCGCAATCAGCTGCCGCGAGCCGTGACGACGGACGCGATTAGCCACGATCCGGGACGATCCATGACACTGTCTGCTACTGCGTATTTTGTTGCGAAACTCGCTGTCAACCACGTCTCGATCGTAATTACGTAACTCATTAAGCTGCCATGCGTGCACCATCCGTTATGCCTGTCACCCTCTCGGAACCTTCGACTAGGAGTACGCACGTGGCCGAGCAGAACTACTCACTCTAAACAAGTTGTCATAGCTGTTGTTTATCCATTTCCTTTTTGAACGTTGATTCTTCACGGCCACGGACAGCGTGGACTTTGTTGCAGCCAGCAGCTACAGCTTGTCCTCCAAGTACTCCAGTGCAGTGCAATGCAAGTTCTCTCCTTGTCTCCGTTGACACTGACAGGATATGACGAACTGGCCTGCGTCATGGCATAAACTCACCATGAACCCCTCGCGCGCCGCTTCTGATTCCGACCTATAAAAAGCTGCATCACACGCCGGCTCGTACCAACAGATAACCGGATCAACTAAATCCACTTTGCACTTGCTCACACGATCGATCACTAGTTCACTACGACGAACAAGTCGTCCCAAGGGGAGAAATGGGCTCGTGCGTCTCGCGCTCGCCGGCGTCGTCGGCGGTGGCGGGGTCAGGGCGGTCAGTGGCCACCAAGACCGCGAAGGTGGTGGACGTAGACGGCTCCATGGCGCAGTTCACGGCGCCCGTCACGGCGCGCGAGGCCCTGGATAGTGTCCAAGAGCGCCGCCCAGGCGCGTCGGTCTTCCTGTGCAGCTCCGACGAGCTCCGCTTCGACGTGCCCGCCCGCGCGCTTGCGGCAGACGAGGCGCTCCAGCCCGGGTGGCTCTACTTCGTGCTGCCCATGTCCACGCTCCGCCGCTCACTCTCCGGTCCGGAGATGGCCGCGCTCGCCGCCAGAGCAAGCTGGGCGCTGGCCTTCGCCAGCGGCGTTGCGTCACCCCCGCGGCGCAAGAACGGGGCCGGGGTGCCCGGCGCCAAAGGCAAGCGACGGAAGGCGGCGGCTCGTGTGTCGCCGCTAGTTGTCGCGGATGAGATCGCCGGAACAGACGGTGGATCGGATCATCACCATGTGTACGGCAAGTACGGCGGCGATGAGCCAGCGGCGAAGGCGTGGACGAGAAGTAGTTCAGGTGGAAGCCGCAGCAGCACTCGCCATCTTCGCCGTGCATCTGGCACCCCAACACTGAGCTCCATTTTGGAGGCCGATGATTTCTGAGCAACCCGGTATTGATTCAGCGGTTCGATTCTTAGGAGTGGTTAGCAACTTTTCTTGATTACCATGCATTAGTTTAGTTCAGTTATTTCGTCCAGTATGTTGAGTTGCTCGACCGGTGTATATACTGCATACGAGTTATATGCACAGCATGCTTGTTTCTTGATGTGTGCGTTTACAATCTGTATTGTGAAAACTCATATATATACAGATACCGACACTGCATGAAAGTACTACAATTTTGGACCTAGCATTCTGTTTAGATATCTGAATTCTGCATTGACGCTCTGATTTTGGTCGCTACAAGGTTAAACGATCTTTGGTCTCTAGTTCGTCTTCCTTTTTTTTGAAGGGCAAACCGTAGAACAATGGTCCTACGGTAATTTTCCATTAATAAAGAATAAAGTTTACAAATATATACAAAATTACAAAAAGAAATAAAGGAAAAGAGCAAAAGGAGCTAGTTTTTCGAATCAACCCATGCATGACCTTGGGATCATGGGGGAAACAGTTTCAGATAGCTTTGAGAGCTGCAATCATCAAAGATGAGCAGTAATCCATGCTTGAAGCCTGCCCAAGTGCTTGGCCTTTATTCTCTGTGCTGTAAAAGGAGCAGATCTTCTTTGAGCCTGAATTTCCAATAATTTACACTTGGAACTTCCGGTCTGAACACTTTTTCATTTCTCTGTGTCAATATATTCCAGCACCCTGAATAATGATGTCCATAGCAATTGGTGCTCGCAGGAGCAATTGAGCCAAATAAATATCATCATCATCATAGTAGGAGATTCCAGGCTTTTTATTGGGAATGATGCTGTTCCAGCAATCTTGTAAGAAAGCACAATCCCAAAAGAGATGTCTTAATGTTTCTTCAGCATGCTCATTACAGAAAACATAATCATAACAGTACAAGTGCATTTTTTTTCCTTTCAAAAAGATTTTTGGTATTGACCCTGTCATGAAGTAGAAGCCAGAAGAAGATTTTACGCCTCAATCTATTAAAGGCCTTCCACATACCATTGAACAGTTGATTGTCTTCTTGCCCGTGACAAAAGGATTTGTACATTTTAATGGAAGAGTACCTATTGGATTGTCCTATTCCTTGCCATGCATCTGTACTTTGGGGAGACCTCATCCTTGATTGGTCGAACCATTGAGGTTGCATTTAATGAGTTTTTGGGTAGATGTGGTATGTTAGAAAAAATTGATACAAATTTGGATTATGGTGTTTGATGTTTTGAATTTGAAATATTGTCGAATTATAGACCACAGTAGAATTTACATGTGCGAATTATTGAAGTGCTAAAACTTGACACATGTTATAGTATATGGCCGTGTGCATCACCTAATGCAGAGGCCGAGAGTCTTGACCTCTTTTCAAAAAAGAGAGAAAAATAATTGCGAGGATATTACATGGGAGGTGGTTGGAGTGCACACAAAATAACATTATCCCTAAGAGCAACTCTAGCAAATCCTCAAAGTTTAACTCCCAAATGACACTTATTGGAGAGCCCCAAAAAAACGTTCTAGGTATTGGAAGGTTGTGACCCAGCATTTTCCCTAAACTTAACTCCCATTTTTTTTCATTTACTAGTTCTCATCTCTTTCGGATATAAACACCATTTTCACACCATATTCTATTCAACCACTGACGTTTAAAAAGCCCAAAGTTCAGCAACATTTTAAATGCATAATTTTAAATTTTCACTTTCCACTTGAAGCCACACTCACGCAAGAATTCAACCAAAATACACCTCATATCATCCCAAAAAGGTTATGAAAACACCACATATATCATCAAAAGAAAGAACATACAACATACAACAAAGTGCATCACATCCCCATCCCACTACACCCAGCAAAGTGTCGACTCCAAAGCATCTCCGATGTCTTTCCAAGAATGAGCTCTCATTAGGCACTTTCCTAATCAACCATTCCACCTGCGTCCACAGACATGAACCTTGCATCTTGCCCCTTATTGTTCATTTCTCTCTTGTATAGTGCTTGGATGTAGTTTGAACCCTCCCCTCTTAGCGCTCCACTTGGATGTTAGAGTTCAATGTCACAAACACAACATGTGCACCATTTGCAACAATCTAGTATTGCACTCTAGTGGTGTAAGAGTCAACATTGTGTTCAATTGGAAGGAATCTTCACATTGTGTTGATAGTGCTCCTCAATGAGCCTCTAAAAGGTTTTCTTAGTTTGATAAGTGCCAATAGGTGCATCAAGATAGAGATTCATCCATGCCAAGAAGAAATGCCTCATCCTACTCTACCTTGTAATTGGACGCTCTTATATGTTCACCTTGTTTGCTGTTGGAGTCTTCGCCTTAGCAACTTCTTCCCCTTGTTTCACTTTCGCACTCTCATTTGCCACTGAGAAGACAATGCCATGGATACCAACATGTCATCCAACATGGTCTCTAAGGAATCAAAATCAGGTGCCCTTTGCGAACTATACGGGCATGTGCATGATCTCATAATAAACCAGTCCAATTCAACTTCAGAATTTTAAATTGCATACACCAATCACATAGTGACAATATCTATTTGCATTTCATCGCGAAAAACTGGAAAAGAAAACATTAAAAAAAACTCCCGGGAATTTAGTGCACCCTTTTGGGCACGTCCCATGAGTTATCAGCATGACAAAGTTTTTTCTCTGTTTCCCGGTCTTCAATGTATTTTCTCCTCTGCCCATTGATCACTTGATCAAACACTTTGTTGCTCCCTCCTGCTAAGCTAATGAAAATCGGCAATTTGTTGGCTAGTTCGAAAAAAAATTGGACGAGCACCTCATGCGTGCCGGAGCCAATGTCAAGATCAAACACATCAGAGGCCGAAGGGTTCTGCAGCTATGGAGTGGGAGGGCGCCTGAGGAGAGGTAAAGTAAGAGGTGTCCGATCTTCTTCGCCGCTGAAACGGTGCTCTTCAAGGGAGGTGTGTGTTGGGGAACGTTGCAGAAAACAGAAATTTTCCTACTCGTTTCACCAAGATCATCTAGGAGTTCATCTAGCAACGAGTCATTGGATGCATCTACGTACCTTGTAGATCGCGAGCGGAAGCGTTCAAAGAACGGGGATGATGTAGTCGAACACGACGTGATTCGAATCACCGGAGATCCTAGCACCGAACGGACGGCACCTCCGCGTTCAACACACGTACGGAACAGCCACGTCTCCTCCTTCTTGATCCAGCAAGGGAGGGAGGAGAGGTTGAGGGAGATGGCACCAGCAGCAGCACGACGGCGTGGTGTTGATGGAGCTGCAGTACTCCGGTAGAGCTTCGCTAAGCACTATGGAGGTTGAGGAGGTGTTGGGGAGGGAGAAGGAGGCAACCCAAGGCCAAGGACTCAAGGTATGAAGTCCCTCCTCTCCCCCACTATATATAGGGGTGCCAAGGGGGGTGGCCGGCCCTAGGAGATCCAATCTCCTAGGGGGTGCGGCGGCCTAGGGGGGTTTCCCTCCCCCCAAGGCACCTAGGAGGTGCCTTCCACTAGTAGGACTCCTCCCCCTTGGAAACCCTAGGCGCATGGGCCTTGTGGGGCTGGTGCCCTTGGCCCATTAGGCCAAGGCGCACCCCCTTACAGCCCATGTGGCCCCCCGGGACAGGTGGCCCCACCCGGTGGACCCCCGGGACCCCTCCGGTGGTCCCGGTACAATACCGATAACCCCGAAACTTGTCCCGATGCCCGAAACAGGACTTCCCATATATAAATCTTTACCTCCGGACCATTCCGGAACTCCTCGTGACGTCCGGGATCTCATCCGGGACTCCGAACAACATTCGGGTTACTGCATATACATATCCCTACAACCCTAGCGTAACCGAACCTTAAGTGTGTAGACCCTACGGGTTCGGGAGACAAGCAGACATGACCGAGACGACTCTCCGGTCAATAACCAACAGCGGGATCTGGATACCCATGCTGGCTCCCACATGCTCCACGATGATCTCATCGGATGAACCACGATGTCGAGGATTCAATCAACCCCGTACGCTATTCCCTTTGTCTATCGATATGTTACTTGCCCGAGATTCGATCGTCGGTATCCCAATACCTCGTTCAATCTCGTTACCGGCAAGTCACTTTACTCGTACCGTAATGCATGATCCCGTGACCAGACACTTGGTCACTCTGAGCTCATTATGATGATGCATTACCGAGTGGGCCCAGTGATACCTCTCCGTCATACGGAGTGACAAATCCCAGTCTTGATCCATGTCACCCAACAGACACTTTCGGAGATACCCGTAGTCTACCTTTATAGTCACCCAGTTACGTTGTGACGTTTGGCATACCCAAAGCACTCCTACAGTATCCGGGAGTTACACGATCTCATGGTCTAAGGAAAAGATACTTTGACATTGGAAAACTCTAGCAAACGAACTATACGATCTTGTGCTATGTTTAGGATTGGGACTTGTCCATCACATCATTCTCCCAATGATGTGATCTCGTTATCAATGACATCCAGTGTCCATAGTCAGGAAACCATGACTATCTGTTGATCAACGAGCTAGTCAACTAGAGGCTCACTAGGGACATGTTGGTGTCTGTTATTCACACATGTATTACGATTTCCGGATAACACAATTATAGCATGAATAAAGACAATTATCATGAACAAGGAAATATAATAATAATGCTTTTATTATTGCCTCTAGGGCATATTTCCAACAGTCTCCCACTTGCACTAGAGTCAATAATCTAGTTACATTGTGATGAATCGAACACCCATGGAATTCTGGTGTTGATCATGTTTTGCTCTAGGGAGAGGTTTAGTCAACGGATCTGCTACATTCAGGTCCGTATGCACTTTACAAATCTCTATGTCTCCATCTTGAACATTTTCACGAATGGAGTTGAAACGACGCTTGATGTGCCTTGTCTTCTTGTGAAACCTGGGCTCCTTGGCAAGTGCAATAGCTCCAGTGTTGTCACAGAAGAGCTTGATCGGCCCGGACGCATTGGGTATGACTCCTAGGTCGGTGATGAACTCCTTCACCCATATTGCTTCATGTGCTGCCTCCGAGGCTGCCATGTACTCCGCTTCACATGTAGATCCCGCCACGACGCTTTGCTTGCAACTGCACCAGCTTACTGCCCCACCATTCAAAATATACACGTATCCGGTTTGTGACTTAGAGTCATCCAGATCTGTGTCAAAGCTAGCGTCGACGTAACCCTTTACGACGAGCTCTTCGTCACCTCCATAAACGAGAAACATTTCCTTAGTCCTTTTCAGGTACTTCAGGATATTCTTGACCGCTGTCCAGTGTTCCTTGCCGGGATTACTTTGGTACCTTCCTACCAAACTGACGGCAAGGTTAACATCAGGTCTGGTACACAGCATGGCATACATAATAGAACCTATGGCTGAGGCATAGGGGATGACGCTCATCTCTTCTATATCTTCTGCCGTAGTCGGACATTGAGCTGAGCTCAATTTCATACCTTGTAACACAGGCAAGAACCCCTTCTTGGATTGATCCATATTGAACTTCTTCAATATCTTATCAAGGTATGTGCTTTGTGAAAGACCTATGAGGCGTCTCGATCTATCTCTATAGATTTTGATGCCTAATATATAAGCAGCTTCTCCAAGGTCCTTCATTGAAAAACTTTTATTCAAATAGGCCTTGATGCTGTCCAAGAGTTCTATATCATTTCCCATCAAAAGTATGTCATCTACATATAATATGAGAAATGCTACAGAGCTCCCACTCACTTTCTTGTAAACGCAGGCTTCTCCATAAGTCTGTGTAAACCCAAACGCTTTGATCATCTCATCAAAGCGAATGTTCCAACTCCGAGATGCTTGCACCAGCCCATAAATCGAGCGTTGGAGCTTGCACACTTTGTCAGCATTCTTAGGATCGACAAAACCTTCCGGCTGCATCATATACAATTCTTCCTTAAGGAAACCATTAAGGAATGCCGTTTTGACGTCCATTTGCCATATTTCGTAATCATAGAATGCGGCAATTGCTAACATGATTCGGACGGACTTCAGCTTCGCTACCGGTGAGAAAGTCTCATCGTAGTCAACCCCTTGAACTTGTCGATAACCCTTAGCGACAAGCCAAGCTTTATAGATGGTCACATTACCATCCGCGTCTGTCTTCTTCTTAAAGATCCATTTATTTTCTATGGCTCGCCGTTCAACGGGCAAGTCAGTCAAAGTCCATACTTCGTTTTCATACATGGATCCTATCTCGGATTTCATGGCTTCTAGCCATTTGTCGGAATCCGGGCCCGCCATCGCTTCTTCATAGTTCGAAGGTTCACCGTTGTCTAACAACATGATTTCCAAGACAGGGTTGCCGTACCACTCTGGTGCGGAACGTGTCCTTGTGGACCTTCGAATTTCAGTAGAAGCTTGATCAGAAGTATCTTGATCATTATCATTAACTTCCTCTCTAGTCGGTGCTGGCTCCTCAGGAACATTTTCTTGAGTTGCGCTATTTTCCGGTTCAAGAGGCAATACTTCATCAAGCTCTACTTTCCTCCCACTTACTTCTTTCGAGAGAAATTCTTTCTCCAGAAAGGACCCATTCTTGGCAACAAAGATCTTGCCTTCGGATCTAAGGTAGAAGGTGTACCCAATAGTTTCTTTTGGGTACCCTATGAAGACGCATTTTTCCGATTTGGGTTCGAGCTTTTCAGGTTGAAGTTTCTTGACATAAGCATCGCATCCCCAAACTTTTAGAAACGACAGCTTAGGTTTCTTCCCAAACCATAATTCATACGGTGTCGTCTTAACGAATTTCGACGGAGCCCTATTTAAAGTGAATGCGGCAGTCTCTAAAGCATAGCCCCAAAAGGAAAGCGGTAAATTGGTAAGAGACATCATAGATCGCACCATATCTAACAGAGTGCGATTACGACGTTCGGACACACCATTACGCTGAGGTGTTCCAGGCGGCGTGAGTTGTGAAACTATTCCACATTAAGTGTGCCCCAAACTTGTGACTCAAGTATTCTCCTCCACGATCTGATCGTAGAAACTTGATTTTCCTGTCACGTTGATTTTCAACCTCACTCTGAAATTCCTTGAACTTTTCAAAGGTTTCAGACTTGTGTTTCATTAAGTAGATATACCCATACCTACTTAAATCATCAGTGAGGGTGAGAACATAACGATAGCCACCGCGAGCCTCAACACTCATTGGACCGCACACATCGGTATGTATGATTTCCAATAAGTCGGTTGCTCGCTCCATTGTTCCTGAGAACGGAGTCTTGGTCATTTTACCCATAAGGCATGGTTCGCACGTGTCAAATGATTCATAATCAAGAGACTCTAAAAGTCCATCAGCATGGAGCTTCTTCATGCGTTTGACACCTATGTGACCAAGGCGGCAGTGCCACAAGTATGTGGGACTATCATTATCAACTTTACTTCTTTTGGTACTCACATTATGAATATGTGTAGCATCGAGTTCGAGATTCATAAGGAATAAACCATTCACCATAGGAGCATGACCATAAAACATATCTCTCATAAAAATGGAACAACCATTATTCTCAGATTTAAAAGAGTAGCCATCTCGAATTAAACGAGATCCCGATACAATGTTCATGCTCAAAGCTGGCACTAAATAACAATTATTAAGGTTTAAAACTAATCCCGAAGGGAGATGGAGAGGTAGCGTGCCGACGGCGATCACATTGACCTTGGAACCATTCCCGACGCGCATCGTCACCTCGTCCTTTGCCAGTTTCCGCTTATTCCGCAGCCCCTGCTTTGAGTTACAAATGTGAGCAACTGCACCGGTATCAAATACCCAGGAGCCACTACGGGCACTAGTAAGGTACACATCAATTACATGTATATCACATATACCTTTGGTTTTGCCGGCCTTCTTATCCGCTAAGTACTTAGGGCAGTTCCGCTTCCAGTGACCGCTTCCCTTGCAATAAAAGCACTCAGTCTCGGGCTTGGGTCCATTCTTTGGCTTCTTCCCGGCAGCTTGCTTGCCGGGCGCGGCAACCTCCTTGCCGTCCTTCTTGAAGTTCTTTTTACCCTTGCCTTTCTTGAACTTAGTGGTTTTATTGACCATCAACACTTGATGTTCCTTTCTGACTTCTACCTCTGCTGATTTCAGCATAGCAAATACTTCAGGAATGGTCTTTTCCATCCCCTGCATATTGAAGTTCATCACAAAGCTCTTGTAGCTTGGTGGAAGCGACTGGAGGATTCTGTCAATGACCGCATCATCCGGGAGATTAACTCCCAGCTAAGTCAAGCGGTTATGCAACCCAGACATAGTGAGTATGTGCTCACTGACAGAACTGTTTTCCTCCATCTTACAGCTGAAGAATTTGTCGGAGACTTCATATCTCTCGACCCGGGCATGAGCTTGGAAAACCATTTTCAGCTCTTCGAACATCTCATATGCTCCATGTCTCTCAAAACGCTTTTGGAGCCCCGGCTCTAGGCTGTAAAGCATGCCGCACTGAACGAGGGAGTAGTCATCGAAACGTGCCTGCCAAGCGTTCATAACATCTTGTTCTACAGGGAGAACGGGTGCGTCACCAAGCGGTGCTTGTAGGACATAATCTTTCTTGGCAGCTATGAGGATGATCCTCAGGTTCCGGACCCAGTCCGTATAGTTGCTGCCATCGTCTTTCAGCTTAGTTTTCTCTAGGAACGCGTTGAAGTTGAGGACTACGTTGGCCATTTGATCTACAAGACATATTGCAAAGATTTTAGACTAAGTTCATGATAATTAAGTTCAACTAATCAAATTATTAGTGAACTCCCACTTAGATTAGACATCCCTCTAGTCATCTAAGTATTACATGATCCGAGTTAAACTAGACCGTGTCCGATCATCACGTGAGACGGACTAGTCAACATCGGTGAACATCTTCATGTTGATCGTATCTTCTATACGACTCATGCTCGACCTTTCGGTCTTCTGTGTTCCGAGGCCATGTCTGTACATGCTAGGCTCGTCAATTCAACCTAAGTGTTTGCATGTGTAAATCTGTCTTACACCCGTTGTATGTGAACGTCTGAATAAAACACCCGATCATCACGTGGTGTTTTGAAACAGCGAACTGTCGCAACGGTGCACAGTTAGGGGGAACACTTCTTGAATTTTATTGTGAGGGATCATCTTATTTACTACCGTCGTTCTAAGTAAACAAGATGCAAAACATGATAAACATCACATGCAATCAAATAATAAACGTGACATGATATGGCCATTTTCACATAGCTCCTTTGATCTCCATCTTGGGGCTCCGTGATCATCTTGTCACCGGCTTGACACCATGATCTCCATCATCATGATCTCCATCATCGTGTCTCCATGAAGTTGCTCGCCAACTATTACTTCTACTACTATGGCTAACGCGTTTAGCAATAAAGTAAAGTAATTTACATGGCGTTTCTCGATGACACGCAGGTCATTAAAAGAATAAAGACAACTCCTATGGCTCCTGCCGGTTGTCATACTCATCGACATGCAAGTCGTGAATCCTATTACAATAGCATGAACATCTCATACATCACATATAGATCATTCATCATTCATCACAACTTTGGCCATATCATATCACAAACCACTTGCTGCAAAAACAAGTTAGACGTCCTCTAATTGTTGTTGCAAGTTTTTACGTGGCTGAATTAGGGTTCTAGCAAGAACGTTTTCTTACCTACGTTAAAGCCACAACATGATTTGTCAACTTCTATTTACCCTTCATAAGGACCTTGTTCATCGATTCCGCTCCAACTAAAGTAGGAGAGACAGACACCCGCCAGCCACCTTATGCAACTAGTGCATGTTAGTCGGTGGAACCGGTCTCACGTAAGCGTACGTGTAAGGTTGGTCCGGGCCGCTTCATCCCACAATACCGCTGAAGCAAGAAAGGACTAGTAACGGCAAGAAAGTTGACAAATCTACGCCCACAACAAATTGTGTTCTACTCGCGCAAGAAGAACTACGCATAGACCTAGCTCATGATGCCACTGTTGGGGAACGTTGCAGAAAACAGAAATTTTCCTACTCGTTTCACCAAGATCATCTAGGAGTTCATCTAGCAACGAGTCATTGGATGCATCTACGTACCTTGTAGATCGCGAGCGGAAGCGTTCAAAGAACGGGGATGATGTAGTCGAACACGACGTGATTCGAATAACCGGAGATCCTAGCACCGAACGGACGGCACCTCCGCGTTCAACACACGTACGGAACAGCCACGTCTCCTCCTTCTTGATCCAGCAAGGGAGGGAGGAGAGGTTGAGGGAGATGGCACCAGCAGCAGCACGACGGCGTGGTGTTGATGGAGCTGCAGTACTCCGGCAGAGCTTCGCTAAGCACTATGGAGGTTGAGGAGGTGTTGGGGAGGGAGAAGGAGGCAACCCAAGGCCAAGGACTCAAGGTATGAAGTCCCTCCTCTCCCCCACTATATATAGGGGTGCCAAGGGGGGTGGCCGGCCCTAGGAGATCCAATCTCCTAGGGGGTGCGGCGGCCTAGGGGGGTTTCCCTCCCCCCCAAGGCACCTAGGAGGTGCCTTCCACTAGTAGGACTCCTCCCCCTTGGAAACCCTAGGCGCATGGGCCTTGTGGGGCTGGTGCCCTTGGCCCATTAGGCCAAGGCGCACCCCCTTACAGCCCATGTGGCCCCCCGGGACAGGTGGCCCCACCCGGTGGACCCCCGGGACCCCTCCGGTGGTCCCGGTACAATACCGATAACCCCGAAACTTGTCCCGATGCCCGAAACAGGACTTCCCATATATAAATCTTTACCTCCGGACCATTCCGGAACTCCTCGTGACGTCCGGGATCTCATCCGGGACTCCGAACAACATCCGGGTTACTGCATATACATATCCCTACAACCCTAGCGTAACCGAACCTTAAGTGTGTAGACCCTACGGGTTCGGGAGACAAGCAGACATGACCGAGACGACTCTCCGGTCAATAACCAACAGCGGGATCTGGATACCCATGTTGGCTCCCACATGCTCCACGATGATCTCATCGGATGAACCACGATGTCGAGGATTCTATCAACCCCGTACGCTATTCCCTTTGTCCATCGATATGTTACTTGCCCGAGATTCGATCGTCGGTATCCCAATACCTCGTTCAATCTCGTTACCGGCAAGTCACTTTACTCGTACCGTAATGCATGATCCCGTGACCAGACACTTGGTCACTCTGAGCTCATTATGATGATGCATTACCGAGTGGGCCCAGTGATACCTCTCCGTCATACGGAGTGACAAATCCCAGTCTTGATCCATGTCACCCAACAGACACTTTCAGAGATACCCGTAGTCTACCTTTATAGTCACCCAGTTACGTTGTGACGTTTGGCATACCCAAAGCACTCCTACGGTATCCGGGAGTTACACGATCTCATGGTCTAAGGAAAAGATACTTTGACATTGCAAAACTCTAGCAAACGAACTATACGATCTTGTGCTATGTTTAGGATTGGGTCTTGTCCATCACATCATTCTCCTAATGATGTGATCTCGTTATCAATGACATCCAGTGTCCATAGTCAGGAAATCATGACTATCTGTTGATCAACGAGCTAGTCAACTAGAGGCTCACTAGGGACATGTTGATGTCTATTATTCACACATGTATTACGATTTCCAGATAACACAATTATAGCATGAATAAAGACAATTATCATGAACAAGGAAATATAATAATAATGCTTTTATTATTGCCTCTAGGGCATATTTCCAACAGTGTGAGCGCCACCGGGGGCAAGGCAGAGGTGGCGGTGCAGTGGCAAGAGTAGGGTGTCGCGTGCCCACGGTGGCCACGGCAGCGGCGCCAGATGGCCGCGACATATAGTCGACGGCAGTCGGCAGGACCACCTTGCTGTTGAGGAACGTTGCAGAAAACAAAAATTTTCCTACTCGTTTCACCAAGATCATCTAGGAGTTCATCTAGCAACGAGTGATTAGATGCATCTACATACCTTTGTAGATCGCGAGCGGAAGCGTTCAAAAGAACGGTGATGATGTAGTCGTATTCGACGTGATCCAAATCACCGATGACCAGCGCCGAACGGACGGCACCTCCTCGTTCAACATACGTACGGAACAGCCACGTCTCCTCCTTCTTGATCCAGCAAGGGAGGGAGGAGAGGTTGAGGGAGATGGCACCAACAGCAGCACGACGGCGTGGTGTTGATGGAGCTGCAGTACTCCGGCAGAGCTTCGCTAAGCACTATGGAGGTGGAGGAGGTGTTGGGGAGGGAGAAGGAGGCAACCAAAGGCCAAGGCGTTCAGGTATGAAGTCCCTCCTCTCCCCCACTATATATAGGAGGGCCAAGGGGGGTGGCCGGCCCTAGGAGATCCAATCTCCTAGGGGGTGCGGCGGCCAAGGGGGGTTTCCCTCCCCCACAAGGCACCTAGGAGGTGCCTTCCCCTCCTAGGACTCTTCCCCTTTCAAACCCTAGGCGCATGGGCCTATGTGGGGCTGGTGCCCTTGGCCCATGTAGGCCAAGGCGCACCCCCTACAGCCCATGTGGCCCCCCGGGACAGGTGGACCCACCCGGTGGACCCCCGGGACCCTTCCGGTGGTCCCGGTACAATACCGATAACCCCGAAACTTGTCCCGATGCCCGAAACAGGACTTCCCATATATAAATCTTTACCTCCGGACCATTCCGTAACTCCTCGTGACGTCCGGGATCTCATCCGGGACACCGAACAACATTCGGGTTACTGCATATACATATCCCTACAACCCTAGCGTAACTGAACCTTAAGTGTGTAGACCCTACGGGTTCGGGAGACAAGCAGACATGACCGAGACGACTCTCCGGTCAATAACCAACAGCGGGATCTGGATACCCATGTTGGATCCCACATGCTCCACGATGATCTCATCGGATGAACCACGATGTCGAGGATTCTATCAACCCCGTACACTATTCCCTTTGTCTATCGATATGTTACTTGCCCGAGATTCGACCGTCGGTATCCCAATACCTCGTTCAATCTCGTTACCGGCAAGTCACTTTACTCGTACCGTAATGCATGATCCCGTGACCAGACACTTGGTCACTCTGAGCTCATTATGATGATGCATTACCGAGTGGGCCCAGTGATACCTCTCCGTCATACGGAGTGACAAATCCCAGTCTTGATCCATGTCACCCAACAGACACTTTCGGAGATACCCGTAGTCTACCTTTATAGTCACCCAGTTACGTTGTGACGTTTGGCATACCCAAAGCACTCCTACGGTATCCGGGAGTTACACGATCTCATGGTCTAAGGAAAAGATACTTGACATTGGAAAACTCTAGCAAACGAACTTATACGATCTTGTGCTATGTTTAGGATTGGGTCTTGTCCATCACATCATTCTCCTAATGATGTGATCTCGTTATCAATGACATCCAGTGTCCATAGTCAGGAAACCATGACTATCTGTTGATCAACGAGCTAGTCAACTAGAGGCTCACTAGGGACATGTTGATGTCTGTTATTCACACATGTATTACGATTTTCGGATAACACAATTATAGCATGAATAAAGACAATTATCATGAACAAGGAAATATAATAATAATGCTTTTATTATTGCCTCTAGGGCATATTTCCAACAGTCTCCCACTTGCACTAGAGTCAATAATCTAGTTACATTGTGATGAATCGAACACCCATGGAATTCTGGTGTTGATCATGTTTTGCTCTAGGGAGAGGTTTAGTCAACGGATCTGCTACATTCAGGTCCGTATGTACTTTACAAATCTCTATGTCTCCATCTTGAACATTTTCACGAATGGAGTTGAAGCGATGCTTGATGTGCCTTGTCTTCTTGTGAAACCTGGGCTCCTTGGCAAGTGCAATAGCTCCAGTGTTATCACAGAAGAGCTTGATCGGCCCCGACGCATTGGGTATGACTCCTAGGTCGGTGATGAACTCCTTCACCCATATTGCTTCATGCGCTGCCTCCGAGGCTGCCATGTACTCTGCTTCACATGTAGATCCCGCCACGACGCTTTGCTTGCAACTGCACCAGCTTACTGCCCCACCATTCAAAATATACACGTATCCGGTGTGTGACTTAGAGTCATCCAGATCTGTGTCGAAGCTAGCGTCGACGTAACCCTTTACGACGAGCTCTTCGTCACCTCCATAAACGAGAAACATTTCCTTAGTCCTTTTCAGGTACTTCAGGATATTCTTGACCGCTGTCCAGTGTTCCTTGCCGGGATTACTTTGGTACCTTCCTACCAAACTGACGGCAAGGTTAACATCATGTCTGGTACACAGCATGGCATACATAATAGAACCTATGGCTGAGGCATAGGGGATGACGCTCATCTCTTCTATATCTTCTGCCGTGGTCGGACATTGAGCTGAGCTCAATTTCATACCTTGCAACACAGGCAAGAACCCCTTCTTGGATTGATCCATATTGAACTTCTTCAATATCTTATCAAGGTATGTGCTTTGTGAAAGACCTATGAGGCGTCTCGATCTATCTCTATAGATTTTGATGCCTAATATATAAGCAGCTTCTCCAAGGTCCTTCATTGAAAAACTTTTATTCAAGTAGGCCTTGATGTTGTCCAAGTGTTCTATATCATTTCCCATCAAAAGTATGTCATCTACATATAATATGAGAAATGCTACAGAGCTCCCACTCACTTTCTTGTAAACGCAGGCTTCTCCATAAGTCTGTGTAAACTCAAACGCTTTGATCATCTCATCAAAGCGAATGTTCCAACTCCGAGATGCTTGCACCAGCCCATAAATCGAGCGTTGGAGCTTGCACACTTTGTCAGCATTCTTAGGATCGACAAAACCTTCCGGCTGCATCATATACAATTCTTCCTTAAGGAAACCATTAAGGAATGTCGTTTTGACGTCCATTTGCCATATTTCGTAATCATAGAATGCGGCAATTGCTAACACGATTCGGACGGACATCAGCTTCGCTATTGGTGAGAAAGTCTCATCGTAGTCAACCCCTTGAACTTGTCGATAACCCTTAGCGACAAGCCGAGCTTTATAGATGGTCACATTACCATCCGCGTCTGTCTTCCTCTTAAAGATCCATTTATTTTCTATGGCTCGCCGCTCAACGGGCAAGTCAGTCAAAGTCCATACTTTGTTTTCATACATGGATCCTATCTCGGATTTCATGGCTTCTAGCCATTTGTCAGAATCCGGGCCCGCCATCGCTTCTTCATAGTTCGAAGGTTCACCGTTGTCTAACAGCATGATTTCCAAGACAGGGTTGCCGTACCACTCTGGTGCGGAACGTGTCCTTGTGGACCTTCGAATTTCAGTAGGGGCTTGATCAGAAGTATCTTGATCATTTTCATTAACTTCCTCTCTAGTCGGTGCAGGCACCTCAGGAACATTTTCTTGAGTTGCGCCATTTTCCGGTTCAAGAGGTAATACTTCATCAAGCTCTACTTTCCTCCCACTTACTTCTTTCGAGAGAAACTCTTTCTCCAGAAAGGACCCATTCTTGGCAACAAAGATCTTGCCTTCGGATCTGAGGTAGAAGGTGTACCCAATAGTTTTTTTTGGGTATCCTATGAAGACGCATTTTTCCGACTTGGGTTCGAGCTTTTCAGGTTGAAGTTTCTTGACATAAGCATCGCATCCCCAAACTTTTAGAAACGACAGCTTAGGTTTCTTCCCAAACCATAATTCATACGGTGTCGTCTCAACGGATTTCGACGGAGCCCTATTTAAAGTGAATGCGGCAATCTCTAAAGCATAGCCCCAAAAAGAAAGCGGTAAATCGGTAAGAGACATCATAGATCGCACCATATCTAACAGAGTGCGATTACGACGTTCGGACACACCATTACGCTGAGGTGTTCCAGGCGGCGTGAGTTGTGAAACTATTCCACATTTTCTTAAGTGTGCCCCAAACTCGTGACTCAAGTATTCTCCTCCACGATCTGATCGTAGAAACTTGATTTTCCTGTCACGTTGATTTTCAACCTCACTCTGAAATTTCTTGAACTTTTCAAAGGTTTCAGACTTGTGTTTCATTAAGTAGATATACACATACCTACTTAAATCATCAGTGAGGGTGAGAACATAACGATAGCCACCGCGAGCCTCAACACTCATCGGACCGCACACATCAGTATGTATGATTTCCAATAAGTCGGTTGCTCGCTCCATTGTTCCTGAGAACGGAGTCTTGGTCATTTTACCCATAAGGCATGGTTCGCACATGTCAAATGATTCATAATCAAGAGACTCTAAAAGTCCATCAGCATGGAGCTTCTTCATGCGTTTGACACCTATGTGACCAAGGCGGCAGTGCCACAGGTATGTGGGACTATCATTATCAACCTTACTTCTTTTGGCACTCACATTATGAACATGTGTAGCATCACGTTCGAGATTCATAAAGAATAAACCATTCACCATAGGAGCATGACCATAAAACATATCTCTCATAAAAATGGAACAACCATTATTCTCAGATTTAAAAGAGTAGCCATCTCGAATTAAACGAGATCCCGATACAATGTTCATGCTCAAAGCTGGCACTAAATAACAATTATTAAGGTTTAAAACTAATCCCGAAGGGAGATGCAGAGGTAGCGTGCCGACGGCGATCACATTGACCTTGGAACCATTCCCGACGCGCATCGTCACCTCGTCCTTTGCTAGTTTCCACTTATTCCGCAGCCCCTGCTTTGAGTTACAAATGTGAGCAACTGCACCGGTATCAAATACCCAGGAGCCACTACGGGCACTAGTAAGGTACACATCAATTACATGTATATCACATATACCTTTCGTTTTGCCGGCCTTCTTATCCGCTAAGTACTTAGGGCAGGTCCGCTTCCAGTGACCGCTTCCCTTGCAATAAAAGCACTCAGTCTCAGGCTTGGGTCCATTCTTTGGCTTCTTCCCGGCAGCTTGCTTGCCGGGCGCGGCAACCTCCTTGCCGTCCTTCTTGAAGTTCTTTTTACCCTTGCCTTTCTTGAACTTAGTGGTTTTATTGACCATCAACACTTGATGTTCCTTCCTGACTTCTACCTCTGCTGATTTTAGCATAGCAAATACTTCAGGAATGGTCTTTTCCATCCCTTGCATATTGAAGTTCATCACAAAGCTCTTGTAGCTTGGTGGAAGCGACTGGAGGATTCTGTCAATGACCGCATCATCCGGGAGATTAACTCCCAGCTGAGTCAAGCGGTTATGCAACCCAGACATAGTGAGTATGTGCTCACTGACAGAACTGTTTTCCTCCATCTTATAGCTGAAGAATTTGTCGGAGACTTCATATCTCTCGACCCGGGCATGAGCTTGGAAAACCATTTTCAGCTCTTCGAACATCTCATATGCTCCATGTCTCTCAAAACGCTTTTGGAGCCCCGGCTCTAGGCTGTAAAGCATGCCGCACTGAACGAGGGAGTAGTCATCGAAACGTGCCTGCCAAGCGTTCATAACATCTTGTTCTGCAGGGAGAACGGGTGCGTCACCAAGCGGTGCTTGTAGGACATAATCTTTCTTGGCAGCTATGAGGATGATCCTCAGGTTCCGGACCCAGTCCGTATAGTTGCTGCCATCGTCTTTCAGCTTAGTTTTCTCTAGGAACGCGTTGAAGTTGAGGACTACGTTGGCCATTTGATCTACAAGACATATTGCAAAGATTTTAGACTAAGTTCATGATAAGTAAGTTCAACTAATCAAATTATTAGTGAACTCCCACTTAGATTAGACATCCCTCTAGTCATCTAAGTATTACATGATCCGAGTTAAACTAGACCGTGTCCGATCATCACGTGAGACGGACTAGTCAACATCGGTGAACATCTTCATGTTGATCGTATCTTCTATACGACTCATGCTCGACCTTTCGGTCTTCTGTGTTCCGAGGCCATGTCTGTACATGCTAGGCTCGTCAAGTCAACCTAAGTGTTTGCATGTGTAAATCTGTCTTACACCCGTTGTATGTGAACGTCTGAATAAAACACCCGATCATCACGTGGTGTTTTGAAACAGCGAACTGTCGCAACGGTGCACAGTTAGGGGGAACACTTCTTGAATTTTATTGTGAGGGATCATCTTATTTACTACCGTCGTTCTAAGTAAACAAGATGCAAAACATGATAAACATCACATGCAATCAAATAATAAACGTGACATGATATGGCCATTTTCACATAGCTCCTTTGATCTCCATCTTGGGGCTCCGTGATCATCTTGTCACCGGCTTGACACCATGATCTCCATCATCATGATCTCCATCATCGTGTCTCCATGAAGTTGCTCGCCAACTATTACTTCTACTACCATGGCTAACGCGTTTAGCAATAAAGTAAAGTAATTTACATGGCGTTTCTCGATGACACGCAGGTCATTAAAAGAATAAAGACAACTCCTATGGCTCCTGCCGGTTGTCATACTCATCGACATGCAAGTCGTGAATCCTATTACAATAGCATGAACATCTCATACATCACATATAGATCATTCATCATTCATCACAACTTTGGCCATATCATATCACAAACCACTTGCTGCAAAAACAAGTTAGACGTCCTCTAATTGTTGTTGCAAGTTTTACGTGGCTGAATTAGGGTTCTAGCAAGAACGTTTTCTTACCTACGTTAAAGCCACAACGTGATTTGTCAACTTCTATTTACCCTTCATAAGGACCCTGTTCATCGATTCCGCTCCAACTAAAGTGGGAGAGACAGACACCCGCCAGCCACCTTATGCAACTAGTGCATGTTAGTCGGTGGAACCGGTCTCACGTAAGCGTACGTGTAAGGTTGGTCCGGGCCGCTTCATCCCACAATACCGCTGAAGCAAGAAAGGACTAGTAACGGCAAGAAAGTTGACAAATCTACGCCCACAACAAATTGTGCTCTACTCGCGCAAGAAGAACTACGCATAGACCTAGCTCATGATGCCACTGTTGGGGAACGTTGCAGAAAACAAAAATTTTCCTACTCGTTTCACCAAGATCATCTAGGAGTTCATCTAGCAACGAGTGATTAGATGCATCTACATACCTTTGTAGATCGCGAGCGGAAGCGTTCAAAAGAACGGTGATGATGTAGTCGTACTCGACGTGATCCAAATCACCGATGACCAGCGCCGAACGGACGGCACCTCCGCATTCAACATACGTACGGAACAGCCACGTCTCCTCCTTCTTGATCCAGCAAGGGAGGGAGGAGAGGTTGAGGGAGATGGCACCAATAGCAGCACGACGGCGTGGTGTTGATGGAGCTGCAGTACTCCGGCAGAGCTTCGCTAAGCACTATGGAGGTGGAGGAGGTGTTGGGGAGGGAGAAGGAGGCAACCAAAGGCCAAGGCGTTCAGGTATGAAGTCCCTCCTCTCCCCCACTATATATAGGAGGGCCAAGGGGGGGTGGCCGGCCCTAGGAGATCCAATCTCCTAGGGGGTGCGGCGGCCAAGGGGGGTTTCCCTCCCCCCCCAAGGCACCTAGGAGGTGCCTTCCCCTCCTAGGACTCTTCCCCTTTCAAACCCTAGGCGCATGGGCCTATGTGGGGCTGGTGCCCTTGGCCCATGTAGGCCAAGGCGCACCCCCTACAGCCCATGTGGCCCCCCGGGACAGGTGGACCCACCCGGTGGACCCCCGGGACCCTTCCGGTGGTCCCGGTACAATACCGATAACCCCGAAACTTGTCCCGATGCCCGAAACAGGACTTCCCATATATAAATCTTTACCTCCGGACCATTCCAGAACTCCTCGTGACGTCCGGGATCTCATCCGGGACTTCGAACAACATTCGGGTTACTGCATATACATATCCCTACAACCCTAGTGTAACTGAACCTTAAGTGTGTAGACCCTACGGGTTCGGGAGACAAGCAGACATGACCGAGACGACTCTCCGGTCAATAACCAACAGCGGGATCTGGATACCCATGTTGGCTCCCACATGCTCCACGATGATCTCATCGGATGAACCACGATGTCGAGGATTCTATCAACCCCGTACACTATTTCCTTTGTCTATCGATATGTTACTTGCCCGAGATTCGATCGTTGGTATCCCAATACCTCGTTCAATCTCATTACCGGCAAGTCACTTTACTCGTACCGTAATGCATGATCCCGTGACCAGACACTTGGTCACTCTGAGCTCATTATGATGATGCATTACCGTGTGGGCCCAGTGATACATCTCCGTCATACGGAGTGACAAATCCCAGTCTTGATCCATGTCACCCAACAGACACTTTCGGAGATACCCGTAGTCTACCTTTATAGTCACCCAGTTACGTTGTGACGTTTGGCATACCCAAAGCACTCCTACGGTATCCGGGAGTTACACGATCTCATTGTCTAAGGAAAAGATACTTGACATTGGAAAACTCTAGCAAACGAACTATACGATCTTGTGCTATGTTTAGGATTGGGTCTTGTCCATCACATCATTCTCCTAATGATGTGATCTCGTTATCAATGACATACAGTGTCCATAGTCAGGAAACCATGACTATCTGTTGATCAACGAGCTAGTCAACTAGAGGCTCACTAGGGACATGTTGATGTCTGTTATTCACACATGTATTACGATTTCCGGATAACACAATTATAGCATGAATAAAGACAATTATCATGAACAAGGAAATATAATAATAATGCTTTTATTATTGCCTCTAGGGCATATTTCCAACACTTGCTCTATTGGCGCCACGGAGCCGTGGGTGGTGCCGAATTTGGGAGTGTGATATGGGAAGGAGAAATTTCCCACCTATTGGGAGTTTTTCTTTTTCTTTCCGGAGTTAAGGAATCATTAGAGATCTGCTAGAGTTCATTATTTCCCAATAGTAATATATTTTCGGAGCTAGCGAATTATGGATGGTATGCTATAGTTGCTCTAGAGTAGGGAATCCCTAGGAAGGTTTTAGAGTGGCATTCTTTCTCCATTCGAAGTAGTATGACGTTGGCCTTGCTCAAAGATCTTCTGTGCTTTATTATTGCAAAATAAGTTTAATATACGTTCGTGCCGTCCAGTTCAGTTAGCTAAACCGTCTCAGCTGCAAAGATCGTTTGTGACCTTCATACTGCCAGCTAAATAAACTTAGTCTCAAACATCATAATCAGCTACCGCCAGCCGTGACGACGCGACGACGAGTCTAGCCATGATCCCGGACGACATAGACATGGCACTGACAAGTCGCTCTCGCAGTCTCGCTGCGTAGTTTGTTCCGGAAGTTGTTGTCACCACTGAATTAGCCATTCACCCCACCCCACGTACCACTTGGCAGTCGGACAATTGGCACTTCCTATCACCTTCCTGCAGGAACCTTCAACCAGGAGATGAGATCTCCTCACGGATTACTCTGACCGCTATACAAGTGGCCTCTACGGTGACTTTGTCACAACGAAACTAAGGCTGGTCATAGCTAGAAGTAACTTATATTAGTGTCATGCATGTGACACTAGTCTAAGTTACTATCTTCATAGTGCAAAGTAACATACTAATAGTGTCATAGATGGTTTAATTTATTAGCTTATAGATTCATTCTATCTTGGGAAGCGTTATGTTACAGTAACGTATTATATACCATCTCTCATTAACTACATGTCACATAAGTAAAATTTTCTTAAAGTACGCTATGGTACTTGCTAAATTACTCCCACTATGCACCAACTTGTTCTTCAAGCGATCGATCAGCTACACTGCAGTGGAGTGCAACGCAAGTTCGCTCCCCTTGTCTCCATCCGTTGACACTGACAGCATGACGAACTGGCCTGCGTCATCCATAGCATAAACGCATGAACCCACTATAAAAAGCTTCATCACGCAACCGTATCAACGGACCAACCAGCCCATTTCGCACTTGCTCCCAGAGTCATACGGACTGTGAACACACGTACCAACACGTCGTCACGAGGGGAGAAATGGGCTCGTGTGCCTCGCGCTTGCCGGCGTCGGCGGCGGCGGCCGGGTCCGGGCGGGCAGTGGCCACCAAGACGGCGAAGGTGATTCGTCTGGACGGCTCCATGGCGCAGTACGCGGCGCCGGTCACGGCACGCGAGGCACTGGTTGACGCCGCCGGCGCGTCGAGCTTCCTATGCAGCTCGGACGAGCTCCGCCTCGACGCGCCCGCCCGCGCGCTGGCCGCGGACGAGGGGCTCCAGCCCGGGTGGCTCTACTTCGTGCTGCCCGTGTCTATGCTCCGTCGGCCGCTCTCGGGGCAGGAGATGACCGCCCTCGCCGTCAGGGCCAGCTCGGCGCTGGCCGTCGCGAGCGGCATCTCGTCCCCCACGCGCGGCAAGAACGGAGCCGCGGTGGCTGGCGCCAACGCCAAGCGACGGAAGGTGGCGGCTCGAGTGGCACCTCTCGCTGACGATGACGATGTCGCGGAGCGGGACGGTGGATGGGACCAGCACCTTGCGTACGGAAAATACGGTGGCGTGCGCAAGAGGGTGCTCGCCGCCGGTGATGAGACGGCTGGGAAGGCGAGGAAGGGGGATCAACAGTTTCAACACCATGCGTACGGCAAATACGGTGGCGTGCGCAAGAGGGAGATGCTGGTACTGCCTCCACACGAAGCTGCAACCACATACGGTGTTGGCCGCCGGTGATGAGGCGGCTGGGAAGGCGAGGAAGGGGGATGGTTACGGTGGAAGGCGCAGCAGCCGTCATCGTCGTCGTCGTGCAGGCGCGCATAGGTTGAGCGCGATTTTGGAGGCCGATGACTTCTGAGTTCAACGATTCTCGGGTGTGTTTAATTTAATTCCGTTATTAGTTAAAGTTAGTTGGTTCTGTCCATCGATCGTCCCATGTATATACCGCATACAACAATTGATGTTTTTCGACATGAAACTCATATTTAGAGATGGTGGTACTGCCAGAAAGTACAATTTGGAACTAGGTAATGCACTCCTTGCTGCACAGTTAAACGGGCTAGGCTGTCCCAAAAAAGAAGCTAAACGGGCTAGGCTTACACACACACGCACACGATTTCCGAATAGTCACACATTTTCCGAACGTGCTCTTGGCTAACCGCTTCCCTCTCTTTCTTTGGCGACAGACGAGTTCCTGCCAGCCTTTGGATGTCGACGAGGCCGTGATCCCAACCCCGCTCCGTCCGCTGCTCCAGCGGCTAGAGGAAGGGGGCAGGCTCCCGTTTCTCTCCCTGTTGTTCCATAGGTCTAGGGTTTCGTCGTCGTCTAGTAGTGTCAGTTTGGTGAGATTGATGTTGCGTTGAATAAAGTGGCATTCGTCATTGTCGGACAGGATAATTGTGTTTCACCGTGAAGCACAACTATGTTTTTTTTCGCACAGTGTGATTTTCATGTGATTTTTTTCCTGAGAAAACCAAGCAAAATGCACAGTGTCAATTTCTTTAAAATGTGAATGGAACCCTAAAGCGAGTTCCCGCAGAGTGTGTCGGCTTGTGGCACATGGCGGCACTGGGGCACAGCACATGGGAGGTACACAAAAACCATTGTGGGG